>NW_006399908.1:6994356-7013605 GCF_000299155.1 Elephantulus edwardii
CGCTTCCTGATTAACACACTTACCAAATACAAATAGATGGGAATTCCTTCAATGTGGTAAAAAGTATATGCACAAAAATAAGAACCAACATCATTCTATGGAGAGAGACAATAGACATTTTTCTTGTGAACCACGCTAGCACCACTATTGTTTACTATCGCTTTGAAGGTTGTAGCTACATCAACAAGGCAAGAGAAGGATATCAAGCATCCAAATTGATAAAGAAGTGATGAAACTGTCATTATATGCAGATGATAATATAATGTACACCAAAAACTACAAAATCTCAATTAAAAAAACGTTAGACCTACTAGTTTAGTAGAATGGCAGAATACAAAACCAATATTCAAAAGACAGTGACCTTTCTCTGCAAGAACAAAGAAAACAGAAAAAGAATTTTAAAAAGCATTTACAGTAGCCAAGTACAAGATTAAATACTTGAAATGTACGTAACTAGAGATATAAACAACAACAAGAGATATAAAAGATCTTCATAAGGAAAAGTACCAAAAAACAAAAAGGGATCTAACTAAATGGAAAAATATTCCCTTTTCATTGATAGGAAAACTCAACATTGTGAAAATGAAAATCCTACTAAAAGCATACAGATTAAATAGTTATGGAGAGAGAATACAATACTAATGTACTCCCTTCTTAATTTTAAACCATATAATGTTCTCCTGCTCTGTTTGCACAACAGGCTCTTGGTGCATGTAAATGTTCCACATGAGTACAATTAAGTGTTCTGGGGAATCTTACTTTTCTGAATGTCAGCCTCAACTTTTTAGGATCCACACAGTCAAATATGCCTTTACATAATCAATAAAAGCACAACTAGACATTCTTCTGATATTCTTTACTTTCAGTCAGAATCCATCTGACATCAGCAATAATATCCCTGGTTCCATGACCTCTTCTAAATCCTGCTTGAACATCTGGCCGTACCCTATCTAAGTACTGTTCCAGCCAATTATGAATGCTCTTTAGCAGTATTTTGACTGCTTGTGACATTAATAATATTGTTCAATTGTTTGCACAATCAATTGGACCACATTTCTTGGAAATGAGAACAAATATGGACCCCTTCCAATCCATGGGCTAGATAGCTGTCCTAAAATTTTCCTCCTGTAGGCTGGTGAGTACATCTATTAATTTAAACTAGTCAATTGGTATCTCATCGATTCCTGGGGCCTTTTCTTTTTTTTTGGACCAATGCCTGCAATGCAGCTTCAACTTCCTTCTTTATCCTGTTCATACAGTACTTCCTGAAGTTTTTCAGTGTAAATCAGTTCTTTATAGTGCAGTAAGTCCAGGGATTCCGTTCATCTTTTTTTGATGTTTCCTGAGTCTTTCAATATATTGTCCTTAGCTTCTTTCAATATTGCAACACGAGGCTTAACTTTTTTTCCAGTTCTTCCAGCTTGATAAATGCTGAGCAAGTTCTTCCCGTTTTGTTTCCAAATTCCAGCTCTTTGCATGTTTTATTATAATACTTTGCTTTGTCCTCCCAGTCTGCCCTTTGAATTCTTCTGTTCAGCTCTTTTATTTTGGCATGTTTTAATTTTGGCCTCTCAACATTCCAGTGAGATTTTTATAGTCTCTTCTGACATCACTTTCATTTGTTTCTTTCTCCTCCGTTTTTGTAGTGAACTTTTGTTTCTTCATTGATGATATCCTTGATGTCATCCCACAACTCATCTGATCTTCGCTTACTGGTGTTATAGGCCTCTAACTTATTCCTAAAATGATCTTGAAATTCAGATGGAATTGACTAAAGATCATGTCTTGGTTCCTGTGGACTTATTTTCATTTCTTCTAGACTCAATTTGGACTTGCATTTGAGAATTGATGGTCTAACCATAGACCATCCCTGGCTTTATATTGGCTGTACATATTGAGCGTCTCCAACAATTTCTTCCACAAATGTAGTCAATCTGATTCTACTGCAGCCCATTAGATGAGATCCATGTGTAAAGTTGTCATTTGTATATTTTTAAGACAAAATTTGCAATGAATAAATCATTATAAATATAAAATCCTGTCATTCTATTTCCAGCCTCATTTCTATCACCAGTACCATATTTTCCAACTACTGTTCCTTCTTCACTGTTTCTCACTTTTGTTTCTCAGTCATCAATTATCATTAACACATTTTCATTGCATGTTTGGTCAATTTCAGATGCAAAGTTTGGTAAAAATTCTCAGTTTCTTCCTCTTTGTCTCCAGATGCAGGCGCATGTATTTGAATAATAGTCATGTTAGATAATATGCATATGGATATTATCATATAACTCACAGCATTGTATTTCATAGAACTTAAAGTTGACTTTTTTACCATGAATGCAAGGCCACTCCTCTTCTGTTTTCCATTCTCAGCATAGTATACCACATGACTATCTGAATCAAAATGACCAAAGCTGGTCCATCTCATCTCATTAATGCCTATTATGTCAATGTCCAGGCATTCCATTTCATTTAACTATTTCAAATTGGCTTCCACTTCCTAAACATGCAGCTGGAAAGTCTATGAACTTTGATAGATGATGATAACTATAGAAAGGCTTCAGGCCTTTTGTTCAAAAGATCGCTATGAGCCATGCTCTTCTTGACAGCAATCAACAACACAAGCTATACACATTCAATGTTTCAATAACTAAACAATGTTTATTACTGTTTTTCTTCATTTCAACTCATTTTTCATCTGGGATCTACCACTACATTACGATAAAATCCTCATTTCTCTAGAGTCCATAAGGTTTTGAAAGGCCTCTTATTTAAGAAGTAGATGGCCAATTCTGTTTCTTAGCCTGTCTTAATCCGGGAATTCCACCAAATCCTCTCCACCATGAGTAACCCTCCTAGGATTTGATACATCAACCCCAAGTTATCCCCATACAGTAAACTGGCAGACAAGTGTTGTACCACTCAGAGCAACATTTTTCCCAAACACAAGTAAAAATCAAGCAAGAGTGCCATAGGCCTGAAGGTTCAGATGAATTTTAAATGCAATGGCCTGCCCACAAGGTCCTGATTTATTTCATCAAAAGGCTTCCAGCCCACAGCTTGTTGTGAACAAAATAAAAATGACCAATCTGCTTACACTTGATTGTTAACAAAATAAAAAAATGACGAAACAATTTACACTCATCTTTCAATTAAATCAAATCAGCCTGCCTTCCAGAGTCCAACTGCTTCACACAGGAGGCTCCAAACTAGAGACTCTTAAGCAGGATATAATTGATCTTTATATGCAAAGGTCCACCTACCAGATTCTAATTTATTTAAACAAGAGGTTTCCAACCCCCACCTGATTGTTATCTAAATCAAGACAATCAATCAGCTTATATGTGTTTGTTAACAAAAAAAAAATAAAATGACCAAACAGTAAAAATACCAAATTCATTCTTCGAGCAGATAGAAAAAGACAATTCCCAGTTGCATTTGGAAAGGAAAGATATTTAAAACAAGTGAAGTTTTACTGAAGAAATAAAAAATAAGTAGAAGGTCTCTTATTTCCATTTCTCAAAACCTGCTACCTAGCTATAGTAATCAAAATAGCATGGCATTGTTAACAATGACTATGGATGGCGAGGAAAGAATTGATGTCTTTGAGTTGTGTTGCTGGAGAAGAGTATTGAACAGTGGCCATAAGGTACTAGTCCTTGGTGAAGGGCATCACACTTAGAAGGGTGGAGGGACAGGCAGGAGAGGAAGACCCAGGATGAGATGGAGTGATACAATAACTGGGGTAACGAGGGTAGATGTGTCAGAGTCAGTGAGACTGGCTCATAATCGGGCAGGCTTCAGAGCTGTTTTACATAGGGTCTCTTTTAATCACAGGTATGTATGGCACATAATAACAACATCAATGATATTGACACGGCAATAGACACTAGTAGAATAGAAGCAAGAATCCAAAAATCAACCCATCATCCTACAGCCATTAGATACTTGACAAGAAATCAAAATCCATTATATGTGGAAACAATTGCCTTTTTAGGAAATAGTGCTGGCAAAGTGGACATCTACTTGCAAAAAACTGAAACAAGATTCCCATCTCACACCATACACACACACAAACACACACACACACACACACACGCACGAAAGAATAATCCCCCAAAAAAACCCCACCAACTCAAAGTGGAGTAGAGATACAGGGGTAAAATCTAAAATCATAAAGATTGTAAGAGACAAGTTCTCAAGCCTTAGCCTACAGCATAAATGGACTTGCAAACATAGCCAAAAAATGCACAACCAGAAAAAGATAACATTGATGAATAGTATCTTCTTAAAATGAAACCCCTGTATGCATATAAATTTTCTCCAGTAGGATACAAAGAATACTCAAAGACTGGGGGGGAAATTTGACAAAGGCATTTCAAATAGGAATCTCATAACTAATGTTCACAGAATAATACTGCAAGAAACCCACAAGAATAAGACTGAAGATCCAGTCACAAAACAGCAAAAGACATGAAAAGACTTTTCACTAAGAACATCTGAATGGCTAACAAATACTGCAAGCTGATTTTCAAGGGTTCTGACACCTCAATCCCTTTATGCCTCGATTTACTCATCCATCAGTCAAATGAATTTGAAAGTATTACCTACTTCATAAGATTATTGCTGGGGAAAAACAATTAATTATATATTTTGTATAAGCTGAAATGGAATTAATATTTTCTTTCAGAGACTTAGAAGGGAACTTCATTTATATTATCAGTGTTGTAATTTAACAAATGAAGACATGAATCTCCTTATATGGACCAGCCTCTGAATCTCCTTATATAGGCTAGCTATTTTGTAACACTAGCTACCAAGGGTACCAGAGTGCCATAAATGCTGAGAGAGAAGCAAAATAGAAAATTTAGCTAGAAAAGCAGAATGTGGATCTTGACTCATTGGATTAAAATCTATGTTCCACCATTTTATTTTTTTAAAAAGTAAGAAAAGAGGGGCTAAATAATGTATACTAAATTGAAACAGATGAGGAATAGAAGTGCTTAAAAGGAATATATGATTAAGTATTATTACTGGGGTGAGATGATATCTCAAAGTTGATTTCAAGTTCCACGTGATGTGTCAAATGGACAATATTATCTCCATTTCTTCATCCACAAAACATAGTATATTAAAAGTGACAAAATCATGGGTCAAAAGGTTAAAGGAATGGAAATACACAGAGGACTTAGAAATAGACTCTGTTATACAACTGGATAACAATGTAAACCTTTTCATTTTTATTCTTATGAACACACATTTACATGATGAACATTATTGAAAAGCAGATATATGCACACCCATGTTTATTGTAGCTTTGTTCACAACAGCAAAGAGTTCGAAACAACCTAAGTGCCCATCAACAAAGGAATGGATAGAGTAGCTCTGGTGTATTCACACAATGGAATACTATGCTGCATTGAAAAACAAGGAACTCAGGCAATATTATTCAAAATGGGTGAGCCTGGAGGACATTATGTTGAGTGAAATATCTCAGTAGCAAAAGGACAAGTAGTGCATAGTGTCACTCTTGTAGAATGGGACTGATATCAGGGCTGGGGTGAGACTGAGAAAAATTGGGTAAATCATGTATACTGCATTGAAACAGATGTAGGAGAGAACATTTTAAAAGCAATATATGATTGGGTATTATGGTTATGACAAGAGTCCAGAATGAAGTTTGCATAGTGGAGTGTACTCGAGGCGGGGAGAGATTGTATACCAAAGAAGGAATTTTTCTTTTACTTTTCAAAGAGAAGACCCAACTAAGGGGGAGGGGTGGGCAGGGAGAAAAATGCAACAGTGAATGAATAGAAATCCAAAATCTTTGTAAATGTTCATTAAAATTAATAAAATAAAATTTTAAAAAATAGCCACTGTGTGTAGTAAGGTCCTAAAAAATGTCCTCTGACATTTTCAGAAGCAGTAAATCTCACAGAAGGAGATTGCCCATCTTTTTCCCATGGAGCAGCTGGTGGATTCAAACCATGTGTCTTTGAGTTGGCACCACAGTTCCTTCCCCTTAAGATCACCAGAATTCCCTAAATAATGTGTTCTTAAACTGAAGTTTAGATTTTTAGATAGTTTCTTTGGCTTAAGATTTTGTAGCAAAATTCAGAGGGCCTGTCAGTTTTACAAAATCCCCCAAAATTCTGTTGGGTCAAAGAATATGTTCACTGGGCAGAGGATTTCCCTCCCCTCATTTGCAAAGGCTTACATATCTTTGTACTATGTTTTTATGATGTTGTTTGTTGTTGTGTGCCATCAAGTCAGGACTGAACTATAGCTGACCCTCCAGTCGATTTTTAGAGGCAGTGAGGATATTAAAAGTATGTCGTTTCACATCTAACAAGACGAGGATCTATCCTTAGTTAAGAATGGCCCCAGTGCCATATCTGTCTACAGGTGAGACAGAAAAGCTATTTCTGGACAATGGTAGCCTCCATAGAGGTCCTGGATAAATTTTCATTCTCTGACCTTAGGTCACAATCATTGCCTGCAATAAATCCTTATCTCAAGACCTCAGACTGAGTTGCAACATCCCTGGTGGAGTCACAAGCCTGTATCTTTCTTTTCCTGCAGTCCATACATTTAGAGTTTCCATTTACAAAGTCCTTTGAGTCAACTTTATTGTCATGTCTTTTGTCCACCCTGCTACTGACAGCCACATAGCTGCTGTTTGATTACATTGTTTCCATGAGGATTTAGGAATCCTCAGATCAGCACCTGTCCCTGCTGGGATATGAAGCCAAGAATGATACACAAGCATGCAAAGAGAGAAACTCTCTGCATTCCCAACAATACTCTGTTGAATTCTTTGTTCTACTTGCCGGGTGGGGGGCGGGGGGGAACACACACAACCCAAAACCATTCACCTACCCAAGATATTTCTATTTCTGCTTCTAACAGCGACACCACTGTCTTGGAGCTGTTCAATTAAAGACAGAGCACTCTACATACTTGCAATGGAAAATGAGAAAATTCTTGGTCCACAAGCTGTTAAGTATTAAATTAGAGCTACACCTGTTTTCCTCTTGCTTATACCAGACATTGGGGAACTTGGAGCCAGATGGTGGTTGCCATTGCATTGTGAAGTATTACACTCTCCTGGTTATTATTACTAAGATTCTGTCGATCACACCATTGAAACAACCTTGCATCTGCAAAATTTGCTCCAGGGATACATCAGCAATCCCATTACTATGAAAAGCATTGGAAGATTGCCTGTGGTTTACTGCTGGCTCGTGTTCAGCTGGGTAGGTACTCATTTTCTGCAAACCTCAGAGAGAGAGTTCTTGCTGCTGAATGAAAAACAAAGAATTCTTATCACAACTCAGGTAACAGAGCAGAATGATATTTCTTGACTGAAAACTTCAATTCTAACATTCCTTTAATGCTAGCCTATGGGAAGTGTTATGCTACAGAACTGAGCCCTGAAACATAACCTAAACTTACAGAGAATTTCATTATTGTTGAATTGCATGCTAGGGGATGATTTCTCTTAACTTGAACTTTTGCTGATTTAAAAAAAAAAAAAAGAGTGTATTATTCTCAATGTACCAAGAAATACATGCAAAGAGATCATCCCTGGTTCTGCTGTATTTAGGCAATTAATAATTAAAAAATGTTTTGAAAATTTAAATTGTCCCTTAAATAGTGCTTTGTTACTCATAGTGGATAGACTTATAATTCTGTGTTTTTTAAAAGGGAAAAGGTAAGAGGAGCTTTTCTAGACTGAGAAATGCACTAGAAGAGATTAGCATAATTATTTTTTTTCTTTTTCTTTATTTATTTTAGAGGCAGCATTTACTCTTTGGGTGAGTCTACTCTAAACAGAAAACACCTAGCCCACATCGTCCAAGCTATAAAGATATCTGAAGAGATACAGGGAAGAAAGTATTACTTAGTAGAGACATCTGGTAGCCTAGAGGTAAAGAAGCTGTGTTGCAATTACCTGTTGCTGGTGTTGCTATGTGCTGTCGAGTTGCCTGTGACTCATAGCAACCCTATGTACAACAGCCCTAAACCCTGCTCTATCCTTGGCCAATCTTACTGTTTCTGAACAACTATCTCCATTACCCTGTTTTTTAATCAATACATCTCATTAATGGTCTTTCTCTCTTGTGCTGTCCCTCCACCCTCTCAAGCATGACGTCCCTCTGCAAGGACTGATCCCGCCTTGCAACATACTCCAAAGTATGTCAGAGAAAGCTTCAGAATCCTTTCCCCCAGGGAGCAGTCTGGTTTCACCCTCTCAAGGACAAATCTGTCTGTTTTCTTATCAGTCCATGGAATATTCAATACTCTTCTCCAGCACCACAGCTCAAAGGCATCAATTCTCCTTTTATCATCCCTAGTCATTGTCCAGCTCTCTGTGACGCATAGCAAGTGATTGCAAAGACCATGGCCTGTATCAGCCACACCTCAGTCTCCAGACTGACGTTATTGAACTTCAGTACTTTGGAGAGGTCTGTCTCTGAGAGCAGACTTTTCCATTGCAATACATCTTTTTATTTCCTGGCTGCTGGTGCCAAGAGTGTTGATTGTGGAGCCAAGAAAACTACAGCAGTTTACAATCTCAATCTCTTCACCATCCATCATGATGCTTCCAATCAGCCCAGTGGTGAGAATTTTTGTTTTCTTGATATTGACCTTAAATCCATATTGAAGACCGCTGTCCTTGACCTTCTGCAGCAAGCACTTCAGGTCCTCCTCAGTTTCAGAAGGCAGGGTTGTATTATCTGCCTAATGCAGATTGTTGATTAGTCTTCCTCCAATTCTGATGCCACATTTCTCCTAATAGAGCCCAGCCTCCCAGATAACCTGGAGATAGGATACATCCTTAGCATACACCCTTCCCAATTTTGAACCATGCAGTGTTCCCTTACTCTGTTCTGTCAATTGCCTCCTGGTCCAAGTTTTGCATAAGCAGGATAAAATGTTCTGGGATTCCCATTCTTCTTAGAGTCAGCCACAGTTTGTTGGGGTCCACACAGTGAAATGTCTTTGTATACTCTGGGAATCCCAGAACATACTCATTGAAACACAGACATTTCTCTGGTATTCCCTGCCTTCAGACAAAATCCATTTAACATTAGCTATAATATCTCTAATACCATGACCCCGTCTCAACCCAGCCTGCATTTCTGGCAGTTCTCTGTTGTTGTGCTGTTCAGTCATTTTTGGATAATCTTCAGCAGAATCTTGCTTGCATGTGATATTAATGATATCATTTGATAATTTCCATACTCTGTCTGATCACCTTTCTTTGGAATGGGGACAAATACAGATCTCTTCCATTCAGTTGGCCAGGTGGTTTTCCTCCAGATTTCTTGGTACAACTTGGTGAGCACATCTAGGACAGCATCTGTTTGTTGAATTATATCATGGGTATACCATCAATTCCTGGTGCCTTGGTTTTTGCCAATTCTTTCAGGACAGCTTGAACTTCCGTCTTTATCACCACAGGCTCTTGCTCATAGTGTTTTGGTACAATGACTCTGTATACTCTTTGATCTTCTTTTAACACCTTCTTGATCATTTAATATTCTGCCCAAAGCATCCTTAAGTATTGCAACTCAGGGCTTAAATTTTTTCCTCAATTCATTGAGCTTAGACATGCTGAGTGAGTTCAGCCCCTTTGATTTTCTGACTCTAGCTCTTGGCACATTTCATAATACTTTACTTTGTCTTCCCATGCTTCCCTTTGAAATCTTCTGTTCAGCTCCAAGCATAATTAATCTTATCTATTTACTTTTATGTGTTTTGTCAGCCTTTTTCAGGTCCAAGTATCTAGAAACTCATCATTGGTATTATATACATGCACCACCATGGCAATCATTTTACTTTGCTGCAGATTGTTGTTAAGTGCTGTTGAGTCATACACGACTTCATAGCGAATCTATGAATGAAATTCTTGAACACAAAAAACTTTCATATTTCCTCCAAGTTCACAGAGTTTCTGGAGGCAAGCTATTTTGGAAGTGGATGCCAGTCTAGCTTCCAAGCTTATCTTAATTTGGGAGACACACCAAACACTCTCCACCTTAGGTAACCATTATCATATTTGGCACATTTAGTGTCACAGTGTTTAGCATCACAGGAACCTCGAGTTGCCTTTCTACAGCAAAATGCCAGACCATTTTTGTACCATTTAATAGAATGTTTGACTGAAAAGAATTAAAACCATATCTAATCCGCTCACTCCCAGTTTTGACCAGAGGCCACACCCAAGTCTCAACCAAAAACCAGAAAACAAACCCTTAGCAGAGTCCAGCCAGCTGCTCCATCCATCTCCCCACACTGAAAGCAGCCCCTTGCTGGGCATAGAGCTTTGCAGATATACAGCTATGAAGTTAAACTTATGTCTCTCATTGTTCCTGAATCACAGTTGCTAGTGTGTCCTGTGAGTTTGTATTTTTTAAAACAACGTCAATTTTAAATTATCCTTTAACTTGTATTGGCTTATTTATCCTATAATTTAAGGACATTTTTTAGGATATAACAATTTTTTTTTCATTTCCTCTGAAGAACTGCACAAAGAGTTTGTTGAGGGTTTTAATACATATCTAGAAAGAGAGAGTTAGAGATATAAGTATGAGAATACACTTATGAAAGGGAGCTCTGGTGGCCTAGTGGTTAGAAGCTGTGCAGCAATCCTGAAAGTGTGCAGTTCAAGTCCACCAGCTGCTCCATGGGAGAAAAATGGGCAATCTTCTCCCGTACAATTAACTGCCTCTGAAAAATCACTAGCATGTCAGCTATGGGTGGGTTCCAACTCAATGGTTTACAGTAACAACAAAGAACAACAGCATATTTATGAAAACAAAACAAAACAAAACAAAACACAACACTAATATCTTACAAAGGAGTAAGTAGTACTATTCAACAAAGTAGTACTTTACAACAAGAAGGAGGCCATGGACACAAGGAAGGAAGATGAACTAGTTTGCGTAGGGAATTAGTTAAAGAGGAAATAGGGTAGAATTATAAAAGCTAGACTTTTCTAAGGATCAGAAAGCTGAAAAGAGAAGATACAAAGAGGGCATGTTAAGGGACCTTGGTCCTATTCTTATACTTAGGAAAGAGAAATAAAAACTATTTCTTTTGCTTTTCTTTCACTGTCTAAAAATAGATCCCTCTTTGTAATAATTTCTACCACAAGTAAGGAGTTTTGAAGTATTTGTCCTTTTGTGACTGAGATATTTCACTTAGGATAATGTCTTGAAGGCTTCCCCTGTTGCCCTTCAAAGTTGCGTAGTATTCCATCGTATGGATGTACCATGGTTTTTCTCTTCATCCGTTTATTGGGGGGCACTTGAGTTGCTTTCATCTCTTTGCTACTGTGAATAATGCAACAATAAGCATGCACAGAATAGACATGGGGTGTTGGGAAGGGAATAAGGGAAAAGTAAATAGATAATGAACACTGCATTAGAGTAGATGAGGGGAAGAATGTCTGAAAGGCATATATGATTATGCATTACATTTATGATAATAATATGGAACAAAGGGTGCCCTGCAGGGTGGACTGGGAAGGAGTGAAGAGAAAATGCGCAACAATGAATAAAAAGGGAGGGGAAGAAAAGAAATGAGAAAATATTAAAAATTAAAATACCACAATTGACTTAATTGTAAACTTATTTTTATTTATTTGCGTCTGATACAGGTCATGGTCTTCGCAATCACTTGTTATGCATCAGAGAGTTGGACAATGACCAAGGAGGATCGAAGGAGAATTGATACCTTTGAGCTGTGGTGCTGGAGAAGAGTATTGAGAATACCATGGACTGCTAGGAAAACAAACAGATTTGCCCTGGAAAGGGTTAAACCGGGTGGCTCCTTGGAGGCAAGGATTCTGAGGTTCCGTCTTACATACTTTGGACATGTTGTGAGGAGAGACCAGTCCTTGGAGAAGGACATAATGCTTGGGAGGGTGGAGGGACAGCGCAGGAGGGGAAGGCCCTCTATGAGGTGGATTGATTCAGTGACTGGGATAATTGGGATGGGAGTGTCAGAGACAGTGCGATTGGCACAGGACAGAGCAGAGTTTAGGGCTGTTGTACATAGGGTCGCTATGAGTCGCAAGCGACTCGACGGCACATAACAAAAACAACAACTCACTAAAATTCAACTTTCTGATAATAATACTTTCTTTCTGTCCACCACTGTATTCCTCATGCCTGGCAGAGTATTAAACACAGATGAGATGATGCATAGGGTGTTTATTCCCATTCCAAACAAAGGTGATCTGACAGAGTGTGGAAATTATTGAACGATATTACTAATATCATATACAAGTAAAATTCTACTCAATGACATTTAAAAATGACCAGAACCCTACATTGACAGAGATATATGAGAAATATAAACTGGGTTTAGAAGAGGCGATGGCATTTGGAACATTATTGCCAATGTCAGATGGATCTTTGCTGAAAGAAGAGTGTACTGGAGGAATGTCTATCTGTAGAATGAAGGCATTTGACTGTGTGGATCACAACAAATTGTAGCTAACCTTGAGAAGACTGGGAATTCAAGAGCACCTAATCATACGCTTGTGAAACCTATACATGGACCAAGAAGCAGCTGTCAGAACAGACCAAGGAAACACTGCATTGTTCAAAGTCAGGAAAGGAGTGGATCAAGGGTATATCTCCATACTTTTTCAATCTATATACAGAATAGATCATTTGAGAGGCTGGACTTTATGAGGGGGCATCAGAATTGGAGGAAGGTGCATCAAATCAAGGATTTTGCAGTTCCATCTCACATACTTTGTGCATGTTGCCCGGGGTGGGGGGACTGGTCCTTGGAGAAATATATCATACTTGGGATATTGAAAGGATGGTGCAGGAGAGAAAGACCCTGGATGAGACAGACTGTCCCACAGTGGCTGTAACAATGTGGAGAGATGTCAGAAATAGTGAGATTGGCTCAAGATAGGACAGGGTTCAAAGTTATTGAGTATAGGATCACTATTTGTTACAAGTGACTCGATGGCACATAACAATAACAACAAGTTTAATAATAACAACAAGTTTAAGCTGAAGCTGAAGAAAATGAAAACAAGTCCATGAGAACCAAAAGGTTATTTTGAGTCTGTCCCACTTGAATTTAAAAATCATTTTAAGAATAGGCTTGAAGCATTGGATAGGTCAAAGACCAGAGGAGCTGTGGAATGACATCAAGGATATCATCCATAAAGAGAGAGAAAGAGTGTTACAAAGAAAAGGGAGAAGGAAAAGTCCAAAATAGATATCAGAAGAGATAGAATATTGCACTTGAGAACCAATAAGTCATAACAAAGGGAAGAGCTACTATGGTAAAAGAGCTGAGCAGAAGATTTCAGGGCAGCTACAGAAAACAAAGTATTAAAATGGAATATGCAGAGAACTGGAACTGGATATTAATAAGGAAAGAATTTGCTCCCCAGTTATGACATTGAAAAAACTGAAAAACAAATTAAAGCCTTGAGCTGAAATACTAAAGGATGTTGTGGACAAAATCTTAAATGATCCAAGAAGGAAGCATGAGAAGAAGATTGGAGAATCATTGTACTGAAAACAATTGACTGATACTGAAATATTTCATGAAATAACATATAATCAAGTGCCAGTGATAATGAAGAAAGAAGTTCAAGCTGCTGAACTGAAAGCATTGGAAAAAAAAAATAAATAAGGCCTCAGGAATCCACGGGATACCAACTGGTAGTATGTTCATCTAACAGATGCAACTCTAGACACACTTCATGAATCTATGCTAGGAAATTTGAGGACAGCTGTCTGACCAACTAACTGGAAGAGATCCACTTTTGTTACCATTCCCAAGAAAGACACTCAAAAACAATGTGGAAATTATAAAACAATAGCATTAATACTTCTAAAGTTATTTTAAAAAAAACAGCTTGAATAGTACGTAGAGAAGTTCAAGCTCAGTTTAGAAGAGGCACGAGGATATCATTGATGATGTCAGATGGATTCTGGTTGAAAGCAAAGACTGCAGAAGGACATCTTTTTATGCTTTATTGACTATGCAAAGGCATTTGATTTTGTAGATTGAAAAAAATATGGCTAACTTTGACAAGGATGGGAATCCCAAAAAACTTAATTGTGCTCATGAGAAATCTATACCAAGAGACTGTTGTGAAATGTATACCAAGAGAACACTACACAGTTTAAAATTAAGAGAGGTTTGCCTCTGAGTTTTACCCTTTCTCCAAACCTATTCAATCTGTATGCTGAGTGAATTTTATTAGAGAAGCTGGGTTCTATGAAGAAGAATCGTGATCAGAGGAAGCTTCATAAACAGTCTACATTTTGCAGAGGACACAACCTTGCTAACTGAAAGGAAAGAGACTTGAGGCATTTGTTGCAGAAGATCAAAGAATACAGTTTTCAATTTGAATTGCCTCTTACTATAAAGAAAACAAAAATTCTCACCAATGAACCAATAGGCAGCACCATGATAGAGAAAAGATTGAGACTACCCTTGAATTCACAGTCAATACCCTTGGTACCAGCAGTCAGGAGATCAGAAGTATTGCACTGGAAATGTCTGCAGCCAGAGACATCTCCAGATTATTAAGGAGTAATGATGTCAGTTTGAGGACTAAGGTGTGCCTGATTCAGTCTTTTCAATCACTTGATATGCTGCTGAGAACTGGACAGTGAATAAAGGATAACAGAAGAATATATGCCTTAGAACTATGGTGTTGGAGGAGAGTGTCGAATATTCCATGGATAGCCTAAGAAACAGATATGTCTTGGAGAAGAAGCAGCCAGAATGCTCCTTGGAGGCAAAGATGATGCTGTTTGGTCTCACATACTTTGGGCACGTTGCTAGGAGAGGTTATTCCTCAGAGAAGGACATCATACTTGAAAAGGTGGAGGGTTGGCAAAATAAATTAAGCCTCTCAAACAAATGGACTGATAGAAAGACTGCAGAAAGGGGCTTGAGTATGTCAGAGATTGTGAAGGCAACACAGGATAAGACAGGGTTTTGATTTGTACTCATAAGATTGCTATAAGTCATACTCAATGGCACTTAACAATCACAACAAACAGTATGTGTGTGTGTGTAATGATTTTTTGAAAAACTATATAACTAGAGAACATTATGCTGAGTGAATTGTGTGAATCACAAAAGAACATATATTTTATAAAGCCTCTATTGTGAACATAGGAGGATAAAGGAGCAAGATATGTATACATGATTAAAAGAGAAGGAGGAAGAGAAGAAGGAGAGAAAAAGAAAGAGGAGAAAATCACTGCGATTCTAGAGATTGGTGGGGACTTGCAAAGATAGGACGATAATAGGTATATTGTTGTTGTTGTTGGCCATTGAGTCAGAACAGACCCTCTAGCTGGTTTTCAGAGACTGTTACTCATACAATGGAGACTGCCCATCCTTCTCCTGCAGAGCAGCTGGTGGATTCAAACTGTTTCTTTGAGATTGCAGTGCAATTTCTTACCACAAAGCCACCAGAGCTCCCTAATAGACATATGTTGTTGTTGCTGTTAAGTGCCATCAAGTCACAGACGACTCATAGCGACCCTATGAATGAAAGACCTGAGCACTGTTCATAGAGGTTCTAGAGGTGTTTTGGAAGTGGATGCCACTCCTGCTTCCAAGCTTGTTTTAATCGGGAAGCTCCGCCAAACACTGTCCACCATGGGTAACCCTTATCGCTTTTGGCACTCCAATCTCCAATGTCACAGCATTTAGCATCACAGCAACCTTGAGTTACCTCTGATTAGCAAATGGGCAGACCAGCACTATCCCACGTAATAGAACGTTTGACAAAAAACAATTTAAACCAGGCCTGAGGGCTGCAGATTAAAGTCACCCACCTTGGGCCTGGTAGCATAACTTTCTGTCCACTAGGCCAACAGAGCTCTCTCTATGTTGTCATTATTATCATTGTTAAGTGCCGTTGAGTCGAATGCATGAATGATTATATAAAACCCAAGGTACAATTATGCAGGCTGGCCATTAGTAACTAACGCCTGAGACTTGAGAGCTTCACTCTTGGGAACTTGTCGCTTCCCTAAACCTTTGTCTGCTCAGAGAGGAAGAGCTTCCTTCCTACCAGCCACAGGACTACAGGAAAATATTTGGCCATTAGCAAGTACAAAGACTTCAGAACCGCATTGTTGGGACTTTATGCCTTCCCTGGGTCTTTGTAAACTCACTTGAGAATATCTCCCTCCCAACCAGCCCTGGCAAGAGAAGAGACATGTATACTGTTCAGCCATTAGCATGTACTGATATTTAGGCCCTGCCCTGTTGGGACATTGCAACTTTTCTAGGCCTTTTCTATGAGCAAAATATGCCAGCTAGCACTCCTGAGACCTTGTCTATCCCTAGGAGAAACCCTCCAACACCCCATCAAACTGCAGGACAGGACAGAGAAGACCCAACACAATGGGACAAAGGGAGAAACCTCAGATCCCTGACCCTCAAAAAACAACCAGGAGAGAAGCTTGCCACAGGAAACAGGGAACAGAGCCACCCTTACACGACCAGTAGGAAGACTTCCAGTAGGAAACTGAATTGGGGAAAATACTTTAAGTCTACAACTTATCAATATCCTTGTAAAAATAGGTAATGGCAACAATCTATGTTAGAGAGGATGCAGAGAGATTGAAATCCTCCTGCCTTGTAGGTGGGACTATAAATTTGTACAAACACTCTGAAAGGCGTTTGGCATTTTCTCAAAAAAATTAAATATAGAAATGTCATATGACCCACCTAATGCACTGCTATGAATATACCGCAAGGAATTTAGAAGTGAGAGGCAAACGGAGATATGCACACCCATGTTCATAGCAGCATTATTCACAATTGAAAGAAAATGGAATCAGTTAAACACTCATGAACCAACAAATAGACCAAGAAATTTTGGTACATTGACACAAATGGAATACTATACAACACAAAGCAATAATAATTTCATAACATACTATATAATATTGGGGGAGTCAAGAGAGCATTATGCTGAGTGAAAAAGCTCAGTCTCATAAGGACAAATACTGATAAGACCATGCTTGCTTGGCTCCACAGTCAACACTCTTGGCACCAGTAGCCAAGAAATTAAAAGATGTATTGTGATGGGAAAGTCTGCTGTTAGGGACCTCTCCAAAGTACTAAAGAGCAATGGTGTCTCTCTGGAGAATAAGGTGCATCTGATACAGGCCATGTTATGCATCAGAGTTATGCATCAGAGAGTTGGACAACGAGCGAGGATAGAAGGAGAATTGATGCCTTTGAGGTGTGGTGCTGGAGAAGAGTATTGAGGGTACAATGGACTGCTAGGAAAACAAAGAGATTCATCCTGGAAAGGGTCAAACCAGGCGGCTCCTTGGAGGCAAGGATTCTGAGGCTCCATCTGACATACTCTGGACATGCTGTAAGGAGGGACTGGTCCTTGGAGAGGAACATCATGCTTGGTAGGGTGGAGGGATAGTGCAGGAGGGGAAGGCCCTCTATGAGGTAGTTTGATTCAGTCACTGGGGCAATTGGGATGGGTGTGTCGGAGACTGTGCAATTGGCACAGGACAGAGCAGAGTTTAGGGCTGTTGTACATAGGGTCGCTATGAGTCGCACGCGACTGGACGGCAGAAAACAACAACAACAACAACAACACAACAAAGCAAGATAATGTACAAATATTCAAAACAGAGAAGGGGGGAAGGGGAAGGCAGGAGATCACTAGGATAGCAGTGGTTAGTAGGAGGATTGGGGCAGGAGGTGAAGGAATCAGAAAGGTTCAATCGGGACTAAAAACTAAAGGGTAATAATAGCATAGATCACTAGTAATTATTTATATAATGTACAATGTAATATGAATGGTTGTATGAAATGCAATGCAAATAAAAGATTTTATAAAATCCCACATATATTAATTAAACAGAATGTATATGAATTATTGTATAAAAATATTAAAAGGGGAAATCAAACCACAAATTTTACAAACAACAAGGTACATTAATGATTGTATAAAACAGAAAGTACATGTACAAAGCATGATGTATATGAGTAATTATATGCAAACAAGTTATAAAAAAGAAATTGAAAAATAGAACAAACAAAAAAATTCTTGAAGTCAGTCACTTCAACAGGGGACACTATTCACTGCAGCATTGTACACACAGACAAAAAAGTTTAGGTAACTCTTAGGGAGCTCTGGTAGCCTAGTGGCAAGAAGCTGCACTGCAGTCCTGAAGGAGTGCAGTTCAAATCCACTAGATGCTCCGCCAGAGAAGGAGGGGCAGTCTCTTCCAGTGCTAGTCAGATTCGATTCCACACAAGGAACAAAAACAACAACAACAACATTCTAAAAAATGCTTGTGTAACTCTTACTTCCATCAATAAATGAATGGGCAAACAAAATGTGATGTATACATACAATAGAATATTATTTAGTCATAAAAGAAACTAAGTTAAGGCACTGGAAGGCCAACTATCATCTGGCTTCCACTCAACAGTTAGTAACAAAACAACAATATATAAAGTAGAACCAAAAGTTTGCATCTGGATGTTTTAAATATCCCAGGAAACTTTAAGAAGTCGAAGTTAAGCAACACTGCTTTACAGGCATAAAGTTTGAAGTTAAAGGGACTCATTCAGTCACATTTCTTTCTCTCTTTTCCTTTGTTGATCATGAGGCATCTCTCACATCCTCACAGGGGATGCTCCTCCTGACAATGCAGGTCAATTCACAGAGTTAATTAACCTGCTTCTCAGTGTTTTCTCTCCAACTTGTGTACATTCCTGAACTTTCTGATAAAGTAAGAGAATACCTTTCTTTCTTAAAAGACAAAGAAAAGTTATTAGTTCCACAAATACTTTCACTTGTACATCTTTCAACCTCAAAGAATGGACAATGAGCAAAAATAAGTAAATCTAAAGGAAAAGGAAGAAGGAGAATAGAAAGCACAAGGATCGAGTAGTCAGCATGGCATCTGTTACATTTGAAGAGGTATGTACAGGCATAAAATACTTTTCTAAGTGAAAGCATTTGGGATTACAAAGAAATAGTGACCTGTATGAAATTACACATTCATTTTTCATAGTTGTTGTTATGTGCCATCAAGTCGTTTGCGACTCATAGTGACCCTATGTACAAGAGCTCTAAATGCTGTTCTATCCTGTGCCAACCTAGCCATCTCAAACGTACTTATTCCCACCACTCCAGTCACAGAATCAATCCATCTCATTGAAGGTCTTCCTCTCCTTCGCTGCCCTC
>NW_006399908.1:7014175-7017928 GCF_000299155.1 Elephantulus edwardii
GCAGCAAGCGCTTCAGGTCCTCCTCAGTTTCAGCAAGCAGGGTTGTGTCATTTGCATAACACAGGTTGTTGATGATTCTTCCACCAATCCTGATGCCACATTCCTCTTCGTACAGCTCAGCGACTAGGATCATCTGTTCTGCATTTAGATTGAAAGGGTATGGAGACAGAACACATCCCTGATGGACCCCCTTCTTGATTTTGAACCATGTAGTGTCTCCTTGCTCTGTTCTGATGACTACCTCTTGGTCCAAGTATAGGTTTCACTTTAGCACAATCAAATGTTCTGGGATTTCCATTCTTCTCAGAGTCAGCCACAGCTTGTTGTAATCCACACAGTCAAAAGCCTTTTCATAGTCAATGAAGCACAGATAGACATTCTTCTGGTATTCTCTGCTTTCTGCCGAGATTCATCTAACATCAGCTATAATATCCCTAGTACCACAACCTCTTCTAAATCCCATCTGTACATCTGGCAGTTCTCTGTTGACACACTGTTCCAAACATTTTTGGATAATTTTCAGCAGAATCTTGCTTGCATGTGATATTAATGATATTGTTCGATAATTTCTGCACTCTGTTGGATCACCTTTCTTTGGAATGGGAACAAATATCTATCTTTTCCAGTCAGTGGGCCAGCTGGTTGTTCTCCAGATTTCTTGGCACAACTTAGTGAGCACACCCAGGCCAGTGTCTGTCTGTTGAAATATGTCAATTGGTATGCCATCAACTCCTCGAGCCTTGTTTTTTGCCAATTCCTTAGAGCAATTTGAACTTTCTTCTTCATCACCATAGGCTCTTGGTCATATGTCATTTCATGAAATTCTTCTGTGTCAGCCAAATCCTTCTGATACAGTGACTCTGTGTATTCCTTCCATCTTCTCTTGATACTTCCTGGGTCATTTAACATTCTACCCAAAATATCCTTAACTATTGCCACCAGTGGCTTGATTTTGTTTTTCAGCTCCTTCAGCTTAAGAAACGCTGAGCGAATTTGGCCCTTATGATTTTCTGACACCAGCTCTCTGCACATTTCATTATAGTATCTTGCTTTGTCATCCCGGGCTGCCTTTTGAAATTTTCTGTTCAGCTCTTTGATTTCTTGGTTTCTTCCTTTAGCTTTGGCTTCTCAGTGCTCTAATGCAAAATTCAGTCTCATCTGACTACCATCTTGGTCTTTTCTTCTTTTTCACAGAACACAAAAAAGCTGAAAATTAGTCAGAATTGCCTTTTTCTGTATTTAGTCTTTGTCCTGAGAAAATAAAAGTAAACTAAATAAAAGTAAACTAAATGAAAAATACAGCATCAGGTTTGAGGGAGACTTGAGAAAGCCTTCTGTGGAAGAAATATCGACAATCTCCTCTCCCGTGATTTACTGCCTTTGAAGACTTGCTGGAGGGTCAGCTATGGGTCAATACTGACTGGATGGCACAAAACATTAACAATTTGTAATACACTTACTAAAAGTGGAGAGGATTGGAAACATTAACTAATGAAGAACAAAGAATATGCATTATACAATATACAATATAAAGAGAGCAAAGTCCTCACAATTGTGAGAATAAACAACACTATGATCTAAAGAAAAGAGTGAACTGAAAATGCTAAGGTCATTTTACTTGGAAATGTAATCAATGTCAATAAAAGATGAATCAAGGAAATCAAATATTTTGCATTGGGAAAATCTGCTGCAAAGGGACTCTTTTCAACTATTAATGAGTAAGGGTATCACCTTAAGGACTAAGGTGCACATGTTTCTAGTCATGATAATTTTAATGCCCTCATATGCAGGAGTGGCATCCAATTCCAAACTAACATGCCTCCAGAAACTTTATGAACTTCAACAAATGTCAATAGTTGTAGAGAGGGGCTTCAGGTCTTTTGTTCATATGGTCCCTATGAGTCATCCTCAACTCGAAGGCAATCAAAAACAACAACAACAACACATGTTGAAGGTTAAAAACTCCATTCTTAAACATAATTGAAGCTCAACATCAAGAAAACAAAGATTCTCACCATTGGTCCAGTTGGTAGTGTCATGATATGCAGTGAAGAAATTGAGATTTGTAACAGCTTTACTTTACTTGGATCCACAATCAATATTCTTGGTACCAGCAATGAGTAAATTAAAAAACAAATTGTACTGGGAAAATCTGCTGTGAGGTACCTCTCCAGTGTACTGAAGAGCAATGATGTCAGTCAGGAGACTAAGGTGTGCTGATACAGGCTATAGTCTTTGCAATTACTTGCTATGCATCAGATAGCTGGATAATGACTAGAGATGATAGAAGGAGAAATAACAACTTTGAACTGTGGTGCTAGAGAAGAATATTGAATATACCACGAACTGCTAGGAGAACAGTTTCTTCCTGAAGAAGGCGAAACCAGGCTTTTCCTTGGAGGTTAGTATTCTGAAGCTTCATCTGACATACTCTGGACTTGTTGTAAATAGGGACCAGTCCTTGGAGAGGGACATCATGCTTGGGAGGGTGGAGGGACAGCACAAGAGAGAAAGACCATTAATAAGATGGATTGATTCAGTGACAGAGTAATGGAGGTAGGTGTGTCAGAGATGATAAGTTTGGCACAGGATAGTGTAGGGTTTAGGGTTGTTGTACAGAGGGTCAGTATGAGTTGTAAGCAACTCGATGACACATAACAAAAATATTCATGTGAAAGCTGGACAATGAGTTTCAACTGGATGGGACACAAAAAGAAAATGAAGAATTATGCATTACAGTTCTGGACAAGAATACTAAATACATAGACTAGCAAAATAACAAAAAATAATCTGTCTTGGAAGAAATGAGTAGAATGTTCCATAGTTGCAAAGATGGAAAACTTAATCTCACATACTTCGGACATCTGATAAGGGGGTGCCAATCTCTGGAAAAGAACATCATGATTGAGATAGGAAAGGGTCAGTGAAAAAAAGGAAGACCTACAAGGAGATTAATTGGCACAACAGTCTTAAACAATTGTGCGGATGGCACAGAACTCTGTAGTGCTGTATTCTGTAGTACACAGGAACACAGGATAGCTTTGAGTTGGAAACAACTCAGTAGCAACTAACAACAACAGCTAGAATTGCATTAGTTGGGGAAAATCTAAGATTCAGAAAGATAACTTTTTGAGGATGTGTCAACTGCCTTCCAGAGTGGTTGTACCATTTTACAAGCCCACCAAGAGTATATGAGAGTTCTTATCTCTCCACATCCTCTCCAACATGTATTGCTTGCTGTCCTGTTAAACTTTGCCACTGCTACTGGAGTGAGATGTTATCTCATTGTGGTTTTGATTTTCATCTCTCTTATTGCCAGTGATTTGGAACATTTCTTCATGTGTCTGTTTGCCATTCTACTATCATCCTCTGTGAAAATACTTTCCATGTCTTTTTCCCATTTTATAATTGAGTTATCAGTCTTTTTCTTGGGGAGGCCTAGGAGTATTCTGTAAACTTTTGATATGAGACCCTTGTTTCAAATGCTTTTCTTTCCCCCCAAGCAGTGGGTTTTCTTTTTACTCTATTGGTAAATGTTTTTGATGCACACAGGGATTTAATCTTTAGAAGCTGAACATAGAAATTCCATATGACCCAGTTATTCCACTGCTTGGGATATACCCCGAGAAAATAAGAACTGAGGCACAAATGGAGATTTGTCCACCAATGTTCATAGCAGCATTATTCACCATCACAAGAATATGGTAACAGCCCAGATATCCAAGTCCAATCAAATAGATTGAGAAATTATGA
>NW_006399908.1:7018403-7022090 GCF_000299155.1 Elephantulus edwardii
TTTCTTCCACGATTTACACTCTCACATTTTAAGTACTATTTCCTAATACGTTGATATTTTCTGCTTTCTGAATCTTTCCAGCTTCATAGAATATAAACCTTCGCAAGTTTCATATTCTCACACAAAGCCAGAGATCACACTTCTCTCACAAAGGTCTAATTCATATTGAGATATTTTTAGGTACTAATAAGTAGAGTCACTTTAATATGAGTAGAATTACAAAACAAAAGTTACCTTGTCCTGCCTTCCCTTCACAATCATTGTTAATGTTACAGTTTCTGGATCAGTTCATTTCATTGCGTGTCTTCTCTTTCACTAGTTGTCTGAAGTTCTCCAGGAATTGATTCTTTAAGTTAATATATCCCAAGTAAGTAAAAAAGTCTTACTAGCTTTGTTCCTCCAGAGCATTATAGCAACCCTTCTTCCAAGATCACTTTGTTTGTCAATGATACAGTCATATTTTCTCACCCATTGTATTTCAAAAGTGTTAGTTCTTCTGGCTTCCCTTTTTATTATCTATTTTTTATATCCATATGAAGTGAATGAAAATACCATACCTTGGGATGATTGTACCTCCGTCATCTAAAAGCAGTATAAAAGGATGATAAAACAAAATAACGAGGACCAGACTGCCTGTTGATTCATTTTGTGACTATCCCTGTTCAGTTTCAGTTCAACCCCAATACCAAATGCCTATACCCATATAATCATATCCATTTATGTACAATTTCACTGCAAGCATTTCAAAGTGAAAAATTTAACTTCTGACTTTACACCCAATGCATTTTACATTCAATGACACCTAGATACTATAAAATTTCACAAGTGAGGTACATGCTTTATCATTCTACACAGCATGTTTAAAACAGAGCGATTAGTAAAGTCTAAAGCACATTTTCTTTAGTTCTAATCTCAACAAACCTCATTTTCACCTGGCCTTCTAGTCAGGTAGTTGCTATCCTCAAATTAAAACTCAGTGATTGCTCTAAAATTAAACCTAGGCTATCTTACTAGCAAGAAACCACTGAGGTTGTAAACACAACTTAAAACAGCCTCTCAAATTAACAATACACCACTTAAATGGCATTTGTTAAAGGCAGTGCTTTTGGTAGGTAAACATTTCGAATTGCCAGGGAATATGAGAGTCAATGAACCCAAAAAGGAGCATTGCTAATTAATGCATTTACAATCTGTGAGCAATTTGGAAACAGGTTTCCGAATGTCGAGAAGGACACTAAAACATTCAAGAAACTGCTAATTAACACACCCCAGTGTGTCTACATCATAGTTAGCAACTTAGCATTGTTATATGGTAATTCTAAGTAACCTGAATTACAAATTAACCTTTCATGTAAAGATGCATTTTTCTTTGTGTTGTTGACTATAATTTCACCGACCGTATTAAATAAAATGAACAAAGTATTGTGCTCAAAATATGAATACTTCAGCTATGTGGCCACATATCGTTTCCTTCTCTCATGTGAGACACTCAGTGGTGATTGAAAGACTATGTTGTGGAGATTCAAATCCATCCAAAAGTTCATATCTCCACACAAGGATAGGCAAGCAGGCAATTCAATCTATGAACTGGGTAAATCAGGGTCAATTTCAAGTTCCCTCAAAGATCCACTGAAGAGATACTTCAATAGTATTGGGCTTGTTGGAAGTCAGGGGAGATAACCAGAATAGCTAATGTTTTGTATATAACTCATACTGGTTTGAATGAGATAGTTGTATACATCAGTTTATTGTTTGATACCAATGAGAATGGCTGAATTTATAATATGGGAATTGGAAGTGAAGGAAATTAGGTATTTGGGAGGCAAATATTTTGTGTTTATTTTTTCAGAAATATTTAAGGTTCACATGTAAGGAACAGAAGTCTTTCATACACAATAACGGGGTTATTAGTAAAACTTTTAAGAAGGCTATGCAAATTCCCACAGTCAACATTCTTGGCACCAGTAGCCAGGAAATAAAAAAAAAATATTGTGACGGGAAAGTCTGCTGTGAGGGACCTCACTAGGGTACTGAAGAGCAATGGTGTCACTCTGGAGACTAAGGTGTGTCTGAAACAGGCTATGGTCTTTGCAATCACTTGTTATGCATCAGAGAGTTGGACAATGACTAAGGAGGATAGAAGGAGAATTGATACCTTTGAGCTGTAGTACTGGAGAAGAGTATTGAATATACCCTGAACTGCCAAGAAAACAAACAGATTCATCCTAGAGAGGGTTAAACCAGGCTGTTACTTGGAGGCAAGGATTCTGAGGCTTCGTCTGACATACTTTGGACATGTTGTAAGGAGGGACAGGTCCTTGGAGAGGGACATCATGCTTGGGAGGGTGGATGGACCGCACAAGAGGGGAAGACCCTCTATGAGGTGGATTGATTCAGTGACTGGGGTAATAGGGATGGGTGTGTCAAAGGCAGTGCGATTGGCACAGGATAGAGCAGGGTTTAGGACTGTTGTACATAGGGTTTCTATGAGTCGCAAGCTACTTGGCGACACATAACAACAACGACAATGCAAATTCCTTACATAGTATCAGTGAGATTCAAGGACATTATGCTGAGTGAAATATCTCAGTCATGAAAGGACAAACACTGAATAAGAGTGTTGTAATAAAATAGGACAGACGTGAGGGGGCTGGGAAGAGAATGGGAAAAGAGTGGAGGGATAATGAACACTGCAGGGGAAGCACTTTCCGAAAAGAAATTTATGATCAGGCTTTATAATCTGGCAAGAGGGGTACATTGTGGGATGGGATAGGGGGTGTGGAAGAAAGTGTGCAACAATGAAAAAATAGAATAAATATGTAAAAAAATTAAGGATAATTAATTAAGGGGAAGTATATTTAAAGATTTCATCCCATTGGTAAAGAAGGAACTCATGAGAAGATCTATTTAGACATCACAATGCATTCTTTGCTCAAAATAGCACAGTTCTCATGACTAAATAGGCTTAATAAAAAAGCTCTACTTGCTAGGCAAAGGATTGGTAATAATTTGGAATTAGACACAGGAAAGTACCTGAAATGGTAGTGGAACATAGTCCATTTAATTGCTGTCTTTTTCCTACATCTTGGAGCACATTGTATCCTTTAAAAGTAAATAAACTAACCTTTGGCAAGAAGTGCTAACCCATAAACCAGAAAGACGGAAAAATGTGTGGTTCGAATGAGGAAGTCTGGAAAAGCAGCCTCAGTGAGCCCTGTGTATTTTCTTTGCTTGTGATGTGAAGCTTCATGTGTAGTCCCTGGTTTTCCATTCCCAGGCCAAAACAACCCAGCAACCTCAACCTTGGTTTGTCTTGATTTCTGTCCTGAACTGACCCCTAGGTGACTAATATACTTTCAGAAAACTATGATGCAAAAAACCTAGATAATATTCAGAACTAGGAAATATTATCGTAGCCTTTATAAAAGTTACCTAGCACTCAAACTTTCCAATGAGGTACCAAACATGACATGAAAAATAAGCCCAACTATAACAAAAGCCTGCTGTTAAAAGCTGACTTTCAACCAAGCAGTGCTTGAAATCAGCAAGCACTGGATACAAGTAATACCAGTTTATGGTCAAAGATAAAGAAACATTTTCAAATTTTTAGTATTTAGAAAGCTACAATCAATTAAGATTCAATATTTTTTCTTAATAGGGAAAAACATATTGGGGGTACAAGGAGGT
>NW_006399908.1:7027400-7032982 GCF_000299155.1 Elephantulus edwardii
GTGTACAGATAATCATTTGTGTCTCAGTTCTAATTTCCTTGAGGTATATTCCTACTAGTGGAGTAGCTGGGTTATACTGAGTTTCTATGTTCAGGTTTTTTTTTTTTAGGAAATGCCAAACTGCCTTCCAGAGTCGTCGTACCGTTTTAGATTCCCACCAACAGTGTATGAGAGTTCCCACCTCTCTACATCGTCTCCAACATTTATTGCCACTGTTAATGGGGTGAGATGGCATCTCACTGTGGTTTTTATTTGCATCTCACTCATTGCCAGTGATTTTGAGCATTTCTTCATGTGTCTTTTGTGGCAGGAACCTGAAAAGATAGGGTATTGATAGACACAGTCCAAAGGTGATTCTTTTTTAATAAAACATAAGACATAGGAATGATTGTATGAAACAATGTGAATGAAGAATTGTATGACACATGATGTATATCAACTTTGTAAACAAATCGACATAAAGAAAGATTTTTTTAAAAAATAATTAGCAATGTTATTTTCAAAATAAGCTGACACAACTAGTTTTCAAACCAATTACTCAGAACTTTGTTGGCTCATTCTAAATCCCTGCTGTGCTCAAAGTCATCATCGGAAAACAAGGCTCTCTAATAATGTTTTTGCATTTCAGAAATATAGCATACTTATGCAAACCATAGAGATAAGTTGAGTTGGCTTCAAATTGGCAAAATAAACAATTAGCTAAGACAATGAGCTAGAAACGATTATGTAAAATAGAAAATATAATAATAGGGAAAGATCTTAATATTTCAAATATATTTCTAAACATGACTATTCTATTAGAAGAGAAAAAACATAAAGGGCTCCATTTTATTCAATCAATGCATAATATGGTGCATTTCTTATTCCTAGAAATGTCTGTGTTTTTAATGCCAAAATTTGCACGGGAACTTATCTAAATTGTCTTTTAAAATGTAGTGGGAATTGCTGCTGGTGGCTTAACAACTTTACTGGACCATCCTGGACCCTGCACATGCCAAGTCCACTAAGGCACAACTGATTCCAGGAACAGGACAAGCTTCAGAGATCCCAATTTATACTTGGAGAAAGAGGAGAGTGGAAATTGCATTGTGTTTTGTCCCTGAAGAATGAAAGTTGATAGGATACCTCTTTGAAAACAGCCATTAAGAAATCATTCCCTTGAGCCAATACCTGGGTGGCTTAGCACATGGGAAGTCTCAAGTAGCACATGGGAAGTCTCAAGTCTCATTTTTAGTTTTTCCATATCAAATGGTGAAAATTTATACAACTATAAAATTTGTTTGAGAGTGACATTAACGACAATGGCAGAATGAGGATTTCCCAAAATTTTTTTCTCTATAAATACAAAAAAGATTCCAGGCCAGGGGAAGGAAGAAAAACAAAATGTTAGCAACACTTTAGTCAGAATTCTGGAAATCAATCAAAGACTTCCATTACTCTTGGTAAAAAGCACAAACTTAATACTTTTAACTTTCTGCATTCCCACACTCTATTCTCAGGAGCCACTATCATAAATTATCCTGATTTAAATAAAGCTAACACTAGTGGCCTATGGCAAGGAGCTACACTACCGTCTTAAAGGCACGTTGTTTAAGTCCACCAGCTGCTCTGAAGGAGAAGATGAGCAATCTCCTCCTGTGGAATTTAAGGACTGAAAATCTGCTACAGGGTCAGCTATGAGTTGGTGCAATTTGATGGTACACAGCAACAACAACAAGTATAAGAATAATTTTCCTTAGGATGATTTTTTAAAAAGCACTTAGACAGGTTTGTGTGTCTCCTTGAAGCAGTAAATAATTTAACCCCTGTACCAACAGGGATCTATGATACACCATTCTTTTAAACAAGTCAAAAAGCTCAAAAGAATCTGAAAAATGAGATGTCAACTGAGAATTTGAAAGATGGCAACATAATCTTGGACTCTGCATATATGTTATCTGCGTATATGCTATTGTTGTTATGTGCTGTCAAGTGACTTCGGCTCGAAGAAACGATGAATTTGAGTCCTGAATTTTCACCATCCTCACAGTCTCTGACACACTTGAGCCCATACTTACAGTTACTGTTTCAACCTATCTTGTTCTAGGCGGTGTTCTTCTATGCTGCCCCTCAATGTTTCCATACACAGAGCTATTAAAAACGTCGACAACAACAAAAACCACCCCAAACAAAATAAACCTCAGAAATGCCAATCTCTCAATTCAAGCTCACCTTGACACTCTAAGCAATCAAAAAGTTAAGGTTAAGGTAGAATAAACTTAGCTTGACTTAGTGAAGATGTGTGTCCTGACATATAAGGGCCTCTCTACACAGACCAGGAGGTTTATTGGTTCCAGGAGTGTTCTGCTAACTCAAAGGCCACACTTTGGTGGTAGGTCAAGTCCACCAGTGGTTATCCCAAATGAACAACATCATCTTGCATCATTTTTAGCCTCTGAAACACCACTGGAAGGTCAGGTATGAAACATTTCCAAACTGACAGTAATTCGTTTCTTAAGGTTTTTTGTTTCCTCAATCACTAACTGATAACAAAGATAACCAAGCATAGACATCAATGGTCAAACATGACTTTACATGATCAGTAAAGAAAATACACTAAAAATTAATATTTTAAAAGATATGAAGCTACAGCTCTGAAAAGAAAAATATACTTTAAAAAGGAGGGGAAGGAGGAGCAGAGGGGTGAGGATGGGGGTACTAATCATAGGGTCACACAATTTGATGGATGTGGGAGGGGTAGGTAAAGGAAAGGGGAAAGGCCGGTGTAAAACACAATATATATGAAGTTTGTAAGTAAACCAGTATAAAATTTCAAAAAAGGGAAGAACAAAAAAATTTAAAAATACCCCAACAAAGAATAAACCAAACCCTACATTATGCTAAAAAAATAAATAAATAAAAAGAAAGAAAGAAATATCTAGACTGAATCCAAGAATTAGAATTTTTAGTGATAATTTTCAGACTATCTTTTGTTTAAACTTTGCTTTTCAAATTTGGTGAATTATCAGAGGTTACATGACACCTAAATCCATTTTCAGCTTCTTTACTTTTATGTAGGATTTATGTACATTTTTAGAATATGGAAAACAAAGCCACACTAAACACAGAAAATCTTGCCACTATCTTATCACTGTCTTGCAATAGACATATAAGCCGTTAATCTATGTAGCCATATATTGTTTCCCAGAGTCAAATTCAAGCCAGAATTTTTATTTAAACAAACATTACATTTAAGCAAAACAAACAAACAAAAATTACAACTGGAGAATAGGAACGCTGGCAGCATACTGCCTATGTGTTAAACTTGTAACCAAAAGGCTGGAAGTTCAAATACAGTAAGTATTCCTTGAAAAAAAAATAGGCAGTCTCCTCCTGTAGAGACTTACAGTCTCAGTCTCAGAAACTCAAGCAAATAAAGGGTCCTAAATGAATTGCAATCAACATGATGACAATAGACCTGCTTTTTACAATTGGTTTATGACTAATGGAAAATGTGTATGTGTATATATGTCTAAAAAGAAAAAAATATTATCAAGAAGATATAACAATTAAACACATTTGTACCTTACATAGAAAACATCAAAAGAACATACCCAGATTAACTGTAACAAAAGAATTGGTCAACATTGAGGTTCTTCCAGTAGCATGAGAAGCTCAAGAATAAATAGTACTTAAGGAAGATGTTTAAGCTGTGTTGAAAGCATTGGGGCAAAAAATAAGAGCCCAGGAATTGATGAGATGTTTCAGGAAACAGATTCAACCCTGGCCATGCTTCCTAGTCTCTAACAGCAAACAATGAAGGTAGCTACATGATCAACTGAGTGTCGGAGATACATGGTGACTCCCATTTAAAAATAGCAAAAAGATTATGCAGCACTGAAAAATAATGAACGTGTACAACATCTCACAACATGGACATTATGCTGAGTGAAATACCTTAATATCAAAAAGACAGCTATTGCATGACACTATTGTTGTGAAGCAGGACTGACATGGGGGTTTGGGAGGAGAACAGTGAAAGAGTGAATAGATAACGAACACTATATTGGAACAGATGAGGGAGAGAACTGTTTAAAAGGAATATATAATTGGGCATTTTGTGTAAGACAACAGACCAAAATAAGAGGTACATTGCAAAGAGGACTGGGGGAGGGGGAAGGGGAAGAGTAGGAGGACAATCAGCAAAAAACAATGAATGAAAATCCAACTTGTTAAAATCACAATTAAAATAGTTTTTTAGCAAAAAAATCATAATGCATGGGAATAATTGTATGAAACACAAAATGAATGAATGTGAAACACAATGTACATGAACTTGTGAGCAAACTAGTATAAAAACAAACAAACAAATGAAAAAAGCAAACTGAGGGGTTAGGGAGGAAAATGTGCAACAATGAGTGAATAATAAACCCCAACTTTTCTATAAACATTTGTTAAATTCACAATTTAAAAAAAAATGTTGAATGGCTCAAAATCTTCCATTATCTGATTTAAATTGTAAACATGCATGAAAATATTTCCTTTTTTATTTTTTGAATGACTCTAATTTGGGAGATACATCTTCCCCCCATTATCTATAACACTTCCATTAACAAAATTGTGTCATCTAGTATATCTTTAAATGTTAGACCCAAAGGTCTTTAACATCATATAGACATCTTTTTTAGAAATAATATAGACACCCATCAACTGATGTTTCTTTAAGCTAAAACTATCATTCTTTTCTACATTATGAAAACTTACTGAAGTGTGTATTTTCTATATTATTTCTGGCATTTCCAATAACTATAAAATGGGATGGAAAAGAAAAACACCCAAAAAAAGTGTTCTAAAAGACTGTGGAAATTATCAAACAATATAATTAATAAAGCATGTAAGTGAAAACTCACAGATTATTTTTAAATTGCTAGAAGGGAATATTGACAGAGAACAGGCAGAAATTGAAACTGGATTCAGAAGAGGCTGTGCCATGGGGTTTCTCATTGGTGATGTCAGGAGGAACTTGTCTGAAAGCAGCAGTTAGCAGAAAGATGTCTATTTCATTTATTGACTATGCAAAGGCAGTTTTTCTTCTCATATTTTTGTTGGTTTGTATACAATCATTCATACACATTATGTTCTGTGCATGTACATTGTGTCTGGAACAAGATTTCATTTATATATGTGTGTATATATATATATATTGCTTTATGCAAACATTCAAATACACTGTTATTTTATATAACTAATTATTATTAATTTATGCTATTGTCTTTGAGTTGTGGTGTGGGAGAAAAGTGTTGAACATACCAGGGGCTGCCAGGAGAATAAACAGGTCTGTCCTGGACAGGGTGAGACCAGGCTGCGCCCTGGAGACAAGGATTTTGAGGCTTCGACTCACATAATCTGGGCACATAGCTAGAAGGGACCAGTCCTTGAAAGTCCTTCATGCTTGGAAAGGTGGAGGGACAGTTCAGAAGAGGAATACCCAAGATAAGATGGATTGACTCAGTGACTGGAGAAATGGGATTAGGTCTATCAAAGATGAAGAGATTGGCTCAGGTTAGAACAGGTTTCAGAGCTAATGTACATAGTATCGCTGC
>NW_006399908.1:7035577-7041951 GCF_000299155.1 Elephantulus edwardii
AACAACAACAACAACAAGTCTTATGCAGCATTTGTCTTAATGAGACCGAGTTATTTCTTTTATTATAATATCATCTCTCCAATATATCCCACATTATATAGTATTTTATGAAATCATTGTTTCTTAGTGCTACATAGGGATCTGTTGGGTGAATGATCCACAATTTCTAAACCTATTCATTTGTTGAATAGATATTTTAATAGGTATTTGTGCTGTCCTTATGTTCTTGCTATTGTCAGTAATGCAGCTATGAACACAGGCTTCAACTCTAATTTCATTGGGCTGTATTCATAGGAGTAGAATAACTGGATCATACTGGATTTCTGTGTTCTGCTTTCTGAGGAAACACCACACTGTCTTCCAAAGTGGTTGTATCATTTTACAGTCCCACCAGCAGTGCGAGAGAAATCTGCATCCTCTCCAAAATGCATTGCTTGCTATCCTGTTAAACATTGTTACTCTAAAATATTGAATAGCAGTGATGCCATTTTGAAAACCAAGTTGTGCCTGATTCAGGCAATGGTCCTCTCAATCCCGTGATACACATCAGAGAGCTGGACAATGAATAAGGATGTCAGAAGAAGAATTGATGCCTTTGAATTGTGGTGCTGGATATCCTTTGGCCTGCCAAAATAACAAATAGATATGTCTTGGGAAAAGTGCAGCCAAAGAGCTTCTAGGAGACAAGGCTGGTGAAGCTTCTTCTTTCATATTTTGAACATGCAGCTAAATGAGATTATTCCTTGGAAAGGAAGAACGTGCTTGCAAAGACGAGGGTCAGCAATGAGATGGAGTGACACGGTGACTTCAGCAATTGGCTGTAGTGTGTCACAGATGATAAGGTCGACACTTTATAGAACAGTTTCAGGATGACTGCACAGAGTTGGTAAGAGTCCTAATAGACTCAGTGGCACCTTGGAATAACCACAACTACTACTGAGATCAAGTGTTATTTCCTTACTATTTTGATATGCATATCTCTGATTGCTAATGATTTTGGACATGTCTTCATGTGTCTGTTGGCCATCTGAGTATATATTTCATGCTGAAGAGTCTTCTCAAGTTCTTTGAACATGCTAGTAGTGGGCTATCGCCTTTTTATCATGGAGACCATGCAGTGTTTTGTAAACTTCAGTTATGAGACCTTTACCTGGAAAGTCAATTTTTTTTTCTCAGTTTATAGGTTTTCTTTTCACCCTATTGGAAAAAGTGTTTTGTTTTAATATAATTTTTTTTTTCAAACATTGACCAGCTTTTTGTAAAGAATGAGGGTCAAGCAGATCATGAAAATCAGGCATCCCACAAAGGCCACTTTCAGGGCAAATTTTACCTGCTAAAAAGTTCATCTCACATAAGTAGTAAGAATCTGGGTATCACCCTGAGTTGTTATTTTCCTTGAAATTTAAGGCATTTCAGTATAATTTCATAAACTCTTAAGTTTTTAAAACTCTTTCATTTTAAAATTAGTCACAAAATTAATAACTGACTACTTTATTCTCATAAAAAAGCAGCTGAATGTTTTTGTTATTGTTGTCGCTAGGTGCCATCAAGTTGAGTACTACTCATAATGACCTTATGAACAACAGATCTGAACCTTGCCCTATTTTGCCTCATTTCTGATAGGCTCACACACATCGTGAAAGTCTCCATGCCAATCTAGCTTGTTCCAGACATTTCTTTCTTTCTCAAATACTCAACATTTCTCAATATGTTGTACTTTTCCAAGGACTGACTGCTCCTGACAATGTGTCCAGTGTTTATGAGAAAGAGTTACACTATCTTTGGGTCTAATGAGCACTCTGGCTACACCACCACCAAGACAGACTTAGTTGTTGTTCTGGCAGTCCATGCAATATTAAGTATCCTTATCCAACACCACCATGAAGAAAGCATCAATTCTCCTTCAGTCATCTTTATTCATTGTCCAACTTTCAGGTTCATAGGATGTGAAGGAAAATATCATGGCTTGGACCAGGCACACATAAGTCTTTAAAATGACACTCTTGCTCTACAGCATTTTGAAAAGGTCATTGATAGCATATTTTTCTAATGCAACTCATCTTTTGATTTCTTGACTAGTACACCAACGGTAGCTGTTAGTTTTGTATCCAAGTTTTTGATGTACACACCAACTTAATTTTAAAAGATCCCATTTGTTGATTTTACCTACTCTTGTTTATGCATTTCTGGCTGTATTTGCAAGCTTACTTATGCCATAGGCTAGGGCTTAAGTTTGCTCCATTTTGTCTTTTATGATTTTATGGTATTGGGTTTTAACCCTACGTCTCTGAGCCACCTTGAGTTGATTTTTTTTTTTATGTTTAGTGTGAGATGTAAATCCTGATTCAGCTATCTCTGAGTAGATGTCAATTTTGCCAGCTCCGTTTGTTGACAAAATTGTCACTTCCCCATTTGCTAATTTTTGTTTCCTTATCAAATGCCAATTGGCCATAGGTAGATGGTTTGATTTCTGAGATACTTCGTCTCTGAATATTTGGTAGAATTGACTCATGAAGCCATCTAGGGAAAGATAGTTTTGAGATGAAGTATTTTTTTATTTAATCTTATTAATTTTGAGGAACATTTACAGAGATTTTGGATTTTCATTCATTCATTGTTGCACTTTATTCTTTACCCAACCCCCTGCCCATTCGCTCCTCTCTTTGAAAAGCAAAAGATAAACTTTTTCTTTGTATACAATGCCCCCCTTCCCCACCCCGCCCAAAATGCACTCCTCTATGCAACTTTAATTCTGGATTCCTGTGATAATCATAATATGCTATCATATATCACTTTTAAACTAAGTGCCTATCAACAAACAAATGGATAGAGAAGCTGTGGGATATTCACTCAATGGAATACTATGCTGCATTGAAAAACAAGGAACTCATGCAATATTATTCAAAATTGGTTACCCTGGAGGACATGCTGAGTAAAATATCTCAGTCACAAAAGAACAAATACTGCATGGTGCCACTGTTGTAGAAAGTTACTGACATCAGGGTTGTAGTAAAACTGAGAAAAACTGGATCGATTATGTATACTAAATTGAAACAGATAAGGGAGATGGAGTCTTTTTATGACCTGCTCAATTTCTTTTTTTATAATGAGTATGTTCAAGAGTTTTACAACTGTGTCAATATGAATAGGGTGTTGGTTTCTAGGAATTTGTCCATACTCTATGATTTCAAATTTATCAGAGTATCACTTTTTATAATTTATCATTATTATCTTTTTAATTTCAGTTAGTTCTATTATGATATTGTTTATTTTTTTAATTGTGTCTTCTTTTTCTTTTATTTTCTTAAGTTTGCCAAGAGTTTGTCTATTTTATTGAGCCTTTCTAAGAACCAGCTTCCGGTATTGTTCATGATTTCAATTATTTTTCTGTTTTCTATGCCATTGATTTTAGCCCCTATCCTTGTAATTCCTTTTATTCTAGAGGTTTTGCAATTACCGTGTTCTTTTTCTATTAGATATAAGTGTTTAGTCATTAATTTGTCTTCTTGGTTTTTCATGTACATGTCTATTGCTATGAACTGTTCCCTGAGGACTATCTTAGCTATATCCTACAGGTTTTGATAGGTTGTATTTTCATTTTCATTCTTTTCCAGGAAATTTTTTATTTCACTTGTTCTTTCTTCTATAGCCAAATAGTGCTCATGTTGGGTGTTATTTAGGTTCCACTTGGGTGGGGTTTTTTTTTTTGGTCATTTATGATATTGTTAATTTTAACACAAATGTAAATTTGGTATTTGTGGCAATACAAAATGATGCTTTATATTATTTCAAAGATTTTTAATTTGTTGAGGCTTGTTTTTTGTCCTAATACATGATTGATACATTGTACAGTCTGCAGAATGTATCATGTGACCTTAAGAAAAAAAATAGAGTGTTAACTGGGTAATGTACTCTGAATATATCTAAGAGGTCAAGCTCAACATGAAGAAAACAAAGTATCATGATAGATGGTAAAGAGACTGAGATTGTTAACAGCTTTAGTTTGTTTGGCTACACAATCAACATTCTTGGTACCAACATCCAGGAAATCAAAAGATAAATTTCATGGAGAAAGTCTACTGTCAGGGACATTTCCAGAGCAACAACGTCAATCTGGAGACTAAGGTTAACCTGATTCAGGCCATACTCTTTGCAATTATGTGCTATACATCAGAAAGCTGGTCAATGACTAGGGATGATATATGGAGAATTGATGTCTTTGAGCTATGGTGCTGGAGAATATTATTGAATATATCAGGGACCACTAGGAGATCAAACAGATTCATCCTGGAGTGGATGAAACCAGCTGCTCCTTGGAGGCAAGGATTCTAAAGTTTTGTCTAACATACTTTGGCCATGATACAAGGAGGGACCAGTCCTTAGAGAGGAACATCATGTTTGGGAGGGTGGAGGGAGAGTTCAAGAGAGAAAGACCCTTGATGAGGTGGATTGACTCAGTGACTGGGGTAATGGGGGCACAAGTGTTGGTTCAGAATAGAGCACGGTTGATTCGAGATAGAGCAGGATTCAGAGCTGTTGTACATAGTGTTGCTGTGAGTCTCAGATGATCCAATAGCACACAACAACGGCAACAATCATTTGGTGTGTAAATATTAACCAAGTTTATGTCTTCTTAATCTAGTGTGTCTTTAATCATTGTATAGTGCCCTTTCCTATCTTTTATAATGGTTTTTGTCTTGAAGTCTATTTTATCTGAAGTTAGTATTGCCACTTCTGCTTTTTTGTTTAATAGATGTCATTTGCTTGGTATATTTTTTTTTCTCCACCATTTGAATCTTTAATCTATATTTATTCCTATTTCTTAGATTTTATCTTTCGGGCAGCATATTAATGGGCTTTTAAAAAAATCCTTTCTGTTGTTCCCCTCTCCTTAATTGAAACAATAAAGCCATTCACATTAAGTGTGATTGTTGACAGAACAAGTTTTATCTTTGCAATTTTGCTGCATTACTTTGTTCTATTGTTGCTGTTTATATTGTTCTATCCACATTCCTTTGAGGTCTTTATGTGACGGAGTTGTCTTAGTATTTCTTGTAGAATTGATCTTGTTTTCATAAACTTCGTAAGTTCCTACATTACTGTGAAGGATTCAATTTCTCCTTCAGATTGTGGCTAATGTTGAGAAGAAGGAGAATCCAAGAACACATAATTGTGTTTATGAGATACCTATATTTAGAACAAGAAGTCGTTGATAACAAAGCAAGGGAGCACTACATAGTTTAAAATTAAGAAAGGTGTTTGTTAGGGTTATAGCTTCTCTCCATACTTATTCAATCTGTATGCTGAGAAAATCATTCAAGAAGCTAGATTCTATGAAGAAGAAAGTAACATGATAATTGGAGAAAGACTCATCAGCAATCTTCAGTGTGCAGATTCCACAACTTGCTCTAAGTGAACAGGACTTCAAACACTTGCTAAAGAAGATCAAACACTGCAATGTTCAATATGGATTGCATCTCAACATCCAGAAAACAAAAATCCTGGCCATTGGACTAATAGACAACATCATAATAGGCAGAAAAGGATTGAGACTGTCAACTTCACCTTACTTGGATCAACAATCAGTACTCTTGGTACCAAGCAGTTAGGAAATCAGGAGACGTAAAGCTCTGGAAAAGTCTACAGTTAGAGACATCTCCAAATTATTGAGGAGCCATGATGTCAGTCTGAGGACTAAGGTGTGCCTGATTCAGGCCATGATTTTTCAATAACTTGCTATGCATCTGAGAGCTGGACAAAAACTAAGGATGACAGAAGAAGAATTGATGGCTTTGAGCTTTGATGTTGGAGAAGAGAGAATATCCCAGAGACTGCCAAAAGAATATGTCTTGGAGAAGGTGTAGCCAGAGTGCTTCTTTTTTTTTTTAGCCAGAGTGCTTCTTAGAAACAAAAATGTTAAAGCTTCATCTTCTATAATTGGGTATGCTGCTAGGAGAGGCTTTTCCTTGGAGAGGACATAATGCTTGAAAAGGTAGAGGGTCAGCAAGGTCCTCAGTAAGACAGATTTGCATGGCGATTGCAACAATGGATTCAAGTGGCTCAGAGGATAAAAACTGAGCAGGATAGGACAGGGTTGAGATCTGTCCTTCATAGGATCACTAATGAATTGTACTTGACAACAACTATATACATACATATTGCTAGGAGAAGCTGTTGTTGTTATGTGTTGTTGAGGTAGAACCAAGTCACGTTTGACACTCCAGCAGGTGTTTCATATACTGTGATTTGCAAAGGAAGAAACTGTTCATCTTTCTCATGTGGTGGAGTTGGTAGATTTGCACCTCCCTCCTCTGGGTTGGCTGCCCAACTCTTACCTACTAGGTAAACAGAGGTGGCTTAGTGGCAAATAAGCT
>NW_006399908.1:7043221-7047735 GCF_000299155.1 Elephantulus edwardii
GAAGAAGAGCACTGACCATCCCACGGACAGCCAAAAGAACAAACATATATGTCTTGGCGAGCTCTGGTGGCCTAGTGGCAAGAAGCTGCAACTGCAAGTTCAGAGGTGCACAGTTCAAATCCACTAGATGCTCTGCTAGAGGAGGAACAATCTCCTCCTGTACCAGTCAGATCTGATTTGACGGTACACACAAAAAATAATGCAATAAAAAATTTAAATAAAAACCACATATATGCCTTGGGAAAAGTGTAGCCAGAGTGTTCTTTGGAGGCAAGAATGATGAATCTTCACCTCATATACTTTGAGCATGTTGCTGGAAGAAAGCTCTTTCTTGGAAAGGGACATGATGTAAAGCTGGAGTATGGGCAAAGGAGGTGAAGACCCTCAACCATGTGGATTGATATGATAACAGCTGCAATGGGCTCGTGTGTCAGGAAGCAAGAAGATGGCGCAGGATAGGACAAGGTTCAGATCAGTTGTTCACAGCATTGCTATAAGTCACGCTCTAATTGATGGCACATACAGCAATGCCTAGGATTGGAGCAGGATGGGACAAGGGTTCAGATCTGTTGTTCATGGGGTTTCTATGGGTTGTACTTGGTTTCACAGTCCCTAATAACAACAACAATGCCTGGGATGTTTGTAAATCTGCAATATTCGGTATTCATTTCTATCATACATCTTTTTTTTCTTTACTGTCTCTAATTTTTATTTATTTGCATATATTCACATACATCGCCTTTCATTCATGAATATTGTGTTGTATACAATCTTTCATAACATTTTATTTTAGATTATTGTTGTTGTTGTTGATTGCTCTTGAGTCGAGCATGACTCATAGTGACCCTTTCTATAACTATCGTCGTTTCTCAAAGTTCATAGAGTTGCCAGAAGAGTGTTGTTTAGGAAGTTGATGCCATTCTGCTTCCAAATTTTATGTTATTAATTACTATTTATTTGTCTATTATCACCCCTTCTTGCCAAGACCCCATTGGATCTTTCTTATTCCTTTGTCCCTCCCCCACCCACTGACATTTGCTATCCTAGTGATTATCTCGCTCTTCATTTTTTCTGTCCTGCTTCCCTCCTTTCCCTTTTGAACATTTATACATATCTTGTTCCGTTTTCCTCCTACTTTCACAATAGTGCAGTATTTATCCTTATGTGACTGAGTTAACAACTTCCAATTTCCTAGATTCATACTCTACACATTTAATTTTCCAATGACTAATGGATGTTTCTGTAAGTTTCTCCTAATTTTTAAATTATTTTCAACCTGTAAGACTCATCATCAAGCACCCCATCTAACAATATTATTCCACTATCCATCAGATTTTTAAGACCTGTTATATCAGAAGTGATTGTCCACTGCTTCTTCTTAGTCCGTCTAAACCTAGAATCTCCACACCACTGGTGACCTTGCTGATAATTGAAATATTAATAATATTGTATTTGGAAAGTCTGCTGTCAGGGGTTTCTCCAAAGTACTGAAGAGCAACGACAGTCTAGAAACTAAGGTGCAGCTGGTCCAGGCCATAGTCTTCACAATTGCTTGCTATGTGTCAGAAAGCTGGACAATGACCAGAGATGACAGAAAGACAATTGATGCCTGTGAGCTGTGGTGCTGGAGAAGAGTGTTGAATATACATACCATGGACTGCCAAGAGAAAAAATGGGTTTGTTCTGGAGAAGATAAAACCAGGCTTCTGCTTGAAGGCAAGAATTCTGAAGCTTCATCTGACATACTTTTAGTCATGTTACAAGAAGAGACCAGTCCTTGGAAAGGGACATCATCCTTGAAAGAGTGAAGGGATAGCAAAAGAGAGAAACATCTTTGATGAGATGGATTGACTCAATGACTGAGGTAATGAGGGTAGGTATTTCAGAGACAACAAGGTTGGCACAGGATAGAGCAGGTTTCAGGGCTATTGTACATAGTGTTGATATGAATGGCAAGTGACTTGAGAGCAAATAACAACAATAACATTGTCACAACAAGACACAAGTTATCTATAAGTGGCGGTTGTATGGGTGGACCTCATCTGATGAAATTACATATGAATCAGACTTGCTGTGTCTGTAGAAAGAATTGACAGAGAAGCTCAATATCTGCTGTCAAAACAGGCAAGGACTAATTATGGCATATGTTCAAATGAAGCTGAAAAAATTTAAACGAATCTATAATAAACAAAATATAATCTTTAGTCTCTTGCACCTGAAGTTAAGAACAATTTAAAGAAGAGATTTGGTGTATTGAACACAAATAACAGGACAAGATAAGTTATTGGATGACATCAAGCATATCAACCATTAAGAAAGCAAAGGTCATTGCAAAAGAAAGGGCTATAGACTAAGAAAAGACAAAAATGGGTATTAGCATAGAATTTGAAACTTGCATGAACACAGAAAAAGGCCAAAATAAAGGGAAGAGATGGTGAAGAACGAGGTGTGAAAAAGATTTCAAAGGATGGCTCTAGAAGACAAAGCAAAATATTAAAGCAAAATATACACATAGCTGGAGTTATAAAACCAAAGGGAAACACTTGGAATTTTTCAAATTGAGAAACTGAAGAACAAATGCAAGCTTCAATTTGCAATACTGAGGGATTTTATAGGCAAAATCTTGAAATATGCCAGAAACACTAAAAAAGGAAGGGATACATAGAGTCAATATACCAAAAATGATTGATTGAAATGGAATCATTTGAGAAAGTAGCATATCAATTACCAATTTTAATGAAGGAAGATGGTCAAGCTTCATTGAAGTTATTGGCAAAAATAATTAAGAACTAACTAGATAAAGAAGACTCCAGGAATTGAAGGAATTCAACCTTAATGCATTTCAACAAACAGGTGAATCCTTAGATGGGATCACTAGACTTCGTCAACAAATTTGGAAGACAGTTATTTGGCCAACTGATTGGAAGAGATGCATGCTTTTCACCAATGAGAAAGATGATCAAACTGAATATGGAAATTATAACAACAACAACAATATTTGTTGTTGTTATGTGCCTTCAAGTCATCTGTGATTCATAGCAACCCTATGTACAGTAGCTCTGAATCCTGTTCTACCCTGAGCCAATATCACTATCACATATACCTGCTGCTATTATTCCAGTCAATGTGTTGATCCATCTAATCCAGGGTCTTGCTTTCCTATTCTGTCCCTTCACCCTTCCAAGAATGGTGCTCTTCTCTAAAGACTGGCCCTTCCTGGCAACATGCTCTAAATATGTAAGAAACAGTTTCAAAATCCTTGCCTCCCTGGAGCAGCTTGTTTTCACCCTCTCCAGGATGAATATGTTTGTTTTCCTAACAGTCCATGGTATATTCAATACTCTTTTCCAGCACTAATTCTTCTGTCATTTTTGGTTAGCTTACTGCTGCATAGCAGGCAGTCATCAAGACTATGGCTTGGGTCAGGTACACCGTAGTATCCAAACTGATATGTTTGCTCTTCAGCAATCTGGAGAGGTCCTTGAGAGAGACTTTCCTAATCTAATTGTCTTTTTATGTCCAGGCTATTAGTGCCAAGAGTATTGATTATAGATCCAAGCAAGCTGAAATCGTTAACAATCTCAATCTCTTCTCCATCTATCATGGTGCTGCCAATTGGTCCAGTGGTGAGAATCTTTGTCTTCTTGAGGTTGAGTTTCAATTCGTGTTAAAGACTACAGTCCTTGACTTTCTGCAGCAGATGCTTCAGGTCCTCCTCCTCAGATCAAGCAAGCAATGTTGTGTCACCTGGATAGCACAAGCTGTTGATGAGTCTTCCTCCAAGTCTGGTGTCACATTCTTCCTCAAAATGAAAAGCCTTTCAGATTATCTGTTCCATACATAGATTGAAAAGGTATGGAGATAGGACACATCCATGATACTTTCCTGATTTTGAACCAGGCAGTGTATTCTTACTGTGTTCTAATCACTGCTTCTTGGTCCAAATATAGGTTTTGCATGAGTACAGTCAAGTGTTCTAGGATTCCCATTCTTCTCAAGGTTAGCCACAATATGTTGTGATTCACATAGTCAACTGCCTTTATATTGTCAAGGAAACACAGATAGACGTTCTTCCAGTACTACTTTCCGGTATAGCCAATTTTCATCTGACATTGGAATTTTACGTCCCTGGTGCCACAACCTTCTCTAAATCCAGATTTTATTACTGGTAGTTCTCTGTCAAATGTACTGTTCCAGCTATTTTTTATAATCTTGAGCAGGATTTTGCTGGTGTGTGACATTAGTGATGCTATTCAATAATTTCCACACCTATTTTTAGAATTTTTTAGATTGAGATTGTTCACAGCTTCAGTTTGCTTGGCTCCATGGTCAACACTCTTGGCACTAGCAGCCAGGAAATCAAAAAACATATTGCAATGGGAAAGTCTGCTGTTAGGGACCTCTCTAAAGTACTCAAGAGCAACGATGTCTCTCTGGAGACTAAGGTGTGCCTAATACAGGCCATGGTCTTTGCAATCACTTGTTACGCATCAGAGATGGACAATGACTAGGGA
>NW_006399908.1:7048010-7048639 GCF_000299155.1 Elephantulus edwardii
ATTGGCACAGGATAGAGCAGGGTTTAGGCCTGTTGTACATAGGGTCGCTATGAGTCGCGAACGACTCGATGGCACATAACAACAACAACAACAACACTTTTTAGAATGGGAATAAATATGGATCTCTCCCAGTCAATTGACCATATAGTTGTCTTCCAGGTTTCTTGGCACAATCTAGAGAGTATGTTTAGTTTGCTGAAATAAGTCAACTGGTATTCTGTCAGTTCCTAGGGCCTTGGTTTTTGCCAGTTCCTACAGAGAAAAATGGGCTCTTCCTTCATTACAATTCCCTCTTCGTCATAAGTTGTTTCATGAAATTTTTCCGAGTTAACCAATTCTATTTATATGCATAAACTTTTTGACACAGCCTGTGAGCACAGTGAGGGCTGTATCGGTTGGTTCATTTCAATCCATATTCCATAAATTCCTGGTGCCTTATTTCTTGTAAATGCCTTCAGGGCAACTTGAACTTCATCCTACATCATTATTGGCTCTTTCATATATATATATATTTGTTGTTGTGGTTGTTGTTACGTGCCGTCGAGTCGCTTGCGACTCATAGCGACCCTATGTACAACAGCCCTAAACTCCCCTCTGTCCTGTGCCAATCACACTGTCTCTGACACTCC
>NW_006399908.1:7052669-7086210 GCF_000299155.1 Elephantulus edwardii
CAAATGCCTTTGCATAATCAATGAAACACAGATAGACATTCTTCTGGTATTCTCTGCTTTCAGCCAAGATCCATCTAATATATATATATATATCCAGACAGGTTCACTCATTTTGTTGCACTATGCACACTATGGATTTTTGCAGATATTGTATTTTTTTACAAATGAAGAATTTTTGCAAATCTGGTTGGAAAATGTCTATTGGAATCATTTTTGCCAATAGTTAGTGCTTACCTAATTTTTCTGTACCATATTTCAGTGATTATTTAATATTTTAAGCTTTTCTATTATGATATAACATACTTGATAGACTACAGCATAATATAAGGATAACTTTCATATCCACTGTAGTTGTTATGTGTCATCAAGTCGTCTGAGACTCATAATGACCCTATGTACAACAGTCCTAAACCTGCTCTATCCTGTGCCAATCTCACTGTCTCTGATACACCCACCCCCATTACTCCAGTCACTGAATCAATCCATCTCATGGAAGGTCTTCCTCTCTTGTGCTCTTCCTCCACCCTCCCAAGCATAGCATCCCTGTCTAAGGACTGGTCCCTCCTTGCAACATGTCCAAAGTATGTCCAAAGTAAGTTTCAGAATCCTTGCCTCCAAGGAGCAGCCTGGCTTAACCCTCTCTAGGAATAACCTATTTATTTACTTAGCAGTCCATGGTATATTCAATATTCTCCAACACCACATTTCACAGGCATCCATTATCCTTCTATCACCCCTAGTCATTGTCCAGCTCTCTGAGACAAAGCAAGTAATTGCAAGGACCACGGCCTGTATCAGGTGCACCTTAGTCTCCAGAATGACATAATTGTTCTTCAGTACTTTGGATAAGTCTCTAACAGCAGAATTTCCCATCTCAATACATCTTTTACTTTCCTGGCTACTGGTGCCAAGACTGTTGATTGTGGATAATATTCACTAGGACACTAAAATATACATGTGATTTATTTTATTATGATATACATTTTATTTCAGCATTATTTCTAGAATGTTTTGTTTCTAAGCTAAACCCATAGTATCTAAATTATGCCAGGGATTATTTATGGACTTATCCTAATTCATCATGGCAATGATTTGATGGGTTTGAAGTCTTAAGACGATAGCTTTGTAGAACAACTGTATCAGCTGGTATAGTTCACTTCATGAAGAAAGTGTCTATGTCTTAAAGACTTTGAAATGACTGTCTAAAATACAGCACTCAGTTTCATTGCACACCCCCCTCCAAAAAAAAAAAAAAAGAAGAGTGAAGAAAGTAAAGGATTGAAGGAAGAAAATAGTCCATAGGATTATTGGCTCATGCAGACTGCTGCCATTTCTAACCCGAGACAAAATGAAGTAGATGACATCCAGCTACCACCATCAACTCTTCTCACCAAACAAAATCTATTCCAGTTAGAATGAGAGAAAAATGTACAACAAAACTCATAGACAAAAAAACTCAACTAAATTTCCCAGAAAAGACCCAACTTAGAGAATCAATAGAGACTAGAGAAATCCCTCAAAACTATCATCCTAAAATGCTTTTAATCTAGACCTGGCAGTATTCCTAGAATCCAACTTTCAGCCAAATAATAAACAGTAACACTTATGATGAAAGTACTTTTAGAAACCATCAACTATATATAAAAACAAGTAGTTAGCGTTAACACAAAACAAAGATAAGAAGGCAAGAAAAAGTAAGGAAATTCCTCAAAACCTAATTTCGCTGCTATCAAGTCATCGTGACTCTTTTTGCTTACTGAAAGATCAGCAATTCAACTACCAGTTGGGTTTTTTGGTGACAAATAAGGGCCGCCTCTTTTCATTACAATGTATAACTTTGGAAAGAAACCCAATGGGTTGGTTCTGCTACATCCTGTAGAGCTGCTGTGAGTACAACAAAACTACCACATCCACTGCAGCAAAGCTGGTTCCAATTCAGGAACTTATCATCTGATTTTTTTTCAAGACTGTGAATCTTTTTGCTTACCTTTCTCCCCGACAGTAAATAGTGGATTTAAACTGCTGACGTTTTTGTTAACCAGCAATATGTAATGCAGTATACCGGCAGGGCAACTTACACACAGAACTTGATAGATGGAAATAGGGCAGGCAAGGTGAAAGTTCTGCCACATTGTGGAATTGTAACCAATGTCCTAGAACAATTTGTGTATGAATTTTTGAATGGGAATCTAATTTGCTGTGTAAATTTTCACCTAATAAATATTTTTTAAAAAAAATTCAACCTGACATACGCACTTGATCTTTTGTCCAGAAAAAACAGGAATGTCAAGTCCTTGAGGATAAGCCCATGTCTTCCCCCCCCCCCGTTCTTTTTCCACAATGTTCTTTCCAGCTGTCTGATTTAAAGAAAATGGCAACTGGAAAATAGACTTTTTATTTCCTGAAGCGTGCCTCAAGTCAGGATTTTTGTTCAAGATGGATACCAAAGCATAAATTATTGGGAAGAATTTTGGAAAATAGGAGGGATGTTATCATCCTATTAAGTCATATATATGATTTGGGTTTTCTCATTTTTGTACTTGTTAACAACTTAAGTAAGTTAAAATGTAAACTTAATTCCAGTCTACCTAAACTCTGGAGTCTTCCTTTTGTAAGGAACAAGAATATAGTGAGAAAATTTGTGAATGTTGTAACTGTCCTTGTTTTGATAAAATTTTCTGGCTGACTTATTGTATAATTGTTATTTAATAAATTTTCTTATTCTACTTTTTCAATCTATATGATGAATAAATCATTGAAGAGGCTGGACTTTATGAGGAAAAGTGCAGTATCAGGATCAGAGGAAGACTTATCAGCAAACTTGCTTTATGGAAATGACAACCTTATTTGCCAAAACTGACAAGAACCTGAAGCATTGGCTGTAGAAGGTCAAGGACTGTAGTCTTCTCTTCAGTATGGATTGTAGCTCAATATCAAGAAAATAAAGGTTCTCACCACTGGGCCAACTGGCAGCACCATGATAGATGGAGAAGAGATTGAGGTGTTTAGTAATTTTAGCTTCCTCAGTTTCACAATCAACAACTCTTGGAACCAGCAGTCAGGAAATCAAAAGACAAATTGCTTAAGAAAATCTACTGTCAGGGACCTCTCCAGAGTGCTAAAGAGCAACAATGTCAGTGTAAAGACTAAAATGTACCTGATCCAGGCCATGGTCTTTGTAATTACTTGCTGTGCAGTAGAGAGGTAGATAATAAATAAAGATGACAGAAGAAAAATTAGTCTATTTTAGTTGTGATACTGGAGAAGAGTACTGAACATATTACAGACTGTCAAAAGAACAAACAGGTCCATCCTAGAGAAGGTGAAACCAAGTTGCTCCTTGGAGGAAGACTTTGACTCTACATAATGTGTGCATGCTGCCAGGAGGGATCAATCCTTAGAGAAAGGCATCTTGTTTGCACAGGAGAGGAAGATGAAATAGATGAACACAGTAACTGGGGTAATGAGGGCAGATGTGTTGGACACTGTGAGACTGGCTCAGTCTAGAGCAGCGTTCAGATCTATTATTGTGCATAGTGTCACTATGATTCACAGATGATTGGACAGCACATAACAACAATTACATCATTTGTTTGTTTACCAAATGGCACTAAATTAAGGAAAACCCGCCTTTTCTTATTTATTGAGAGAACTGAACAAAGGAGAAAGTGAAGCTCAACTAGTTGATAATGATGTGGATTGATGGGAAGTCAGCTGATCTAATCCCCAGTAGGGGACCAGAGGTCATATGCACATGTGTGGGTAAAATGGCCCAGGGGTGGGAAGAAACTTTCTTGGGGAGAGTACATAGGAGTACATAAGATTACAGTACATAGGAGGCCAAAGTACTGTAATCCCTAAACCTATTGATAAAATCTTGAACAGATATAAAGTTGAATTAGGAGGATATGGGAATGCAGCAATTAATGAATCCAAAATGAAAGTTTCAATGAGAATTGGAAACTATAAGAAGATGTTGTAAGAAATAGCTGCAACTCCTTTATCTAAATGTATTGTTGGTATGGATATTATGTCTAATTTGGAAACACTCCTTATACCAGATTTTGTAAAACTGAGGACATGTAAGTCTGCCCTAAGGCCATTGTTTATTGGACATGTTAAATGGGAGCCATTAGAATTGCCTGAGTCCACTTAAATTTTTAATTTGAAGCAATATAGTGTACCTAGCAGACAAAATGAAATAACTCTCCTGATTAAAGACATGTTGAATGAAGCCTGGAGTATTGGTTGCTACTGACAATAACCAAGAGCATGATTGATAAATCCAGCCAAAATCTAAGGTCCTGCCCAAATAGTAAAATGCTTTGGAATGACATGGGCAAGAGCAACCCGTGACATTCCGCACGCAACTAAGAGTAAGCTGCTGTCACTGCCTACTCCTAAGACTAAGTATCAGGCCCAAAGTTTGATTGGTCTATTTGAATTTTGGATGGCTTTATATTTCACATCTTGAAATACTGTTAGCTTCAATCCACACAGTGACTTCAGCAATGGTCTTAAGAGTGTCAATGATTGTGATGATGGCACAGGATAGAGCAGGTTTCAGATCTGTTTTTCATAAAGTCTCTATGAGTCATACTCAACCACACCTAACAACAAACACAACTTCTGTAAGGTTACTCAAATATGTTTGGAAGGGGACTGAGCAACAGCAGACTATGGTTGAAATACAGTAAGTAGTCTCACTCTTCTTTCCCCTAGGCCATTATGACCCACACTCAGATCTAATTTTCAAGGTATCTGCAACTTATGCAGATTGGAGCTTACGGCAATGACCTGGGAAATTTGTCTTGCAATGGCCACTGAAATTCAAAACAAATTTCCTGATGCTGCTGCATGATACACACCATTTGAAAGACAATTACTTTCTTGCCTACTATCAGGCATTTGTTGACACTGTTTCAATGACAAAAGGACATAAAATTATTAAGAGTCTTGAAATATCCATCACGTCATCAGAGATTTTGGAGAAACACTCTAATAAAGAAAGTGGTGACCAAAATAATTTTGTAATAAAATAGAAATGGTTCAGACAGGAGCAAACTACTGAGGGAATACAGGGAGATACCCACCATATCCACAAGCAAGTTACCTTTTCTCTCATTGGTCCTTGTCTGGAACCTCTGGAGAGGCTGTCAGAGATCATCACCACATGGCCAGTGTTAATAAGTACCTGTTTATCAGCAATGGGCTCTTTGGCTCACAGATGGCAGCTCCAGGGTAGGCACACAATGTTTGATGTGGAAAACCACTGTATGAAGAACAGTAGATGGGAATACCATGACTGAGGAAGGCACAATGAGCTAAAATACATACACACTGTCTTCTTAGCAATAACTGAGGAATTGGGCAGTGGTAAGAGTCCATATATTTGGTTTTTCGCTAATTCATTGGCAGTTGTCAAGCAAATGGACCATGGAAAATTGTACAATTAAAGGGACACACAAAAAAAAGGGACACCAATGTGAAGTATAGACATATGGAAAGCATGCTGGGAATTTAGGGTGTACATTAGAATTGGGCATGTCAAAACACATCAAAAGAACCCCTTCCTGGATCAGAGGGTGATTGGCATCAGCAGGCTGACATGTTGGTTTATACTCCCTTGAAGTAGCCAATTAGCCCATGACATGAGTGGACATGGAAGTGTTGAAGAAATACGATAAGGCCTCTGAGGCATAAAATGCCAATAAAGATTGCTCTGTTGACCAGAAAGAGAGATAAAGATTAATGACAGCTATCAGACAGATTCCCAGGGGGGAAGGTCATGTACATATTTGGCAAGTTGATTATATTGAACCAATGGCACCACACACCAGAGTCCTTACAGGAATAGATATTTACTGTGGGCTGGGCTTCACATATCCTGTAACTGATGCAAATGCCAAAAATATTTCTGAAGAATTGGAACAAAAGATACTAAACCAGTTTGGGCTGCCAGTTTCTATTTCCTCAGACCAAGGAACAAACTTTGCAGTCCATAGAGTGAAGCAATGCACCAAGAAACATCATATTAAATTGGCATACCATGTTGTCTTGTGATAGAGAATTGGAAAGGGCAATTGAAATATTAGCTATATAAAACAGAGAGGAATAAGGGTTGCCTCACATGCTTTCAAGCATGTGCGCTCACACTCAATATGAGAAGAGCTAGAGAGGGATCACCACTGAGTAGATTCTTAAGTTTTTCAGGGAAATCTTGAGAAAAGGGGGAGGAGATGCTGTCACTACTATACAATTCTGATCCACATCCCTGAAATTGTTCTTGACAGATGTTATAGTTCCAAGTTCAAGGATGCAGCTAGGCATACTCAAAGAAGGAATTCCTGAGCAAACAATTGTAACGATACCCTTCCAACACCAGCAATTCCCCTTTACATCTTACTTGTGTTCTGATACTTCACTGTAATCGCCACTGCCCTTCTCTGCTAATGCTCTTCTCACACTGGAACTCAATACTATGAGCCAGGCTGCTCTCACTAGAGCTCACAGGCACCGTCTTTACATTCATCCATCACTACTCGAACTTCTAAAAGAACTTTGTTTTTTATTATGGATTATAGAGCTGGCTATGATTCATTGCAACCGTACAAATAACAGAACCCTTCTCCAAACTGTTTAAGCCTACTGTTGTATTCACTGTGTCGATCTATGTCATTAAAAGTCTTCCTCTTATTTGCCAATGCTACATATTTTCCAGCATGATATCTCTTTCCAAAGACAATCACCTTCTAACAAGGATCCAAACAACAAAAGTCAACCAAACTTGTCTCTAAGGAACACCATGGTTGCCCTTCTTCCAAAAGAGATTTATTTACATCTTGGAATTCCATGGGATAGTCAATATTCTTTGCTAAAACCACAATTCAAATGCACAAATTCCTTAATCTTTCTTAATTTTAAATGTCCATGAAGCAATTGAAAATACTATTGTTTGATCAGGCGTACCTTAGTTTTTAAACCGATATCCTTGCTGTTTATCTCTTGCAGAGGTCCTTGATGTAATATACACTTAACGCAGCACATCTTTTGATTTTTGAATGCTGCTAACATGGGAGTTGATTGCAGATCCAAACAAAATTAATTTTTTTATAACTTCAGTCTTCTCTGCATCTATCAAAATGTTGTCTTTTGGGCCATTGGTGAGAATCTTTGTCTTCTTGATATTGAGATATAATCCATATTGAAGGATGTAGTCTTTTATCTCCTTCAGTATGGAGAAGACAGTATGCTCAACCAAATACTCTAAAAGCAAATTTGTCTAGTAGTTCCTGACCCGAAGACAGCAATCAGAGAAATCTTGTAACATCCAGAACATTTCTTCCTTAATATCCATTTCAGTCAGTTAATGGCAACAGCCTAATGGAAGAAGAATTAGGGCAAACCAGGAGATGAATTACAGAACAGAGCACCTGGAACCACTCAACCATCACAGTGCTCATAGATAGAGTAGAATAAAGTGCATTCTTGTGGCCACTAAGTCACAAGGATTTTTTCCATTACTAAAAACTCAGAATTAAGTTAGCACCATGTTAAATAAATAAATTTTCCTAGATAAACAAAGAACTTTAGCCATATGTCTAATATTTGATAAAAAAGAGATCATCAGTGCATTTGGACCTTCATTTTTATATCACAACTTAAAAATAAAAATGTAACACACTAAATTAAAACTTTTTCATAAAATGATTATTGAGTGTATTCTTTAAAGATTTATGGAACTCATTGAGGGACTTGTCTTGCATTGGAAAAGAATTATGAACATGGGGATTGAGCAGGACTTTCTAAAGACAGGATTAATCTTTGGCAAGGATATTCCTTATCTAAGATATTTAACAGTGGAAAGATTGGATTGCTCCTTTGCAGACTTGTACTTTTTTATTATGCATCAGATTCTTTTCAAGAATAAATGCAGAAAGCAGACAGATTGCTCATATTTTTCAAAATGCAAAGTAAAAAAGGAGGATGTCATGACAATAGAGAGTTATATTATCTTACAGAATATAATTGAGCAGTTATAGGCATAACTCTGTGCCTTAGAGCTACAATTCAGTATTTTATATTCCCCTGGATATTACCTTTGAGTTTAATCTTCATGTTTTAACATCATTTTTTGTGGAAGCCATATGTTCAAACTTCATAAACTCAGTTTAGATGTGACATAGTGATGAAAAGTCACATCTATGGTCTCTAAATACATGAGAAGGTTATACAGGGAATAGAGCAAAAAAGTCTTAGATAGATAAATAAATTTAGAATTTTAGAGTAAACAGATAATGATATAAAATATAAAACACTTGTAATCATTTTCTGATGGACATTTTTAAGATCAAATTTCCACAAATGCCCCTGAAATTTAGGATATAACTGCAGAAGTATAAGGAAAAGACAATAAAAGGAATAATGATGATGATATATTAGCACGATAAAAAAAGAAAAATGTATTTTAAAATAATTACTAGATGAACTAATGGATTTAACTGTATGAATCACAACAAATTTTAGCTAACCTGGAGAAAAATGGGAATCCCAGAACACTTACTTGTGTGCTTATGCAAAACATATACTTCAACCAGGAGGCAGTTGTCGGAACAGGGCAAGTAAACACTGCATGATTCAAAATCAAAAAAGGTGTTTGTCAGAAATACATTCTATTTTCATACTTTTTCAATCTATATGCAGAACTTATAATTCAGGAGGCTGGACTTTATGAGAAGGAATGTAACATCAGATTTGGAAGAAGGTTCCTCCACAACCAGCACTATGCAGATGACACAACCTGGCTTGCTGAAACGGAGAAGGACCTGAAATATTTGCTGCAGAAGGTCAAAGGCTGCAGCCTTCAATATGAATTTAAGCTCAACATCAAGAAAGGGGGGAAAAGATTCTCACCACTGTACTGATTGGCATCATCATGATAGACGATGATGATATTGAAACTGTTAACAGCTTCAGCTTGCTTGGCTCCACAATCAACACTCTTGATGCTAGCTGTCAGGAAATCAAAAGACAAACCACATTGGAAAATTCTACTGTCAGGGACTTCTCCAGAGTACTGAGGAGCAATGATGTCATTCTAGAGACTAAGGTGCACATAACCCAGGCCAGGGTCTTCAGAATTATTTGCTATGCATCAGAGAGCTCGACAATGAATAAGAATGCCAGAAGAAGAATCAATGCCTTTGAGTTGTGGTGCTAGAGAAGACACTGAACATACTGTGGACTGCCAAGAGAACAAACAGATCTGTCCTGGAGAGGATGAAGTCAGGCTGCTCCTTGAAAGCAAGGATTTTGATGCTCCATCTCACATACTTCGGGAACTTGGTCAGGAGGGACCAGTCCTTGGAGAAAGCCATCATGGTTGCAAAGGTAAAGGGACAGTGTAAGGAGGAAGACCCCAGATGAGATAGATTGACACAGCAACTGGATTAATAAGAGTAGGTGTGTCAGAGATAGTGAAATTACCATAGAGAGAGTAGAATGCAGAGCTATTGGGCATAGGGTCGCTATGAGTCGCTAGTGACTTGATGGCACATAACAAAGACTACAACAAGCAGGTACGATATTGAATGTTTCCTATGTGCTGGGCACTGTTTGACATGAAAAACAAAGTGGCAATATATAATCAAATGTATTGAGTATTTGTCATTTGAAAAAGATTTTGAAAATTCAGTATAAAAATAAAAATGTAAAAGTCTAATGACTGCATGACAATTACTTGTCAAATTATATACTTACTATATTGTTAAAATATTTATTATTAATGTTAATTAAATCTGGGGTTTTTCCCTAATCAGGATACTGTGTCATTTGAAATTACATGTATGTACCCCATTACCTTTAGAGAGGTCCCTAACCGTAAACTTTCCCATCACAATATGTTTTTTATTTCCTGGTTACTGGTGCCAAGAGTGTTGACCGTGGAGCCGAGCAAACTGAAGCTGTGAACAATCTCAATCTCTTCGCCATCCATCCTGATGCTAAAGTACTCAAGAGCAGCGGTGTCTCTCTGGAGACTAAGGTGCGCCTGATACAGGCCATGGTTTTTGCAATCACTTTTTATGCATCAGAGAGTTGGACAATGACTAGGGAGGATAGAAAGAGAATTGATGCCTTTGAGCTGTGGTGCTGGAGAAGAGTATTGAATGTACCATGGACTGCCAAGAAAACAAACAAATTCATCCTAGAGAGGGTTAAACCAGGCTGCTCCTTGGAGGCAAGGATTCTGGGGCTTCTTCTGACATACTTTGGACATGTTGTAAGGAGAGACAGGTCTTTAGAGAGGGACATCATGCTTGGTAGAGTAGAGGGACAGCGCAGGAGGGGAAGACCCTCTATGAGGTGGATTGATTCAGTGACTGGGGTAATTGGGATGGGTGTGTCAGAGGCAATGAGATTGGCACAGGATAGAGCAAGGTTTAGGGCTGTTGTGCATACGGTTGCTAGGGTCGCAAACGACTCGACGGCACATAACAACAACAACATACCATTACCTGCTGTGATGCTGAACCTTGTGCCACTGGGGTGTCAAAAAGCATAGCCGTTACCCATAGTGGACAGTGTTTGGTGGAGCTCCCAGTTTAAGACAGGGTTGAAAGTGGGCGTGGCACCCACTTGCTAAATAGCATGCCTCTGGAAATTCTATTAACTTTGAGAAATGAAACTACTCTTTGGGGGAAAGATGGACAACCTTCTTCCATGCAATTTGTTGTTGTTGTTGTGTACCACCTAGTCAGAACCAATTTGTACCTGATATTTCAGCAGGTTTTCAGAGACAGTAAATAGCATGGGAGGATACCGCTCATCTTTATCCCATGACGCAGCTGGTGGATTTGAAACACATACCTTTTTGTTGGCAGTGCAATTCCTAACTACTAAGCCACCAGAGCTTCCTTCGTAAGTTCCTTTCTCTTCACTGGATTGCTGAACATAAAGAGAACTTGAATCACTTGCTGCAGAGGATTAAAAGTACTTCAATGTGGATTATATCTCAACTTCAAGAAAACAAAACAAAACAAAGAATCCAGACAACTAGACCAATAGACAGACATGTGAAAGATGAATGGGGAGGGGGGAAATCAAAGTTTTTAGTAATTTCATTTTACTTGTATCCACAATTAATATCCATGCTAACAGTAGGCCAGAAATCAAGTGACAAGGAGAAGACACAAGTATACCATAACTGACTGCTCAGATTCAGGGAGTTAAGATTTCAGGTCAACAAGCTCAGGGACTGAGTTCCTCCAGGAAGTTCTCTGTCTTACCCAGCATTCTGGGTTCCTGGGTTGCAGAAAGCAGAGACTCATGAGAGATATGGAAGGAGAAGGACCATAGTTCTGCTAGGGTAGCGGTGCCCATTTAGAGCTGAACCTCATATTTATGGTAAAACTATAGTTACTGAAAATAGCACAAAGACAGGCATATGCTTAAGTGCACATACACATTTTTCAGTGGACAGAGAAACAGAAAATATTTTGGCTGGAGCAAGTTATTTTAAACTACCCCAAACTCTGTGTTCTTTCACTATTTTGACTCATGAAGGCAATGGTTAAGTAACTCTGATAAAAAACTTTGACTCGAAGTGTTCCAGGGGACGTACTTGGAAACATTCCATAGCCTTCAGAACTTTTCTCAGAGTGTTTAACCCTTTAGGAAGAAATGGCTTATATATCAGAGAATACGGACACAGAGCAATTCCAGAAACAATGCTGTGCAGCCCCAACATTCCTAAAGGACCCTCATATGCAAGGGCCTCGGGATTCCTGGAACATTTCCATGACAGTGTACTCCTCAATATTGCCCCTTGAGGGATCCTTCAGTTCCCAGCTCTGGCAAAGACTCTGTTGATTAACGTAGAAGTGGCCCCTCCCACTCAGCTGTGGCAGAAGGTAAGGGTACACTGCTAGCAAACACCACTGTCAAAGACACAAGGGAGCAGCAACTAACTAGTTCTCAGGAAGAAAATATCCTGAAGAAGATTCCTGGGAAATTACAAGCTACCTTCAGAGGTTTTTGTCAGCTCAGAAGGGAAACAATGACTTTCATTCAATTCATATAATGTCAAGAACACAATAGGTAGGGTTAAATGCAATGAAATAACAAAACAAGATTACTCCAAAGAAAAGTAGACCAGGTCAAGGTCTCAAAGAATACCTTAGAGACAGGAAAGTAGAATAAATATTCTGAGTTCTTGCAGTTCTAAGTAATAAAGAAGATAGAAATATTAGGAGAAAAACTTGAAGCTGTGAGTAAAAAGCAACAAGAAGAGGTAAAATCATCAAAAGACAAAGAGGATACAATCATCAGAACTAAAAACAACAGAAAAATACAGAAATGCAATCTGGAATATCAAGACTGAAAAAACGATAAATTCTTAACATGACCGAGATCCAAAAAAAGTAGAACAAGAGATGGAGCAGAGAATTAACACGCTAGAACACAAGGAGCTTAATGAGAACTTACAAGAAGAAAGAAAAAACGAGTGAGAAGAAAGAAAATAACAAAAACATTAGAATTGTGTGAGATGACATCAGTTGAAACAACTTATGTGTGAGTGCAATTATAGAACAGGAGGGTAGGAAAAAATATGGAAAAAATTATTGAACTGATACTATAAGAAAGCTTTCCAAGTATCTTAAATAATGAAGAAATACAGATTCTGTAAGCTCAGAAAACACCAAATAGACTGAACTCCAAAACAACTCGATCTTTCATTGTCAAACCCTGAAAAATAAAAGCAAGGGTAGAAATGAAAAGCAGAGAGAGAAAAACAAAAAGTCATTTACAGAAGAGAACGAATTAGATTAAACTATGATTTCTTAGCAGAAACCAACTGTGGATTTAGTTTAAATGTTGGCTTTTCTAGCCATTACATTCGCTCCCTCTGGTCTCCGGGTTCCATAACTGTAGACGTTTGGTTTTACAAATCATCAGCCACTGTGGAACTAGGATAAGAGAGAGAGAGACTCTCTCACACTGAGCAGCGAGACTTGAGGGAGCAAGACCTTGTTGAGAGAGACCAGAGTGAGATTCTGGTTTTGAGACCCTGATGTGGGTGGTGTAGAGACTATTGCATTGCTGTGGAGAGACTCTGGGAAGGTGTAACCTGAGGCTTTTTGAATTTGTGCTGGCCACAGTTATAGGTTTTGTTTGTCAGATCCTATAAGGAGAAACTGACTTATAACTGCTCTAAGGCAATTCTTGCTGGATTATTGAAGATTACATGAGGTTTCTTGAATTTATGGTCCTGAACTGAAACCAGGACTTTTAATAATTAAGGAACTGTGTTTTGCTATTTAATTGCTTGGGACTGCTAGACTAAATGTAGACTTGCATTGTGCGATATTCTCTGCTTCTCCCACTCTCCTTTCACTTAATAAAGCCCACCTTTAGTACCACAACTGTGTCAACAGTGAATATCAAACCCAGTGATCTGTGGAAATAAGTGTAGGAGCATGAGGGTGGGGGTGATGTGTCTGACAGAGCAGCCGTCTATGTCATGCTATGATTATTATTGATGAGAAAATTTCCCCTTAATAAAGCATGTAGAAGTCAGATTTGGCCAATGACCCTCTCATGTTGCATCTGCTCCTTTTGCACCAAGTGGGTAAAAAGACAATGGGATAACATATACAGAAAGCTGAAAAAACCCAATTGCCAGCCAAAGATCTTGGATCCAGCAAATCTGTCCATCAAATATGAAGGAGAAGTTATATCATTTACAGAGACATAGAAACTTAGGAATTTGTGGAAGCAAAATTAAACTCTATAAGAAATACTAAGGCAAGTCTTTCACACAGATGGACCTAAGTAACTAGCAACTACTGAAAAAAAGGAATGCAGTGAAATAATAAAACCTAGTCTATAAATAATCACACTCAATGTAGATGACTGACGTGCTCTCATTAAGGTAAAAATAATATCAGAATGGATAAAAAGCCAAAGTTCATCAATATGTTGCCTACAAGAAAGGAGAAGAAAGAGAACCAAAAATCAAAGGCAAGAAAACTATATAACAAACAAATGACATTCATAAAAAAGATGAAGTAGCAATTATAATTTCTGATAAATTGGACTTCAGGATGAAAAATATCATAAGAAATAAGGAAAGACACTTTATAATGCTTAAAAGCAAAATAGATCAAGAGGACATATCCTTAGTCAACATTTATGTAACAGATAACATCACAACAGAATCAGAGCCCATTTCACCAGGAATATCATTGCTGGTGATCCTGGCTGAAAGCAGAGTATATCAGAAGAATATCTATCTATGTTTTATTGACTACACAAAGGTACTTGACTGTGTGGGTTTAAAAAAAAATCATAGCTAATATACTTTGGACATGTTGTGAGGAGAGACCGGTCCTTAGAGAGGGACATCATGCTTGGGAGGGTGGAGGGACAGTGCAGGAGGGGAAGACCCTCTATGAGGCGGATTGATTCAGTGACTGGGATAATTGGGATGGAAGTGTCAGAGACAGTGCGATTGGCACAGGACAGAGCGGAGTTTAGGGCTCTTGTACATAGGGTCGCTATGAGTCGCAGGCCACTCGACGGCACATAACAACAACAACAACAACATTAAGAATGGGAATCCCAGAACTCTTAATCGTGCTCTTATGACATCTATACCTAGATCAAAAAGCCATTATCTGAACAAAATAAGGGAACACTGTATGGTTTAAGCTGGGAACGGTGTGTATCCTTTCTCCATAGCTTTTCAATCATGTAGAACAATTTCAATACGTAGAACAGATCATTTGCAAAGCCAGACTCTATGAAGAAAAATATGGTATCAGGACTGGAGGATGACTCATCAACAGCCTATATTACGCAGATGACACAACCTTTTTTGGTGAAAGTGAGAAGAACCTGAAGCACTTTTTACAGAAGATCAAAGACTTCAATATGGATTGCATCTTAACATCAAGAAGACAAAGGCCTACATCATAAGAGATGGAGAAAGGATTGAAACTATTAATGATTTAGTGTTGCTTGGATCCACAATCAATACTCTTGGGATCAGCAGTCAGGAGAAAAGGAGATGTATTGTTTTGGGCAAGTGCATTATCAGCCACTTATCAAAAATTCTAAAGAGCAATGATGTCAGTTTGAAGACTAAGAAGCACCTTACTCAAGCCATAAAGTTCTTAATTACTTGTTAAGCATCTGAGAGCTGGATAATCAATAAGAATGACAGAAGAAGAAGAGTACTGAATATCCCAGAACTACCAAAAGATTAGGTATGTCTCAGGAAAAGTGCAGACAGAATGCTTTTTGGAGGGAAGAATGGCAAAGCTTCTTCTCTTACACTTTGAACATATGGCTAGCAGAGACCATTCCTTGGAATATAATATCACACATGGAAGTGTGGAGGGTCAAAAGAAAGAAAGCTCCCCATCAAGATAGATTGACACAGTGACTGCAGCAATGAGCGCAAGTGTTTCAGAGATTGTGAAGACGGCAACGGATAGGACAGAATTCAAATTTGTGTTCATAGGGTCACTATGGAGCACTGGTAGCCTAGTGGAAAGAAACTGCACTATAATCAGGAAGGCATGTGGTTTGAATCCACAAGCTGCTCTGCAGGAGAAACATGGGCAATTTTCTCCTATGTGATTAAACTGTCTCTGAAAGCCCACTGGAGGGTCAGCTATGAGTCTGTTGCAACTCAATGGTAAGCAACAATAATAGGTTCACTATAATCTGACTTGTCTCAAAAACATTTAACAACAACAACATATTTTTATTAAAATGAAATCTGGATTAAATGGACAAATTCTTAGAAACCCACATTCCACCCAGGTTGCCAAGACAGAAGTGGAACATCACAAAAGAAGAATTTGAGTATGTCATAAAAAGACTTCCCTTCATCAAAAAGTCCTGGCCCAAGTGGCTTTCTGGGTGAACTCTACAAAAAATTCAGAAGTGAATTATCACCAACTTTATATAGAATATTTTTTAAAATAGGAAAAGGAACACTCCTAGAGTCATTCTATGAAGCAAACATAACCATTAATACCAAAACTAGACAAAGATACCACACACATGAGAAGAAAACTACTAACCAATATCCCTCATGAACAAAATCCTGGCCAAAAGAATCTAAGAGGATATTTTAAAAAAAAAATTACCACAACAAAGTGGGGTTCATAACAGGAATGTAGAAATTGGTCCCACATAAGAGCAATTAATGTAATCCATCATATTAACAAAGCAACTAACAAGAACCACATGATCTATCAACTGATGCAGAAAAGGCCTTTGACAAATGCAATACCTCTTCCTGATTAAAAGACTCAGTAAAATAGGAATAAAGAGGCATTTCCCTGTCGTAGTGAAAAGTATATACACAAAACCAAGAGCCATCATCATTTTCAACAGCAAGAACAAAGACATTCCCCTTGAAAACTGGGGCAAGGCAAGGCCGTCCATGATCACCACTCCCACTGAATATCGTATTGAAAGTTCTACCTATGTCAATAAGGCAAAAAAAGGAAATAAGAGGCGTCCAAATTGACAAAGAGATGGTGAAAATCTATATGCAGTTTACAAGATAATGTACACAGAAACCCCCAAAGACAAAGCAACCAAAAAAACCCAAACCTGTTAGACCTAATAGACAAATTTGGTAGAGCTGTTGTTGTTAGATTCTGTGAAGTCAAGTATGACTCATAGCAACCCTATGAACAGCACATATGAACCCTATCCTATCCTGTGCCATCTTCACACTTCCTGACACACAACAGCAACAAATAAAGCACAGAAAAGAAAACTAGAAATACAACACCAATATACAATATCCAAATTCAAGATGATATACTTAGGAATAAACCTAACTATGGAGGTCTACATGGCTCAAAATTAAGAAAGGCATACCTCAGTGATTATCCAAAAACGACTGGAACAGCACATCAGCAGAGAATTGCCAGAAGTCCAGGCTGGGTTTAGAAGGGGTCGTGGTACTAGGGATATTGTAGCTGATGTTAGATGGATCTTAGCTGAAAGCAGGGAATTACAGAAGAATGTCTATCTGTGTTTCATTGATTATGCAAAGGTGTTTGACTGTGTGGATCATAACAAACTGTGGCTGACTCTGAGAAGAATGGGAATCCCAGAACATTTTATTGTACTAATGCAAAACCTATACTTGGACCAAGAGGCAGTAGTCAGAACAGAGCAAGGTAACACTGCATGGTTCAAAATTGGGAAGGGTGTACGCCAGGGATGTGTCCTGTCTCCATACCTTTTCAACTTGTATGCAGAGCAGATTATCTGGGAGGCTGGGCTCTACAAGGAGAATTGTGGCATCAGGATTGGTGGAAGATCTATTAATAATCTGTGTTATACTATGACACAACCCTGCTTTCTGAAACTGAGAAGGACCTCATTCACTTGCTGCAGAGGGTCAAGGACTGCAGCCTTCAGTATGGACTGAGGCTCAATGTCAAGACAAACATTCTCACCACTGGACCTATTGACAGCATCAGGATGGATGGCGAAGAGATTGAGATTGTTCACAGCTTCAGTTTGCTCGGCTCCACGGTCAACACTTGGTGCCAGCAGTCAGGAAATTTAAAAAAAAAACGTATTGTGATGGGAAAGTCTGCTGTCAGGGACCTCTCTAAAGTACTCAAGAGCAACGGTGTCTCTCTGGAGACTAAGGTGCACCTGATACAGGCCATGGTCTTTGCAATCACTTGTTATGCATCAGAGAGTTGGACAATGACTAGGGAGGATAGAAGGAGAATTGATGCCTTTGAGCTGTGGTGCTGGAGAAGAGTATTGAATGTACCATGGACTGCCAAACAAACAGATTCATCCTGGAGAGGGTTAAACCAAGCAACTCCTTGGAGGCAAGGATTCTGGGGCTTCATCTGACATACTTTGGGCATATTGCAAGGAGGGACAGGTCCTTGGAGAGGGACATCATGCTTGGGAGGTGGAGGGACGGCACAAGAGGGGAAGACCCTCTATGAGGTGGATTGATTCAGTGACTTGGGTAATTGGGATGGGTGTGTCAGAGGCAGTGCAGTTGGCACAGTATAGAGCAGGGTTTAGGGCTGTTGTACTTAGGGTTGCTATGAGTAGCAAACGACTCAACAACACATAACAACAACAACAACAACAACAACCTCAGCGATGTATTCTTTCTCCATATCTTTTCAAGCTGAACAGATAATTCAGGAAGCTGGACTTTATGAAGAAAAATGTGGCTTCAGGATTGAAGGAAGACTTGTCAACAACTTGCATTATGCAGATGACACAACCTTGCTTGCTGAAAGTAAGGAGGGTCCAAAGCATTTTCTGCAGAGGGCCAAGGACTAAAGAGTTTGATATGATTTGAGGCTCAACATCAGGAAGGCAAAGATTCTTATCCCTGGGCCAACTGAAAGCATCACCATAGATGGAGGGAGAACAGATTGAGATTGTTAGCAATTTCAGCTTCATATATTCCACAATCTTCATATGTTCCAACATATGTTCATATGTTCCAACACTCTTGGCACCAGCAGTCAAGAAATAAAAAGTTGAGTTGCATTAGGAAAATCTCCTGCCAGGGACCTCTCCATAGTGCTGAAGAGCCATGATGTCAGTCTAGGGACTAAGGTGCAACTTATCTAGGCCATGGTCTTTTCAATTACTTGCTATTCATCACAGAGCAGGACAATGGCCAAAGATGACAGAAGAAGAATTGATGTGTTTGAGATGTGGTGCTGAAGATTACTGCCAAGAGAACTAACAAATGTGTCTTAGAGAACATGAAACGAAGCTGCTACTTGGAAGCAAGGATTTTGAGCCTCTGTCTTACATACTTTGGGCATGTTGCCAGGAGGGAATCAGTCCTTAGAGAAAGACATCATGTTTGGAAGGATGGAGGGAGAGCACAAGTGAGAAAGACACCAGATGAGGTGTTTCAGAGACAGTGAGATTGACTCACGATAGAGCATGGGTCAGACCTATTGTGCATAGGGTCACTGTGTACTCAACTCAAAGGCACACAATGGTAATAATAACAACTCTTCCTCAGTAACAAAGAGACACACAAAAAGAGAAGTTACAAATATCCAGTATGTATGTCACTCATATGCCCTTCAGAGTGGGATAAGGTGTCATTTCTCTAGCACTGTAAACAAAAAATATGTAAAAAATTAAAAATAAACAAAAAACAACTTGAAAACTGCACTCTGATTTTGGTTTCTAATAGCATTCCCCAAAGTGACCTTGAAGAAATGGCAATGATTCCAGGCCTGAGGCTGAGTAAATACTACATAAGGCTGGGACATTTTGTCATGTCAAGACCAAAATACCGAAGCAAAGGAACTGAAGAGTCTACTTAGAAAGGTCCCAATGACCAAAGCTGGAAAAATCTAAGTTACACAAGTATCATATAAAATACCCCATAAGTACAAAGTAAGTTAATCAAATGCCTATAACTTCATAAGCACTTGAATAAATAAATAAACAATAAGACAACATAAGTCTCCTTTTCAGAAGAATTCCAAATAATTTATGCAAATTATCCTCCCAAAGATGTGAAAATTAAATCACTTTTAAGTACAGATCGTTTAATGACTTTCTTCTAAGGAATGCAGTATAGAAGAAAGGGGGAAAGTAAGTAACTTCACAGTAGTCACTCTCAACAAACACTACTTTTGCCAAGCAAATAAGGTTAGAATCAATGACAAGCCATGGCAATAACATAGAGCTTTGACATGGTATGTTGATAATGCACCCCCACCTCTGTATTCTCCCTTCCAAAATGACATAAATTGTATAACTTAAGAAGAATATGAGACAAACTCAAATTGATTCTCTTGTAGGTCCTACAATTTGAGTTTGCCTTAACTAGTATTCCTTGTAGAGGAACTCTGGTGGCCTAGTTACGGAATCTTATGCAAAAGAGGTATCTCTCCAGCAGTTCAAATTCCCTAGACAATCTAGTAGACAAAGATGGACAATCTCCTTAAGTGTGATTTAGAGCTTTGAAAACCCACTAGAAGGTCAACTGAGTCAGTTCTAACTTGACAGCCAATGAGTTTTGAGATTTTTCATATTCTTAGTATTGGAGTCATCAGAACTTTCAAGGTCATGAAAAGCTAGACAAATGTCAACAACTTTAACAGTCTAAAGGAGTCTATGGAGATTATACCTAAATGTAAGGTGTTCTGGATTATAAACAGAACATAAAAGAATAAAAATAAGCATTATAGGGAAAAGTTATGACATATGAGTGAAGCAGGTACTAAACTTGTTAGGAATGTTGATGTTATCAACATCAGTCCATTAGTTCTGACAAATGACTCTAGCAACATGTTTAACAATAAGAGAAAGTGGGTTGAGTACATGTGAGAAATCTCTGATTTATCTTGGTAATTTTTTTAAATAAATCTAGGACTATTCTAAAATAGTGACTCTGTTTAAATACTTAAATTGTTATAGACACTACCTGTCAGCATTCCTTCACTATGAAGACAAAATACAAATCTTTTAAATTCTGAAGAGCTTCCTAACAATTTTTTTTCCTTGTCATCTACATCAGAGGCCAACTGTAACACCAAGATACTTCTGGTGCTCACAATGACCAAGCAGCCACTTTAATTGAGTTTGAAGATTCATTAAAATACTGAGTCATCATTAGACAAAATTAGACTCACAAGCAACTCAACAGCACATAACAACAAGAAAGTCAACTTTGAAAATTTAAAAGTGTTACCTTTACTCTTCGAGTTGACGGTAAGCGGCCTTGAATATGATCCAATTTGACTGAGCAAGTTGTTGGTTTCTGTCCACACTTCTCGGAAGTGACTTATTTGTATAAACACATATGAGTGAATAAAAGTTACTGCAAAACTTTGGGGATTTTATGTCTATTTAGCCCCTACCTGTTCCTCTATTGTCAAAATAAAATTTCAGAGTAATAACTTCATTGTGACAATCTCAACATCTCTCTTTTCCTTCTCCCCTTGTTTTTCTCTGTCCTTCTATCATTTTTTTACTATATTGGTTTTCATCTCCCCCAGTTCCTATTTTTTTAAGGTTAGAATCTGAGAAGAGAATTTTCCAGGAAAGGTAGGATGATCATTGTTGAGTGGTGTAGGATGGAATGTTTAATTATATCCTTGCATCTCAAAGTGCTCCAGGGAAGGCCCATAGACAGCATAACCTTTACTGTGTGTTCACAAAGCTATGAAGTCATTGGAATTACCTTTACGCTCTGTTTTTTAACATGCTCCATTATAAAAATCAGCTAGTAGATGAGGAAATTATTGTGCAAATTAATCTATCTAATCTTCCTTCCCTTGACTTTGCTCAACTAGGTTAATTTTTTTTAACTTCTTTCTTTAAAAATCAATATACTTAACTTCCTGTATTTTTATGTATTTTAATTTGCACTATCTTTTAAAATGTAAGCATGGACAAATGTATACTCATACATATATTTTTAAAAAGACAGTATAAGGACAAATACTACCTAAGACCATCAGTATAAAAATAGAAGAATAACTAGTAAAAACTGTAGCGAAGTCCATAAAGAAAGGGGTGGGAGCAGAGGGGTGAGGATGGGCAGGTGGAGACGGGAATTACAGAAGCACAATATTTGGTGGGTGAAGGGAGGGATAAAGAAACGGAAGGCTCCAACGGGGACCTGAAAAGACAGGGTAATGGTGGGCATAGTTCAACAGTGATTAATTTTATAAAACACAATGTACGGAAATGATTGTAGGAAACACAATGTGAATGAAATAAAGTGTGAAACACAATGTATATTAGTTTTGTATGCAAACAACTGTAAACTTTATGGTACAATCACTCTGGAAGACAGTTTGGTGTTTCCTCAAAAAGCTGAACATTGAAACTCCATATGACCCATTATTCCACTACTAGGAACATACTCCAAGGAAATTAGAACTGAGACACAAGTGGAGATTTGTACTCCAATGTTCATAGCAGTGTAAGGACATGGAAACAGCCCAAATGTCCTACCACAACCAAATGGATTAAGAAATTGTGGTGCATTCACACTGTGGAATACTGTACACCACTCAGGAGCAATGATTTTATAACAATACTACATAACTTGGAAGAGACTGGAGAGCATTAAGCTGAGTGAACTTATGTGGTCTTATAAGAAGAAATACTGCATAAGACCGTTGTTATAAATATTATAAATATAAAAGGATAATTATTATAACATGTATGGGAAATCAAGAGGGAGAGGTGTGGGAGTGAAGGAGTGAGGATGTGTAGGGGCGAAACCACAAGGTTGCACAGTTTGGATGGAGGATGGAGTAGGAGAAGGAAATGGGAAAGATTTAGGCAAAAAAGACGATAACTATAAGCAAGGTTCAATGGTGATTAATTTTGTGAAACATAATACGTGAAAATTATCGTATGAAACACAATGAGAATGAATAATAATGTGAAACACAATATATACAAACTTTGTAAGCAAACCAATGAGAGAGAGAGAGAAGGATGGAGAAAGAGTGAAGAAGTAGTGATGGTGTATGGTCAAATCTGTAAATACCTGAATCTGTGTAATGTGGAAACTTGTCAGAGAAAGGAACGTAAAATATTTTCCACCAATAGGAAGGGGGAAATGCCATGAAAGTGATAACTTGCTCAATGAGAAAGCCAGCACACTTGGGAGACCCAGATAAACAAAGCAATCTCATCCAGTTCCAATTCTCACAGGTGCCACTGGACAATCTTCCCACTCCCTATGAAAGAATTTGCTGATATTTCTGCTCTTGTCCACATTGAATTATTTACTTTTCCTTGTACAAAACGTATTTTAATAATATAAATGGATGTCGTTCTTGCTTTCTTAAGTTGAAAAAAATCTGTACGGGTTTTCAGTGTTTAGCTACAATTTTAAAGGAGTGCTATTAGGAGTTACCTACTTCTAGATAAGAACTGCTAAGTAAAAAAGCACTAATACAATAGAATTCTCTGCAGATATGTGCCAACAATGTCCATTTAAGAAGCTATTGAAGTTCAAATTATTGTTTCACAATGGAAAATAAGGAACTTTTAAAAGTAAATAACTAGAAAATAAAATAAACACTAGACCATTCTCTGGCTCCACTTTTTCTAATAAAGTTGAATCATCCAGACCTAAGTTAAGACCAGAACTACTCTTCTTGGTTGTAAATAACCATAATAAGTTCCCAAAATATATTACTTAGATCTAAATTACGGGCTGAAAGAAATTGTGTAGTCACACCCTTATAAAAATGATTTCTGCATTTGACTTTATAGATGTGTATTTATTAACCCTATTTAAAAGCAATATAAACAGTTTTAAGGCATCTGGGTCTGACCTCTACTGTCTCCACAAATGGAGAGACTCCCCACCCACAACCTCAACAAACAAAAAATTTCCGTAAGATCAAACATGCCCACATGCTCCAATACATTCTTCTTCTATCAATTCTAACACCAGCCATCCCTCCAGAGCTCTCATTAGTCTACCATTGAGTCTACTGCTATAAATATTCAAATATAGAATTGTTGTTGTTGTAATGTGCCATCGAGTCCAGTGGTGGTGCTAACTGGTGGTGAGAATCTTTGTCTTCTTTATTTTGAGCTTCGATCCATACTGGAAACTGTAGTCCTTGACCTTCCACAGCAAGCTCTTCAAGTTCTCCTCATGCAACAATATCTAAAGCCAAAGATTTGGAGTTGAGGATTTCTATCAACTTTTGCAGACCGAAATTGATTGAGCATACATTCAAGATTCATTAATAAATTGGTGATTGGAAAGCAAAAGTTGGAAACAAGTGAAGGACCGGCATTGGTAAATTACAGACTTGGAGATAGAAATGAAACTGAAGATCAAATAACTGAATTTCATCTAATCAATGCAAATACTTTTAAAAAAAATTGTGATTATACACATGGCTCTTACGTGATGGCCTACATAGGAATCAGATTGACTATGTTTGTAGGAAGAATCATTGGAGAAGGTCAATATTAGCAGTCAAAATCAGGTCAGTTGTTGACTGTGGGATAGAATACTAATTACTCATGTACACATTGAAATTGGAGCTGAAAAAAACTAAAATAGGTCCACAAGAACCAAAATATAACCTTGGGTCTATCCCATCTGAATTTAAAAATTATCTCAAAAATAGGTGTGAGGCATTGAACACTAATGATTGAAGACTAGGAGAACTGAAAGACCAAAATGGGTATCATAAGAGACTCTGAGAATTACATTAGTACATTGAGAATCCAAAACAAAAAAGAATAAATGACAAAGTAAAAGGAAGAAATAGATTTCAAAGGGTAGCTTGAGACGACCAAGTACTGTTAACAAAATGTGCAAAAAGTTGGAGTTAGGAAAAAAGGGAAGAAGGGGAAATTCACTTGGAATTTCTCAAGCTGAAAGAACTGAAAAATTCAAACTTCAAGTTGTAATATCAAAGGATGTTATGGACAATCTTGAACAATATAGGAAATATCAGAAGAAAATGAAAGGAATGACACCCAGTCATTGTATAAAAAAAACAACAGGCTGACATGGAACCATTTCATGAGGTAGTAATTGATCAAGAACCACTAGTAACAAAGGCAGAAGCATAAGTTACACTAAAGGCATTGCCAAAAACTAAGACCCCAGGAATTTATGGAAAATCAAATGACATTATCCAACAAACAAATGCAGTCCTGTACAGGCTCACTAGTCTCTGCCAAGAAATCTGGAAGACAGTTTCCTGGTCAATTGCCTGGAAGAGATCTATATTTGTTTCCATTCTCAAAAAAGAGTGATTCAATAGAATGTAGAACTTATGAAACAATTACTAATATCACATGAAAGCAAAATCTTGTTGAATGGCCAAAAAATGGCCAAGACAGTACATAACAGAGAACTCCCAAAAATTCAAGTTGAATTTAGAAGAGGTCATGGCACCTGGGTTAAGATTATTGATGTCAGATGAATATTGGCTAATAGCAGAGAATACAAGAAGGTTGTCTAGCTGTGTTTTATTGACTGTACAAAGATATTGGACTGTGTGGCTCACAACCAATTGTGGCTAACATTGAGAAAAATGGGAATCCAGAACACTTGATTGTGTTCATGGGAAGCAAATGTCAGGAAGAAGAAAGAAAACACTGATTTAAAAGAAAGAAATGTGTGTGTATGGACTGTATCTTTTATCCATACATATTCAATGATGAGAAAATAATTTGTGAAAGCTGAGCTTTATAAAGAAGAAAGTAACATCAAGATCAGAGGAAGATTCATCAACAAACTCCATTATGAAGATGACAAACCCTTACTTTCTGAAAGTGACCAGGACTTACAGGATTTGCTGCAGAAGACCAAATACTACAGCCTTCAGCATGGATAATCTCTCAAGAAAACAAAAATCCACATCACTGGGCTCACAGGTAACATCATGGTTGTTGTAGAAAAGATGACGATTGTCAATTATTTCATCCTACTTGTATCCACAACCAAAGCAACCTGGATTCCAGTAGTCAAGAAATCAAAAGACATGTTGCATTAAGAAAATCTGCTGTTAAGGATTTCTCCAAAGTGCTAAATAGCAATGACAAATGTTTAAAGACAAAGGTGCCCTTGATGCAAGCCATAGTCATTGCAAGTACTTCCTGTGCATCTAAGAGTTTGACAATGACTAAGGATGACAGAAGAAGAATCAATGCCTTTCAGTTGTGGTGTTAGAGAAGAATACTGAATATCCCATGAACAAACAAAAGTGTCTTTAAGAAAATGCAGGGTGTTCCTCAGAGGCAAGGATTATGAGGTTTTGTCTCACACACTTTAGGAATATTGTGAGGAGGGACCAGTCCTTGGAAAAGGACATCATTCTAGGAAATGTATACGGTAAGTACAATAGAGGAAGACCTTCGACAAGATGGAGTGGCACAGTGACTGTAACAACGGGCTCAAATATCTCAGAGATGATAAAGGGCACAGAATAGGGCAGGGTTTAGAGTCACTGTCGTAGAGTTCACTATGATTTGTAATTGTCAACATGGCACACAAAAACTATCATCTGTTGTAATGATCACATAGAAGGAACAGATCATATTTACAATTACAGGATTTTTTTTTTTAATTAGAGACGTTAACTGGTCGGAAACAACTAACATACTATTATCCAAGCAGGAATGCTTTTCAGGAATTTCTCAGGTCCTTTAACAGGTCCTTTAACCTTTATCTTCTTGCCTCCAGGGTAGTTTAAAAAGCTTTCTTCTTTCTCCCAATTATGGAATCTTCTCTACCTTGGGAGAAAGTCCTCCCCTCTGGCTCTGTGGGGCAACAGTTTGACATCACCTCTGTCTCCTATCAGTCTCTGGTTCTGCACCAATTCTGATGCTGCTACTAGCGACTCAAAGCAGTCTGTCTCCATCTTGCACAGGAGTCTATTCCCCCTAAGAAGTCACATCACACTCTCTACTTGGTACTTAGTGCCAGTGAGCTTCCAATTGTCTGCTGCTAAACCCGACTCAACTTAAGGTAAAAGTGACCAATACCCTCATTCATATTCCACATTCCTTACTTGCATGTCTCTACCAAAAAAGTAATTTTTACTTTGTTCAGATTATTAGCATAGTTCTAAGCAGCCATGGATAGAAGTAAAGGATGGCTAGGAAAACCTTTCTGAACAGTCAATCGATTACGCTATGTTGTTCCTGTTGTGTGCCATCAGGTACAAATCATAATCCACACAATTGTTTTCAGTTTCCTGCTGATATTTCTAAATCCCCTATATTCATATTTTACTTAGTAGTCAGTGTACTCTTTGCAGGAAAGAATGATGAGGCTTTGCCTCACATACTTTGGGCTCATTGTTAGGAGGGGCTATTCCTTGGAAAAGGCCATGATGCTGGGAAAGGTGAAGGAGAAGAAGACCCTTGACCAGGTGGATTGACAAGGTGACTGCTGCAATGGGCTCTTGTGTGTCAGGAAGTGTGAGGATGGTGCAGGATAGAACAGGGTTCAGATCTTTTCATAGGGTCATTATGCGTTGTACTCGACTGCATGGTACCTCATAACAATAACAATATAAGATACAGAGAACCATAATATTCACCCTCATAATACACAACCCTAATATTTAATCTAATATAAAACATAAAATTTAGCCCACAAGAGATTGCCTTCTATTTATCATATTATGATAAACCATGTGGAAAAAAACTCTATCACCATGACTGTTAAGTTATGTAAGTAGAATAAGACTGTGCAACTTATAATGATGTTGCTTTTGGCCCCTGTAGCCATTCTCATCAACCCACATCCTCCCGGAAGCACAGCAATAAACAAAAGATACAGAAGAAAACATCAAACGTATATTCATCCTCCTAACTCTGAAATGCCATAAGCACAATTTCTTTTAGTCTTTGATCCTCTGTGTATAACCTAGATTTGGTGCTGAGGAACAATCTGCCTAGATGCTTCTTAAGAAGCTGTATTACCCTAAATAGAACATTGACTCACTCTACAGCTCAGGAGAATTGAGTTATAAATGAAGTTATGTTCGGTAAATGAAATCAATAACAGAACTTGTAGAACTATTTGACATTTAAGTTAATAAAATGATAAAACATTTATATCATGTTAACAAACAGCAAGCATACTATGAACGTTGAATGTTGCTATTATTATGGATAGTTAACATTAATTTGGTTTATTACATCTATCAGTACTTTTCTTTGTTTCAAGAACTAAGTCAAAGAAAAGATGTCTGTGTTTCTGTGGTGAGATGTTCTAGTAAACAGGATATAAAGAAGTTCAGAAGAGAAAGAAATTGTCTTTTCAGTCTGGAGTTATTCAATATATAGTTTCACAATATTGTTATTGTTGTTAAGTACCATCAAGTTGAAACCAGTCCATAGTTGATCCTACAGGAGTTTTCAGAGGCAAGAAATCCCGTAGGTGGAAATTGTCCATCTTCTCCCCTGGAATAGCTGGTGGATTCGGACTGAGTGCCTATGGACTAACAGCATAACTCATGAGTGACCAGAGTGCCTTTTTATAGCATTACACAATTCAAATTATTTTCCCCAGACAAACAACTGCTCTTAACTCCTTGTTTGACGACTATCCTAGTACCCAGTGTTTCACTCTTAGAAGAAATGTAAACGTTTATAACCAAACTATTTCATTCATGAACGACGTATGCCTGGCAGTACCAAATAAAGCAGTACAAGGGTTTAGGAACACTGTCTGTGACAGTTAATACTTGCATTGATTTAGTTGGTCTATGATTCTCAGCGCTTTACTAATCATATAATGACTTCGTTTGGCAGCTATGTAGTCATCTGTCATTTTCATGTAACGCTGATTTTCGTATAATGACCTGGTCTTGTGACCTATGTTAATAAATGAGTAGTGGTTGTAATAATATTTAAACCTTTTCCATTTCATATTAAAATCTTAAAGTTCATTTCTTTTTGCTATATCTTGAAATATAGTGTGTGTCCATGACTTTCTTATTAAAATAAATCTGATATATGGCAAAGCTTCATACAATGTATCTGACATTTGTTACATCTTTTTTTATAGCTTACTTTATTATATTTGGTTAATCCCTTGCTTTTTGACTCTTAGCATGGTGTGTAGCTAAACCTAAAATCTAGAGTCATCAAATTGATTTATTCATTTTAGCTCTCTCTACTAAAATTCACTTTCTTTTTCTTGTATAAAAGCCGTTGTGAAGTTGCCTCACCTGGAGCCTAGGTCCTCTTGAGGGAACTCTGGTGTTTGTCTTTATGGCAGGGGCGCTTGGTAAACATGGTCTCTTCTTCGAGGTCAGGGAGTCAGGTAGCTGTAGTTCTTGGAGACGGCTTTAGAGATGGCCTTGGAGAAGTTGCCCAGGGTGACTGGGCAGCACCTGACTGAGACCTAGTGTCATCAATTCAGCAGCTTTTGGGGCACATGTCCATGATTCTAACTCTTAACGATCCTAATTCTGACCCAAGGAAAAGTATCATAGCACATGGCAGATGTGAGCTATAACACTCTTCATCTCTTTAAATAAATTCAGCAGCAGCAGAAAGCACATACAAATAGAAAATTACATCCTTCTTTTTGTCAAGAATTTCAGCTCTCTGAACATCTATAATTAAGAAAAGCTAAGCGAAGGAGAACATAGCTTACTCCAAAAAAGACAACAGTAGATTAACCCTGAGCGACAAAGATGATTTGCATCAGTTTACAAATTAACCATCAGTTTGACAAATACAAAGCCAGCCTGTATGAGACATGGGATACTATCAAATAACTGTCATCTTATCATATACTGAAATTTGTTAATTTGTTTCATTAATTTTTTAATCAGTTCTATATGTTCTTGGGAAAAAAAATATGGAAAGAATTTCCCTACAGCTCAACATTGCCCTCCTATGGACTAAAAGCCATCATAGGAAAATTTTGATACTTTTTAAAAATTGGAAAGTTATATTCCTGTGGAAAGATTTGATTAGCTCTAAGGATCTCAGAACCCCTACCCTATGACACCTAGAATGACCCTATCATAATTAACTCTTCTCTTTCAGAGTATTTCTGTCTTGAGTAGAGATTTCAGCTTCAGAATCTCTTCTGGCTGTGTGAATCATTATAGAAAGTTGGCCAGGATCTTGTTGGATCTGGTTATGACCGTCCTAGCCAGAACTTAACAGGAGCTCCCAAGGATATTTCACTTACTAGGTACTGTGTATTGTCGAAGTGAAAAGTTATAAAACCTCATGAACTTCTGGGTGGTACAGTCAATTTAAAAATGAGGTAAACTTTCCACTTAAATGAGAGTGGAATAAAACTGCTTGTCAGCTTTATAGTTAAGATTGCCAGATAGAAATGAGGCAATTCTAGGAATTGAACTGAACTTCTGGATCAAGCTAATATAAGTGATGGTCAAGCATTTGAGCAGGGTGGAAATAACTAGTGAGTCATAGGCTACTGATTTCAAACTAGAGCAAGTAAAATGGATATGACCGGGACATAGGGAAATGTATGTATAAGGATAAAGATAACTTGAGAATTCCACTGTTCTTTTTGAAGAAAACGTTGGAAAAATATACTGTGCATATGGACATGATAGTGAAAAAGAATAAATAAATGATCTATCAGTTCATCACATTTACATGAAAAAATTGTAATTTACTTTTTAAAAAATAATAGGGAATCAAGCTATGTGTTAACCTTTCTATGCCTCAGTTAGTATGTAATCTGCATAAAATAGCAACAGTATAAAGATATATAAAAGATGTATGAAGTTTTAATAAACAGGAATATGCATCAACAGCTAGAGCCAAAGAGGAGGAAAGAGAAGATTTCTATCAACTTTTGCAGTTAGGAATCGATTGAACACACAATCAAGATGCATTGATAATAATGGGTGACTGGAATGCAAAAGTTGGGAACAGGGAAGAAGGATCAGTGGAGGGTAAGCATGAACTCGGTGACAGAAATGAGGCTAAAGATAGAATGATAGAATCTGCACATTCAATGATATATTCATTGCAAATACCTTTTATAAGAAACACAAATGCAGGCTATAAACAGATTTCACCTGATGGTACGCAGAGGAACCAAATCGATTACATCTGTGGATAGAAACGCTGGAGAAGCTCAATATCAGCTGTGAAAACCAGGCCAGGTACTGATTGTGGAACAGACCACCAACTATTCATATGCATAAATTTTACAGTATAGGTATTTCCAGGGGCTTTCACATAAATTACTGAAAGATGGTGAGGAACAAATAGGACTGAAAAATTTTCAGTTCTATTCTTCATTGTATTTGACTCAGCAGCACCTAATGACAATCCATGAGTTGTTTGGTTTTGTTTTTATTTTATTTAGTACAACGTACTTTAGTGATGGCACATGACAAGATGAGCTCTCCAAGACCCTCTGCTTTCTCAGGGGTCATGGGTGAAAACTGTGTCAAGGATATGAGATTCTCAGTGGAGGGGGCGGGGTCGAGTTGGGACAGGGACTCCGAGAAACTGAGCATCTCTCTTTCTCTTCTGGTGCTATTGCTGGGACCGATGGTGCCTGGCTCTTTTATTTTTGTTTTTCCTCTTATCTCAAAGCCAACTGCAAATCAAAGGTAACATTGAACTAATGGGAAAATCTCTTAAGACTTACTAATAAATCTTATCTTCTTCAGAGTAAGCCATTTTACTAAAAGAAATCAAGTTCACTACCTTTGAATAACACTTTCAGTTCAGTACTTTCCCGTGCTGGCTCTAAATTGTACATTTTTTTACAGAATCAGACTGCTCATCTTTCTCCCTCAGAGCTACTGGTAGACTTACTGGTAAACCACCAACTTTTCAGTTAGGAGCCAAACGATTTAACCACTCTACTACTGAGGCTCCTTAAACTGACTTAGCCAGTATAATTAAATGTATACCTTATCAGGAAATGAGGCAATGAATAACAATGTCATGTTTCTTCTGGGCTGGAAAAAAAAAAAGACTTAAGTTGCATTTCTTTTTCATTCATGTCTGGATGAGACTTTTCCAAGTTACAAACCAGGCCTGTTATAAATGGCATTATATCAGCCCTGAGCCGAAGCTATCAAGGGACCCAAAGTTGCCCTGCCACCTCTCTGAAACTTGTAACGCAACCCTAACCAACCCGGTCATCTCAGGGAGGAGGTACCAACAATAGCTACAGAGCTCAACATTTATCACAAAGGGGTAAAAAGGCTCACGCTAAAATCCATCTATGCCACAGTTACAGAGGAGATCAAGAGAAAAAGATCATTAATGCCGCTTTTTAATTTTAACACACTCAAAGAAATAGGCATCTTTTCCTTGAGTAAGTGCTTGACTAAAGGCAATTGTAATTGAAATGTTTGTTGGGTGTAGCACAGGTTACATGGGCTACTGGCAAAGTAGTGAAGCTGATTTACAAGGTGTTCTGTTAACAGTTCTCTAACCTAGTCACTCTAGTAACAGTTCTTTAACCCGGTCTCCCTCCTTCTGAGAGGATATCAGCTGAGAAAGGCACAAGGGGATCCAACAAGTGGGCAATTTAGACTTGATGCGTCAAGAGTACAAATCACTTACCATACGCTTAAAAAGAGAACCAGTTTATTTAGAAGAAATTGGTGATGTGTTAAAGTTGGTGGCAGTTCCTCCCCACCAAAGTGTTAGAAGTCTTTGATTAAGCAATTTCTAAAGTTGCCAGAAATTAACAGCTTTTTAATAGAAATATTGTATTAAAAACAGCTAACTGATAACAGAACAAAAAATGATGTCTTATTAACTGCAGTCATAAAATTTCTTACCGAGGAGGTGGGTAGATTGTAAGGAATGAAAGTATAGTAAGATTAAAAATTTATAAGATGTAGGTCCACCTCAGAGGCAACATTGCCACCAATAAGAAATAGTAATAAAGACAAACAGAACAATGTAATGTAGGTCCTGTTATGAAGGAACATCCATTTCAAAGAACTTAAAACAAACCACTGAGGACGAAAAGGGAGGTGAAAGCTCATCTTAATGATCCTACTTAGAGCAAGTGGAATCCTCACTCTACCTTGAACCATCCTTACAATCTCTGTGATGTTTTCAACATTGTTGCAATCACGGTCTCCATTCATCTTATTGAGAGTATCCTCTCTTTAGCCGACCCTCCATCTTTCCAAACATGAAGTCCGTTTCTAAGGACCAGCGCCTCTTGTCAACACTCCCAAATTATAGGAGACTAAATCTCAGTCTTGGCCTACAGATTGTTTGTAGTTTTTTAATTTTATATTACATTAATTTTCATGCGAAGGTCATATTGTTGTTGTTGTTGTTATGTGCCAGCGAGTCACTTGCGACTCATAGCGACCCTATATACAAGCTCTAAATGCTATTCTATCCTGTGCCAACCTAGCCATCTCAAACGCACTTATTCCCACTGCTCCAGTCACAGAATCAATCCATGTCTTCGAAGGTCTTCCTCTCCTTCGCCACCCCTCCACTTTGTCAAACATGATGTCCCTCTCCAAGGACCAGTTCCTCCTTGGAACATGCCCAAAGTATGTCAGACGAAGCCTCAGAATCCTTTATTCCAAGGAGCACTCTGTCTTCACCTTCTCCAGGACAAACCTGTTTGTTCTCTTAGCAGTCTATAGTATATTCAACACTCGTCTCCAGCACCACAGCTCAAAGGCATCCATTCTCTTTATATCAACCCTAGTCACTGTCCAACTCTCTGATGCACGTAATTGCGCAGACTATAGCTCGGATCAGGCGCAACTTCATCTCCAGCCTGACATTGTTGCTCTTCAGTACTCTTGGGAGGCCCCTCACAGCTGACTTCCCCAATGCAATTCACTTTTTTATTTCCTGGCTGCTGATACCAAGAGCGTTGACTGTGCAGCCAAGTAAACTAAAACTGTTAACTATCTCAATCTCTTCACTATCCATACTGATGTTGCCAATTGGCCCAGTGGTGAGAATCTTTGTTTTCTTGATGTTGAGCTTCAATCCATATAGGAGGCTGCAGTCCTTGACCTTCTGCAGCAAGTGCTTC
>NW_006399908.1:7086310-7091684 GCF_000299155.1 Elephantulus edwardii
TATTTACAAAATTTGATGTTTTCTTGATGTTGAGCTTCAATCCATATAGGAGGCTGCAGTCCTTGACCTTCTGCAGCAAGTGCTTCGGGTCCTCCCCAGTTTCAGCGAGGAGGGTTGTGTCATCAGCATAACATAACGCAGGTTGTTGATGACTCTTCCACCAATCCTGATGCCACATTCCTCCTCGTACAGCCCAGCTTCTCGGATGATCTGTTCTGCATACAGATTGAAAAGGTATGGAGACAGAATACACCCCTGATGGACCCCCTTCTTGATTTTGAACCATGTAGTGTCTCTTTGCTCTGTTCTGATGACTGCCTCTTGGATTTGTTCTATTTGTTTTGGCTTCTCAGCACTCTAGTGCAATATTCAGAGTTTCTTCTGACATCCATCTTCGTCTTTTCTTTCTCCTCTGTCTTTGAAATGACTTTTTTCATTCTTCCTGGATGATATTCTTCATCTCTTTCCACAGTTCATCTTGTCTTCGCTCATTACTGTTCAAGGTCTCAAACCTGTTCCTGAGATGGTTTTGAAATTCATGCAGAATAGACTCAAGGTCAAATTTTGGTTCCCATGGACTTGATTTTATTTTCCTCAGCTTCAGCTTAAACTTGCCTGAGTAGTTGGTGATCTGTTCCACAATCAGCGCCAGGCCTAGTTTTCAGAGCTTATATTGAGCTTCTCCAGCGATTCCTTCAATAGATGTAATCAATCTGATTCCTATGCATCCCATCAGGTGAAATCCATGTGTACAGCCTGTGTTTATGTTCCTTATAAAATGTATTTCCAATGAATAAATCAGTGATTGTATAAAATTCTTGAAAAGTCATTGATTGTGCAAAATTCTATCATTATATCTCTAGCTTCATTTCTGTCACCAAACCCATGCTTTCCAATTACTGATCCTTCTTCTCTGTGCCCAACTTTTTAATTCCAGTCACCCGTTATTACGCATCTTGATTGCATGTTCGATCAGTCTCTGATTGCAAAAGTTGATAGAAATCAAAGAACGAACTCAGGAGGGTGGTGGGCAAGGAGAAAAATGCAGCAATGAATGAATGGAAATCCAAAATCTCTGTAAATGTTCATTAAAATTAATATTAAATTTTTTAAAAAAGGGTTGGTAGAAATCTTCTATTTCCTCCTCTTTGCCTCTGGATTTTGGTACATATATTTGAATGATGGTGGTATTCACTGGACTTCCTTGTCTGTATATGGATATTATCCGGTCACTCACAACATTGTATTTCATGATGAATCTAGAAATGACTTTTTAAACTATGAAATAAGTCCTGTTTTTCCTCAGTTTTTCATCTTCAGCATAGTAGATTACACGATCAACTGACTCAAAATGTCACGTTAGTCCATCTCATTTTGCCTATACCTAGTATATCAAAATTTATGCATTCCACTTCTTCCATAACAGTATCCAATGCTCCTGCATTCACGGTTCTCACAGAAATCAAACTCAGGACTTTGACATGGAAGAGAAGAACAGTATCCCTGAACACCTGTAAGACTTTGATTGATCCCAAATACGATTAGAAATGCTGCTGGATGCATTGTATGTTGAAAACTATGTTAAAATAAGTAAAATATTCATGTGACCTGGACTGAAAAGGAAATAAATGTACAGTAGTGATCAGAACCTGGTTCTAGATAACTCACCTATTGCTTGTCTGCCCCCTCCATCATTTGGAAAAATGAGATGGTAAAATAGAGAGGGAAGCAGCAGGCAGGGTACGCAGAGAGGAGGAGGAAAGGAAGAAAGTATGAAAGAAGATGATAAAAATAGGATAAGGAAAATGTGTCTAGGGATGAAAACTAGGAGAGTGGAAATAAAAGGAGAAAGAGAAAATGAAAATATTTTACCGATTTCTTTACTTAATACCTAAAGATTAAGCGGTTCTTTTGAGGCCCATTTGGTCTAAAATTGGCTACATTTTCAAATTGTGGCCTTGAGTTTAAAAGTTGTATACTTCCCATATGGATCCCTAAAGAGATAAGCAGAGGGGGGCAGGGTTCTCAAGACCCCTGGGAAGTAGGGAGAAGTCCCAGAATTTGGTGGGTGGAGGGAGGGTGTGAACAAAACAAAAACACTCAGTGTACATAAATAAAGCACAATGTAAACAAATTATCGTCTGCGAACCAATTAAAAAATTACTAAAATATACTTCATCAAGTTAAAAGAATAAATTCTAGAGAAAGACAAGAGGCTGTGTTGTGTGGTTTGTTTTTTTTTTTTAAGTACCTCATTTGGTTATGAGAATTGGAGCATAAAATAGAAAGTGAATGTCTTCAAAAGAAGATGTGGAAGGTTACCAGCTCTGAGGAAAATATGGTCAGGAGAGGCATTTCTGGTCATGTTAGTTAGGACTGGTCTTGTACTAAGGTTTTCCAGCTTATTCGCCAGACAGCTGAAGTGGTGATATAAATAAGATGTAATTATTGGTTGGCCCATTGAGATTACAGATATTTTGAGATGGAAGGGAGACTTCAAAAAGATCACAAGCCTCAGATCTCTTAGGTCACATATTTAAGGGCTTTTTTGAGACCAGGAACATAAATCTGTGTAGGGACTAAGTGGGCAATGCGGCAAGCAGGGGGTGTATACCTCATGGAAAGGGGCATTACCACTTAGCTCCATATGGTTTTGTCATGTAAGAATTCTAGCTCTACATTGAAAAATTGTCTAACTTATTTTGGGAAGCTGGAAATACAGATTTATATATAAAATAACTTCATGTTTAAATGCTTAAGACCTACCTACCGCCAAGAGAGAACAAAATAGATGAATGGGACATTCTAAGAATCAAATCCATATGCACACCAAAAACCTTCTCCAGTAAGGTAAAAAGGAAAGTCACAAACCGGGAACAAATATTTGGCGATGACATGTCTGATAAGGGATTTATATCTAGAATTTATGGAATATTCCAATACCTCAACAAGACAAAGGTAAACAACCCAATTGCAAAATGGGCACAGGATATTAACAAACACTTCACCAAAGAAGACATTCAGATGGTGAATAAACACATGAAGATGTTAAAAATCCCTCACTCCAAGAGAGATGTAAATCAAAACTATGAGATATCATCTCACTCTAGTAACAATACCAAAGATCAACAGAGCAGCAAACAACAAATACTGGCAAGATTGTGGAGAAATTGGAACTCAACTGCACTGTTGGTGGGAGTGTAAAATGATGCAACCACTGCAAGAGGCAGGATGGTGCTTTCTTTAAAAAATGGAAATAAAAATACCATTTGACCTAGCAATTCCACTACTGGGAATATACCCAAAGAGATCAAAACTGCCTCCCAAACAGATATATGCACGCCTATGCTTATTGCTGCATTGTTCACAACAGCAAAGAGATGGAAACAACCCAAGTTCCCATCAACAAATGAATGGATAGAGAAGCTTTGGAATATGCACACAATGAAATATTAAGCAACACTGATAAACAAGGAACTCATAAAATACTGTAGAAAATGGGTGACCCTGGAGGACATTATGCTGAGTGAAATATCTCAGTCACAAAAGGACAAATACTGAATAATGTCACTGTTATAAAATAGGACTAACATTGGAGTTGGGGGGTAAACTAAAAAAAAAAGAGGGGATAAATACGATGCACTGCATTGAAATAGATGAGAGCAAGAACTGCTTAAAAGGAATCTATGATTAAGTATTATGCACATGACAACAAACCAGAATAAGAGGTGCATAGTAAAGTGGACTGGGGGGGGGGGGTGGGAAATCATGCAACAATGGAAGAATGTTTTTTAAAGAGAAAAGTGAAGGAGCTCTTGTGGCCTAGTGGTAAGAAGCTGCACTACAATCCCAGAGGGAAGCTGTTCGAATCCACCAGATGTTCTGCTGGAGAAGGAAGGGCAATCTCCTGCTGTACCAGACAGATTCGATTTGACGGTACACACACAAAAATAACAAAATAAAATTTAAAAAATAAATAAAATAGAGTAAAGAGAAAAGTGAACTGAGGAGATTAGGGATGAAAATGTGTAACAATGAATGCGTGGCAAGCCGAGTTTTCTGTAAACTTTCATTAAAATCTCAATTAAAAATAGATAAATAAGTGCTCAAGACCAATTGAAAGAAAAGAACAGAAGAGAGAAGAAGAGGGCAGAGAAAGAAAGAAGTTAGGAAAGAAGGAGGGAAGAAAACGGCACTAAGTGGATCAAATATATCATATCTACAGATAAGAACCTGTGCTGCAATGGCAGAGGCACACAGTTTGGATCCACTAGCTGTCCCCTGGGAGAAGGATAGGTAATATTCTCCTGTGTGATTACTGCCTCTAAAAGCCCACTGCAGGGTCAGCTATCAGTGGGTTCCTATTTGATGACACACAATGGTAGGCTACCACTATTACCCACTGGTCTGTCATTCTCTGGTAGAATATGTGCCAATGATATTTCAAAGACCAGGTGGATTCCCCACTGTGAACAAATTTCAACGGAGCTTCTTGAATAAGAAAGACAAGGGGAAAAGTCCTGGTGCTCTACTTTGAAAAATTATCCACTGCAAATCATGGGAATCAAATAGAACGTTTCTTGTCTAGCATCAAGCTGGAAGATGAGCCTTATAGTTTGGAAGGCACTCACAATGCATCAGGGTCACAACAATAAGCTCAAGTGCACGACGTTTCAGAAGAGGCACAGACCAATCCTGTTCCTTCGTTAATAGGGACACCATGAACTGGAACTTATTTGTGATAAGTAAGAGCAGTGACCTATTCTCACATTTGGACAAAGTAGTAGGGCCAACATCATATTAGGTAACAAGCTTTACATAATTGTAAAATAATGTCTTTATGAAGTTTTTGGTGAAAGTTTATATAGGAAGTTCAGTTTCCATTTGACAGTTTTCATATAATGTCTTTAGTGATATTAGTTACATTAAAGAGCACTTCATTCTCTTTATTTTCTTTCCTAAACTACAGTTTGGCGCCTCTCTTATCTTCTCATCACAGTTTTTAATTAATTGTTGACCTTTGGTCTCATTGTGATGATTTTTTTTTTTGTTTCTTTGGTTTTTTTATTAATTTCAATGAACATTTACAAAGATTTTGGATTTCCATTCATTAATTGTTGCACTTTTCTCCCTGCCCACCCCCTCCCCCAGTTGGCTCTTCTTTTTGAAAAGTAAAAGAAAAATTCCTTCATTGGTATACAATCCCCACTGTAACCCTCCACTCCCATCCCGAGTGTACTCCACTCTGCAACCTTCATTTCGGACTCTTATGATAATCATAATGCCCTGTAATATGTTGTTGTTGTTGTTATGTGCCATCGAGTCGCCTGTGACTCATAGCGACCCTATGTACAAAAGCCCTAAACTCCGCTCT
>NW_006399908.1:7092559-7096559 GCF_000299155.1 Elephantulus edwardii
TGCTCTGTTCTGACGACTGCCTCCTGGTCCAAGTATAAGTTTGGCATTAAACTGTTCTCTCCCTCATTTGTTTTAGTGCAGTATACATAATTCATTCCGTTTTTCTCATTCTTACCCCAACCCTGATGTCAGTCCCATTCTACAGTAGTGGCACTATACAGTGTTTGTCCTTTTGTGACAGAGATACTTCACTTAGCATAATGTCCTTCAGGTTCACTCATTTTGAATAACAAAATAAGTTCCTTGTTTTTCAATGCAGTGTAGTATTCCATTGTGTGACTATACCACAGCTTTTCTATCCATTCGTTTGTTGATGGGCACTTGGGTTGTTTCCAATTCCTTGCTATTGTGAACAAAGCAACGATCATTGTGATGATTTTTAAGAAGCACCCACACCTTAAGGGCCGTGCCCTATACCATGTATGCCACTCTGCTATTTCAGGGGGTGGGCTGAGTCCTAGGTTTAAAGGGTGTCTCAGGATACCTCTATCAGAGAGTCCTCTGTTCTCTATTGCTGTAGTTTATCTTGGTCTTTTCAATAAAAATTTGGATTCTATTTTCTATTTTTCTCCTATTCCTTTTCCATCTAGAACCAGCTACCATGATGTTAGTCAGAATGATCTGTGTTGGTAGCCAGGCACCATGTTACTCTGTCTCCAGGTAGATAAGGTAAATGTGGTGGTGGTGGTGGTGTGTGCCATCAAGTCACTTGCGAATCATAGCGACCCTATGTACAACAGCCCTAAACTCTGCTCTGTCCTGTGCCAATCTTACTGTCTCCGACACACCCACCTCAATTACCCCAGTCACTGAATCAGTCCACCTTATAGAGGCCTGGCCCTCCTGCGCTATCCCTCCACCCTCCCAAGAATGATGTCCCTCTCCAAGGACTGGTCCCTCCTTACAACATGCCCAAAGTATGTTAGACAGAGCCTCAGAATCCTTGCCTCCAGGGAGCAGCCTGGTTTAACTCTCTCTAGGATGAACCTGTTTATTTTCTTAGCAGTTTATGGTACTCTTCTCCAGCACCAAAACTAAAAGGCATCAATTCTCCTTCTATCCTCCCAAGTCATTGTCCAATTCTCTGATTCATAACAACTGATTACAAAGACCATGGCCTGTATCAGGTTCACCTTAGTCACCAGAGTGACACCATTGCTCTTCAGGACTTTGGGAAGGTCCCTAACGGCAGACTTTCCCACCTCAATACAACTTTTAATTTTCTGGCTGCTGGTGCTAAGAGTGTTGACTGTGGAGCCAAGTAAACTAAAACTGTGAACAATCTCAATCTCTTCACTATCCATCCTGATTCTGCCAATTGGTCCAGTGGTGAGAATCTTTGTCTTCTTGATATTGAGGCTTAATCCATATTGGAGGCTACAGTCCTTGATAGTCTGCAGCAAACACTTCAGGTCCTCCTCAGTTTCAGCAAGCAGGGTTGTGTCATCTGCGTAACGCAGATTTTTAATAGATCTTCCATCAATCAATCCTGACACCACACTTCTCCTCATAGAGCCCAGCCTCCTGGACAACCTGCTCTGCATATAGGTTGAAAAGGTTTGGAGACAGAACACATCCCTGGCATACACCCTTCCCAATTTTGAACCATGCAGTGTTTCCTTGCTCTGTTCTGACGACTGCGTCTTGGTCCAAGTATAGGTTTCTCATTAGCACGATCAAGTGTTCTGGGATTCCCCTTCTTCTCAGAGTCAGCCACAGTTTGTTATGGTCCACACAATCAAATACCATTGCATAATCAAAATTCCTCTAGTATTCCCTGCTTTCAGAAAAAATTCTCTTTTCACAGACATCGGTCTGTGGTTCATGTATATTAATTTATTCCCTAGAACTAAGAATTGTTTTGCTTTGCTTTGTTTTAAACTACCAGTTCAGTGTCTGGCTCGCTTTTGAAGATTATCTTCCCAAATGCAGTGCAACATTTGCACTTTTTCTCTAGTGTGAAGCAGAGGTGTGTCTCTGCCTCTTCCTCACAGCTTGATGTCAAAGTCTCCAGATAAACTCCAAGTTCCAAACCAGAGCATTGATTGATGGTCCATCAAGTAAATCTCTCAATCCAGCTTTGAAATGAAAGTGAAACACGCTGGTGTTTTATGAATATTTAGAGAGTTGGAGTCACTGCTACTGAAATCACTCCATGTTGGGCCTAATGTTTTGGAATCTATGTCTTTTCTTTCTACTTAACACTTCTAAAATGGCTATGCTGGGTTGAATGTAGGAACATCAGTAGGAATGTAAAGATTTAACAAAATTTTGGGTTTGTTTTCATGAGTGTTTTTCCTAAGTACGGAGACTTAACAAATCCAGGTACAATTCAGAACTACGTTTTCTCTGACAGAAACAAGGTTCTAAATAAAGAGAACCAGATAGATGATAGATAGATAGATAGATAGATAGATAGATAGATAGATAGATAGATAGACAGACACACCCCACAAATGGGGAGGGGGAAGAGAAATGTGATAAAAAGAAGAAAGAGTCCTGTGCTCTGGATAAACAGAAATTTAGCATTATAAGGAGTAATACTGTTTCATTAATATATAAATGTTATTGTTGAGTACCGTAGAGTTGGAATAGACCAATAGCTAGCCCTGTAGTGGGTTTTTAAAGGCAGTTAATCACATGGGAGGAGATTCTTCTCCCACAGACCATCTGATGACCTCAAACCCCCTGCCTTTGGGAGTGAAGTACAGCTTCTTGTCACTAGGCCACAACTCAACATATCTTTTGTAGATATTTGTAAAATCCTCAGAAGGGCACTCTAGTTGCATAGTCTGCAGGGGGTTGGATTGTTAACCCAAAGGCAGTGCCACATTTGTTCAAATCCACTAGCAGGCCTGTGGGGGAAAGATGCATAATCTCTTCCTGTAAGAATCACAGCCTTAGCAATCCAATGGAGGGGCAGTTGTGAGTTTATTCCAATTTGACACCAATGAGATTAGATGAGATCACTGAGAATACTTTCCATCCTACAGGAGAAAAGAAGTCTTAAGATAGTACTTGAAAAGTGAGCATGCAAAACAAATGGAAAACTATCGACAACTCAAAGTATCTACAATGCCAGACTCATTGTTGCGACCAGCCATCAACACACAGGACTATTTTATACCTAAAAATAGCTCCTATATTTGTATTTTGCACATGTACTGCTTGGCCTAGGGAATTCTTGATATTTTCACACAGTCGTGAGTACTTGAAGAATCTTGACTATGGTTAATTATAAATACTTATATAATATCTTCTTGTCTTCCACAAATGTTTCCTACATTAATTCTTTTAGAACTTGGAGAGAGGCAATAGGAAACCCTGGTGATCCCAGAACCCCATTTTCCTCTTTGGAGCTGATGTGATCGTTCTCCTCCACATTTTCTTCTAGGACTTCCCCATTTTGATTAGCTGATAGGCAGAAGTGGAAAAGTCTTTCATGTGCTTTCATGCAAAAGAATTTAGTTAAGCATGGTTTGCATGTTTTCTATTTTAAAGCCAAAGCTTCAGAATTGCACAACCTTTCTGACAGTTTCTGTCAACAGGATACAAAGTTTTGGACAAGGGAAGACAAATGTGCAGTGTTCATCATGAACTTTGTGAAAGAACAGAAATGAAAGAGATAATGAGGTTTAAATTATTTCTTACTACCAATACGAATAAAGATAGTAGTTTAGCATGTTCACCCACATTTTGGGGTATATCATTACCACTGAAGAAATAAAGCATAATGCTAATTCAATATACAGATTACTTTTTATCACACTTCTCTAGTAATCAAATATTACTCTTCCAGTCAGTTGGCCAAGTAAGTGGTCGTTCTCCAGATTTCTTGCACAACTTGGTGAGCACGTCCAGGGCAGCATCTGTTAACTGAACTATGTCAATTGGTATACCATTTATTCCTGGAGCCTTATTTTTTGCCATTTCCTTCAAAGCAGCCTGAACTTCTTCTTTCATCACCATAGGCTCTTGCTCATATGTTGTTTCATGAAAT
>NW_006399908.1:7098219-7125264 GCF_000299155.1 Elephantulus edwardii
ACAATGACCAAGGAAGATAAAAGGAGAATTGATGCCTTTGAGCTGTGGTGCTGGAAAAGAGTATTGACAATACCATGGACTGCTAGGAAAACAAACAGATTTGTCCTGGAAAGGGTTGAACCGGGTGGCTCCTTGGAAGCGAGGATTCTGAGGCTCCAACTAACATACTTTGGACATGTAGTAAGGAGAGACCGGTCCTTGGAGAAGGACATCATGCTTGGGAGGGTGGAGGGACAACACAGGAGGGGAAGGCCCTCTATAACATGCATTGATTCAATGACTGGGATAATCGGGATGGGAGTGTCAGAGACAGTGCGATTGGCACAGGACAGAGCAGAGTTTGGGGCTGTTATACATAGGGTCGCTATGAGTGGCAAGCGACTCGACGGCACATACCAACAACAACAACTAGTAAATTCTTCTGGTTCTTGTTTTGCTTTTCTGGTAGGTTAACCCAAGACTCAGCCTGTGTGCCAAGGGTGACCCTTTCTCTCATGGAGTCCAGCCAAAGATGCTAATCCACCATTAAGAAGCTTTTGCCCAAAGTAACTCTCTTCTTAGCACCTGCCACTAGCCCTGAACCCCTGAAGACTCATGCTCTTAATCTTCATGGGGCTTCTCACTTAATGTCATTGATATTCCTTCTGAAGAGTCCCACTTCTCTGTTTCTGTCCCTAGGAAGAAACTTTCTTCTGAATTTAAAGCTTAAATCTATTTTCCTCAAAGGAATCTCAGATTCCACATATTCAGATATGTTCATCATCTTCTCCCAGGCTATCCCAGTCGATGGGTCTACCATCTCCTCATTGTCTAAGACATAAACCTGATTGTGTCTGCTTTTCTCTCTCATCCTCCCTGTTCATCTACTATTAAGTCCATTATACATTTCAAATGACTTTTAGCATTCACATTTTCCTATAATCTGCCAAATATTCATATGCACACATAGCGACGTCATATGCTTCCTGTATCATTGACAAAGCCTACTAATTGGAACATGATTCTCTGGTTTTCAATCTTCTGCAACTAGTTCTTAGAAAAAAGCATCATGCTGGAAAAGGAAAAGAGTCAACAAAAGAGAATAAGGCTCTCGCCAAGATGGATTGACACAGTGACTACAGCAATGGACTTCAGCAAGATGATGATGATGGTGTAAGATAAGGAAAGGTTCAGATCTATTGTTCATATGGTCGCTATGAATCACAGTTGACTACACCTAAAAATAGCCAAGTAGTTCATTAACTCTGACCACAACAATACTCACATGCTAAAACTCTTCAATAATTCTCATTTAATCCTAATGTCTTAACCTCACCTATGACTTACAAAACTGATGTGGTCTTCCTTAACTTCCGTAACTTAGCCTTCAGCATTCTCTGGACTATTTTCTCTATTTTATATCATCATCATCATCCTCCTCACCTACTCTGTCTTTCTTCCATTACATATCTAACTTTACTGATCCTTCAGAATCAGCTTAGATCCTATTTTCTTTTGCTGAAATCTTCCTTTGATGGCCAAGCTTTCTTGATTGTAGTATTTTGAGTATTGCAATGCAATTTCATGTTATTTAAAGATGGTTGTTGAGTGTTTTGAGGTACAAGTAAAAAAAAAACCCAAACCATTTAGAAATGCTATGAAAGAAAAACTTGCATATTTGCTTCCATTAAGTTTGCAGTCATAGAGAAAATTCTTTGGAGCAGTTGTATTCCATCATACACTGGGTAGCCACAAGTCAGAATTAACTTTATGGTAATGATTCTCCCTTTTCATAGTCAATATACCATTCTAAATTTTCAAGAACCAATCAAATCAAAATAGCTCTATTGGGTAAATCTATTCCAACTCATAGAGATCCTGTAGATCAGAGAGCACTTCTCCACTGGGTTTCCAAAGCTGGTAACAAAACCAATTGCTTCATCATTCTTTCATATAATGGTCAGGGGTTCAAGCAGCTAAACTTTTAGTTTGCAGCTAAATGTTTTAACCATTGAATCACCAGAGATTCTTTGCTTACAGAATAGGGCATATAGAGGTAAATGCATGAAAACAATACATGCAAATAGGAGTGATTGCATCATAATCTGGAAAAGGCAAAAGCCCAGTGAAGTCAGAGTATACAGAGCAAGGGAGAGCAGTACGAAGGAAGCTAGAGTGGGGACGTGAAGGTGGAAGAGGCACAAACAGGACACCCTCATCTTGATGCTAATATAGGTTGTGGGTTTTATTTTGCTGCACTGGAAATCCATAAAATATATGGCATAGATATTTAAAACATACCCCATTAACATTTACCATAAAGAAATTTTAAAAGTCACAGGTGGGTGTTGTTGTTAAGTGCTGTTGAGTCTTAGGCGACTCATAGCAACCCTATGAATGAAAGTCCTTGACACTTGCATGGCTTTCATTCTTTCTCCAGGTTCATAGGGTTTCTGGAGGCAAGCTGCTTATGGAAGTGGGTGCCACTCCTGCTTCCAAGCTTGTTTTAATCTGGAAGTGCCACCAAACCCTGTTCATCATGGGCAATCATTAATGCATTTGACACATCAGTGTCAAAGTGTTCAGCTTCACAGCAACCATGAGTTACCTCAGAACAGCAAGTGAACATATGTATTTATGGCATAAAATAGTCCTGTGTGTTGATGAGTGTTTGCAACAATGAGTCTGGCATTGTACTTTGAGTTGTAGATAGTTTTCCAGGCTCACTTTTCAAGTATTGTCTTAAGACTTCTTTTCTTCAGTAGGGCTATATGACCTAGAAGAATGTTTCACCAAAAATAATCAAAAACAGACCTAAGGGCTGTAGATTACAGTCACCCACCTTTGGCTTGGTGGCATCACTTTCTGTCCACTAGGCCAACTGATCTCTCACTATGCTGCTGTTGTTATTAAGTGCTGTCGAATCACAGGCAACTCATAGTGACCCTGTGAACGAAAAACCTCAATGCTTATGTAACTTTCATCCTTTCTCCAGGCTCATAGGGTTTCTGGAGACAAGCTATTTCAGAAGTGGAAGTCACAGGTAGGGGGAAAATATTCACCATACATATAAGAAACTCTAACAGTTCAATGGCAGTAAGATAAACAATTTACTAATATGAACAAAGTATTTGCATAGACATTTCACAAGTGGCCAACACATGAAAAGATGTTCAACACTATTAGCCGTCCAGGAAATATAAATTTAAGTTGCAATGTGATACTACTGTTACTTGTTAACTAGATAGCCCACTGGGCATTTGAATCCACCAGTCACTCAAGGGGAGAAAGATATGACAGTCTGCCTCCTTAAATATTATGGCTGTGAAAACCCTACAGAAGAGTTCTACATTGTCATCCTGGGTTACTACAGGTCAGAATCATTCATCACCATGGCAACAGACAGAACGGCAATATTGGAAAGCTGGCAATACTAACACTTGGTAAATATGTGGAACACAGGGAATATTAATGTAGTAAAAATGTGGTGTGAAATACAATGTACACAAACTTTGTAAGTAAACTAGCATAATTTTTTTAAATGGAATAAAAATCAATGCAATTACTTTATAAATATCGGGTAATTGTTTAAAATAAACATACTTACTCTGCAGTCCAGAACTTCTACCCTAGGTATGCATTGGTGAGGAATGGGAAACGCATAATCCACACAGTAAAAAACAAAGTTTATAGAAGAATATCCACAGCATTTTAGATTAATAACAAATTTAAAATAAACATGATTGTCAATTGTAATTGGATAAATTATCATTATTTCATACATTGAAAAGGGTATTTTTTCATATATTTAAAAAAGGTATTTAGAGAGTTATTTACTGATACACGTCACAGTACGTAAGAATATTTGAAACATTATACTGGAAGAAAATAAATATAAAATAATTTTATCTAATAAAACATTGTAGGAAAGATAAAATCAAGCCATGGTGAAAGAAATCATAAGAATGATTGCTTTGTTGGAAATACTGATGGCGAGGAGCTTGGAGGGTGATAAAAACATTAAGTATTTTGATATGAGTATAGATTTACACAGCCATATGAGAAAATTCCACAGGCTACAAATTATTATTATTAAATATGACTACACAGTTAGCAAATTTTAAAACAAGTAATGTAGTTACTTTTTCCTTTAATTGTCCCTAAATTCACACTTTATTCTAACAATTAAACCTCAAAGTAAACCTTAATTAAAACATTACTTTCATGAACTTATACTTTGTACATCTGAGCTGTATTCATTCCAATTCTAACACATTCAAGAGTTTCTGAATCTCAATACGGTTACAAAAAGATCTCAATAAAATTCTTCCCTCAGCCGTAAATGCCCGAAGGAGTAAGTGCTTTTACATGCTTCTGCTAATAGCACAATTTTGTCTACATTCCTCTTTCTAACCCTCACCTTTTTAACTAGCAGAAACTGAGAGAAGCATTTAGGAACAATAAGTCATGCTGAACATTTATAAAGACCGTACAAAGTAAACTCTTCATGGCATCTTAGACATTCAGTACAGAAATAGCATCGTCTAGGAGTCCAGAAGCCCAAATCGAGGATGCTAGCTCTAGTAGAAGGTTGTCTTTCTCCATCAATCTTTCTCCATCAACTCTGGGAGAATGTCCTCACCTTTTAGGATATGTCTGCTTCTGGGAGAAATCCATGGGGGTTTGGATCTGTCTTCCTCTATCTATGCTTAGGTCACTAATCATTTTAATCTCAAAGGAAATTGATGCAAACTACTCACTATACTGATATTACCTCATTAATAGAATAAAACCAACTCATTCCAAAATTCCATTATATTCATGGGCATAAAATTCAACTCAAGGTGTTAAAAAAAAAAGCAAATCATAGTTGACCAGCCAGTAGGTTTTCAGAGGCTATAAATTGCACGGGAAGAGACTGCCTATTTCTCTCCTATGAAACATTTGTTGCATTCAAACCACCAGAAAGATAATGCATTTGGATTGGTTGTGCAAAGTTTAAGGTTCAAAACAAAAGTTTTTTGTAGGGCATCAATTTTTTTTTTTTGCCTCCTCAGAATTCAAGCCCTTAATACACACAAAACATATTCATCCCCAAAGTTTTCAAATAAGTCAAACTCTAAATCCTCATCATTAAAATCAACTAAGTCAAATTAGCAATATTCTTGGCATATTCTATGTTTTGACAGCATTCCTCTTTGCCTACTCTTCAACATTTGTTAACCTCCAAGTTTGTGAAACCTAGATTACTTTCTTCCGAAGTATAATGATAGAGCAGATACAAAGCAGATATTTCATTCACACATGGGAGAAATTAGAGAGGGAAATGGAAAATATCACACAACAGTTTTGTCCCGAACTCAGCAGAGCACATTACATTAGCTCTCAAAGCTTTAAAACAATACCTTGATTTCTGACACCTTCTAGGCAGTATAGCCCACTCTGCCTTCCAAACTTTGAGTACAGGCCATGTTGCCTGGATTCTGGGGGTCATGCTCCCTATCCTGAACCTCAGCTCTGCATTCCAGAACAATAAGATGGCAAATCTGGTTCTTTGGATTTGGGAAGCACCACTTTGCTAGTCCACCTGCGTGGTAACACCTTCCCCCAGTCATGGCCTGAGTAGCCCCTGTTCTTTTGCCCGTTAAGCACTGCAGTGCTACTTAATCAGTTTTGTATGGTGATTTCATCTTGCTGGTAAACCTGAATCATTCTATAAATACTAAGATGGCAAAAATTTGACAGAAATGTAGATGTGATTCTGATATTTGACACCCTAGAAACCTATAACATATGTGCATATTTCTGCCCACAATGTCTTCAAGGTGATCTAGGCTTTTACTATTCAGTACCTTTCAAACTCTTGCAACCTCTTCTTGTTCCCCTTTCTAAGATCTCTTCTGCATTTTACGCATCTGTTATATTAGTACCCTACTTCCAGCACTAGATTCTACATTAATTTTCTAACACCCAGTTAAAGATATTTTCTGAGATTTTGCTGCTGTTTTTGGGTGATTGGGGGAGGTTAGGAAGAGAGAGAGGTAAGTGGATACGTAGTCTAACCCAATCTCATATCTCTGATTTTTAGTCAACTTCTGAAATAAACTAAACTTGAAGCATAATTAGACTATATTTGGTCTCCTGAAGAGTGAATTTAACAACCCAAAACTCTAAACAGTTTACTTTATAATGCAGGTGTTTTATGGAAAAAGTTTTACCTGTTATCATAATTTGATCACTAGTTTCAAACGGAAATTAAATGAGATTTTCAAAAACTGATATAAAGTAACTTTATTAAAATAATTCTTTCCTAACTATTCCCTCCCAAAAGAAAGAAAACACTGTTTTACTGGTTTAAGACCAATCATCTAAAATTAGGAATATTTTGTTCCATAATGCTGGGAAATACAAGTTTATAAAATGCAGAACATATTTACAGTATTTTTAATTGTAATTTTTCCAAAATATTGACTTTTTTCTGGTTGATAAAAGCAAGTGAGAAATTGGACATTTCCACTTTGTAGCTTAAGAAGTTGAGAAATGTGAATGGTCTTAAGGACCCCCAAACCTACCACTATCCTATAATTTTATATAACATGATTATGACACCAAAAAAAATTCAAAACTTTACGGCTGCTGATAGGTCTGGGTCTCAAGTCTACCAGATGTTCTACAGGAGAAAGATGTGACAGTCTCGTATAAAATTTACTCCTTGGGGAGCTTATGAGGTAAATCTCTATATATCCCTAGTCGGAACATCCTTTATGGATGTTATGTTATTAACTCAACAACAGCATTGCTCATTGCTGATGAATCAGAACTAGCTTGTAGCTACAAGATGAGTCTTAAGAGGTTGTAAGTCCTAAGACCTTAAGATGAGTCTTCAGAGGTTGTAAACTGCACAAAAGGAGATTACCTTTCTCCCTCCCTCAGTGCAGCTGGTGAGTTTGAACCACCTGCCTGTTGATTGGTAGCATCACTCCTTACCCAATAGGCCACCAGGACTCCCTCAGGCTGTTAACTAGCTGTGAAGGTCTTCTGAAAAAAATATTAAGACTATGGTGACTTTTCAAAATGTGTATGACCTTTCTCAAAATTTTGGTCCTCCCTAAAAAACTAATGAAGCCTGGTGACGGAATGATTAAGGGCTTAGCTTGACGTGAAAACATGAGTTCCACCAGAAGTTCTGTGGGAGAAAAAACCTGCTGGTCGACTCCTAGAGACTGCAGCCCAGGAATCTTCCTCAGACTATTCTTCTGTCTGATTGGCTTGATGGCAAGTCAAAGCGAGTAAAATTGTTTAAGTTATTTAAATAAAAAGAAACAAAAAGGTTTGAAAAGTGCTTTAAAAATTACATCCATAATATTTTCTTTCTCTTAAAGAGTACAGTTGATCTTTCAGTAATACAGGGCAGATGTTGGTCAGAACCTAGAGGAATGCCAAATGTGATTTTGCTGTTAACTATGGATAAACTTGAATTACCACTCTAGTCTTTATTTAACCTAGGCTTGTAAATTTGCACAGAACAGCAGTCTATACATGGATGAAAAACCCCAGGATAGTCTATGTGGCAGAGCTTAGAAGCCTAAGAGGTTGAAAAATTTTTACAAAGAGAAACTTGGTGAACTAGGGCCATAATTAGAGCTCAATTATAAGGTGATAAAATTCATAGTGATTATCTTTTTAAAGATGGTTCTTGGTCAAAGTTCAAAACTTTGATTAATTTAAATGTCTCCACATAGAGATTGATACTGTGAACATTCAATGAATTTTCCCAGCATTAGTTTTCTAATAAATTTGAGGTTCTAAACTGATTCTAACATCCATACTTTACCTTCAAGATGTCAAATTCTTCTTTGTTTAAAGGTATTTAATCTTCACTTTCTCATTTAAGAAATGTATAATCCGCCTGAACTTTTTGTTTATGCAAAATTCCTTACACAAGTGTTTACAAAAAGAGAGTTATAGTTTTAATTATATCAGATTTTAATCAATAAAATTAGAGGAAATTGAACTTTAACAAAGAAAATGAGGATTTAATCTCATTTGAAACATAAAAATTACTGTGTTGTTGCTGTAACCTTTAAAAACCTTTTTTTTCACTAAAAGAATCTGTTGTGTGTACCATAGAGTTGGAACCGAGCCATAGCTGACCCTCCTGACGGTTTTCAGAGGCAAGTCTCCCACGGAGCAGCTGGTGACCTTGAAACAACGTGTCTTGAGATTACAGTGCATCTTTTTGCAAGTAGTCCACCAGAACTTTGTAAAAAAATCTAGACGTATTATTGTATTAGATTTTTAATAACACTAGGTTTTCCTGAAGATACAGGAACATTTTCCCAATATAACAGTACAGGTGCACGAGGCAGGATTTTCGTAGTAGTACCAGATTCTGGGGCAAGGTTCAGAGCCATTGTTCATAGGGTTGCTACGAGTTACCGTGAGTTACTATGAGTTACACTGCCACCACCGGATTCTAAGAATGTCATCTAACTACCCTCCGTGACAGATTACGCTTTTGAAAACACAGCTATCAAAGTGCTTACACATGAATGAAATAATAAAGATATTCTGAAGTCTATTTTGGGTTTTATTTATTGTCTCAACTTTCTAATAATTCTTTTTACTTCTACAGACACATATCGATCTGTGAGCAAAGATCTCAGCTTCTCTAAAATGGGTGGAAATCTCACAATGAATCTACGTGACTGGCATCTCGCAAAGTTTACAATTCTTTTATTTGATGTTGAAAATTTGTTTATATGTATCTTGTTCAGTTATTTTCATAAGAGTGGTTTTATGTAGTATTTTTCCTTATGTGACTAAGACGTTCTACTCAGAATAATGATCTTTAGACTTTCTCACGTTATATAGTATTTTACAAAATTATTCTTCCTTAAAGCTGAAAAATATTTCTTTATGTGGGTAGACCATAATAGCTCAATTGAATGTTTTTATGGATATTTGGGCTGTTTAAATTTTCTTGCTCTTGTGAAGAATGCTTCTATGAACATAGGTATACATACGAACATAGGTGTACGTATTCATGTCTCACTTCTAATTTCCTTGAGATATACTCCTAGCAGTGCAATAACTAGCAGGCAGTTGTCAGAACAGAACAAGGAAACATTGCAAGGGTGAAAATATGGAAAGGTGTACACTTGGGATGTATCCTATCTCCTGAGATTTTCAATCTATATGTGGAACAGATCATCTGGGAATCTGGGCTCTATGAGGAGGAATGCATATCAGAATTGGACGGAGACTCATTAACAGTCTGTGTTAATTCCTCATTTCCCCTAAGTGGGAAAACAAATGTCTCTTTACCAAATGGTGTCGGCAAAATTGGAAAACAATTTGTAGGAAAATCAAGCAAGACATACATCTCACACCATACACAAAAACTAACTCAAAGTGAAGTAACGACCAGGAGTAAAATCAAGACTATGAACTTCATCAGAGAAAAATCTTGAAAGAACTCTAGAAACCCTAATCAACAATAGGAACAGTCTTTCTAATATCTTGAAATCCTACAATTAGCAGAGAACAAAACAGATGAATGGTACCATCTAAGAATCACACCTCTATGCACATAAAAACTTTCTCCAATAGGGTAAAAAAGAAACCCACAAACTTGGAAAAAACATTTGATGACATGTCTAATAAGGGACTCCTATCTAAAATTTCTAGAATTCTCCAGTACCTCAACAAGAAAAAGGTAAAAATCCAATCAATAATAATGGGCACAGAAAATTACTAGATACTTCATCAAAAAAGTCATACTGGCAAACAAACACATGAAGAAGTGGGAAAATTCCTAGTTCTCAAAGAGATGCAAATCAAAACAACTGTGAGATATCATCTCACACCCGCAAACATCAGTAACATCAGCAAAATTCAACAGAGTAGCAAACAACAAATGCTGGCGAGGTTGTGGAGAGACTGGAACCCTTATTCACTACTGGTGGGAGTGTACAATGGTGCAACTACTAAAGAAGGTAGTATGGCCCTTTCTCAAAAAGTTAGAAACATAAACTCCATTTTACCTAGCAATTCCAAAACTAGGAATATACCCCAACATAAGCATAACCACCCACCAAACAGATATATGTGCACCTACATTTATTGCTAAATTATTCACAATAGCAAAGAGATGGAAGCAACCAAAGGGTCCATAAACAAATGAATGGGTAGAAAAACTATGATCTATTCACACAATGGAATACTATGCAGCACCGGAAAACAAGAAACTCAAACAAATATTATACAACTAGGTGACCCTGGAAGACATTATGCTGCGTGAAATCTCTCAGTCACATAAAGGACAAGTACTGCATAACACTACTGTTATAAAACAGGACTGACACAAAGTTTGGAGGAAACCTAAAAGAAGAGGAGATAAATATTGAACACTGGTTGAAGCACATGAAGGAAAGAACTGTTTAAAGGAATATATGATTAGTCATTATTTGTATAACAACAGTCCAGAATAAGAGCTGCATAGCAACAATAAATGAACATTTTCTTTAACAAAAGTGAACAGGGGAGGGAGAAAAATGTGCAACAATGAATGAATCCAACGTTTCTGTAAACTTCCATTAAACACACACACTAAACCATTAAATAAAAAAATCCCAAACCTATGTTATGCTGATGACACAACCTTGCTTGCCAAAACTGCAGAGGACTTGAGGCATTTGCTGCAGAAGGTCAAAGACTTCAGTCTTCTATATGAATTGAAGCTTAACATCAAGAAAAGAAAGATTCTCACCACTAGGGCCAATTGGCAGCGTCATGAAAGACAGTGAAGAGATTGACATTGTTAAGTTTCCGCTTGCTTGGTTTCACAATCAACAATCTTGGTACTACCAGTAGCCAGGAAATCAAAATAATTGCATATATAAAGGACCTTGCTAAAGAACAAGTGTCTTTCTAGACACTAAGGTGCAGCTGATCCAAGCCGTGGCCTTCACAATTGCTTGCTATGCATCAGAAAGCTAGACAACAAAGAAAGATGGCAAAAGAAAAATTGATACCTTTGAGTTGTGGTGTTAAAGAACATTGAGTAGATAATGGCCTGGTAGGAGAACAAACAAGTTTATCCTGGAAAGAGGGAAACCATGCTACTCCTAGGCAAAGATTTTAAAGCTTCATCTGACATATTTTGGGCATGTTGCAAGAAGAGACACGTCTTTGAAGAGAGACATCATGTTTGGAAAGGTCGAGGGACAGCACAAGAGAGAAGATTCTGGATGAGATGGATTGACTTAGTGACTGGGGTAATGGGGGTAGGTTTGTCAAAAACTATGAGGTTGGCTCAAGATAGAGAGCAGGGTTCAGATCTGTTGTATGTAAGGTTGCTATGCGTTGCAAGTGACTTGATGACACATAACAACAACAACAAGAGAAATGGGAGAGACAGAATAAGGGGAAGAAGGAAAATCACTAGATAGCTGGTATTGGTCAATGGAGGGGGGCAAATGAATGAGGAAGATACAATTGGGACTTGAAAAGATAGGATAATAGGTATAGATCAATTATATGTAATTAATTATATAAAATGTAAGAGAACAAACAGGTTCATTTTGAAAAGGATGAAAGCGGGCTGCTCCTTGGAGGCAAGGATTCTGCAGATCCATCTCACATATTTTGGATGTGTTTCAAGGAGTGACTAGTCCTTGGAGAGGGACATCATGCTTGGGAGGATGGAGGGACAGTGCAAGAGAGGAAGACCCTCGATGAAATGGATTGACTCAGTAACTGGGGTAACGGGGTAGGTATGTCAGAGACAATGAGGTTGGCTCAGGATAGAGCAGGGTCCAGAGGTCACTATGAGTTGCAGGCAATTTGATGATGATGGCACATAACAACAACGATAACAATGTATATGAATGATTGCATAAAACACAAAGTACAGATGTGAAACCCAATGTTTATAAATCATTATATGCAAATCAATAAACATCTTTTTTAAAAAAAGAAGCCATGTTGTTGAGTGCTATACAGTTGACTCCAACTAACAGCTACTTTATTTATTATACAAGAAGGAGAGTCTGTCCCGTCCTGTGTCACCTGTCACTCTTGCTGTTTGTGCTCATTATTGCAGCCATTATGTCCAAACTCTCTATTTTACAAAGCATGATAGATATTTTTCCTCCAGGGACTGATGACACATTCAATGTAAAGCAAATATCTTACTATCCCTAGTTTTAGAGAGGGTTCTGCTATACTTGCTCCAAGACTGATTTGTTCATTTTTCTGCAAGTCCGTGAAGTACTCAGTGTCTTTCACCAGCACTGTTGTTGTTGTTGTTGTTGTTATGTGCCATCATCTATTGTTGTGTTGACGTTGTTATGTGTCGAGTCATTTGCGACTCATAGCGACCCTATGCACAACAGCCCTAAACCCTGCTCTATCCTGTGCCAATCGCACTGCCTCCGAAACACCCATCCTGATTACCCCAGTCACTGAATCAATCCATCTCATAGAGGGTCTTCTCCTCCTGCGCTGTCCCTCCACCCTCCCAAGCATGACGTCCCTCTCCAAGGACCCGTCCCTCCTGGCAACATGCCCAAAATATGTCAGATGACGCCCCAGAATCCTTGCCTCCAAGGAGTAGCTTGGTTTAATCCTCTCCAGGATGAATCTGTTTGTTTTCCTAGCAGTCCATGGTACATTCAATACTCTTCTCCAGCACCACAGCTCAAAGGCATCAATTCTCCTTCTATCCTCCCTAGTCATTGTCCAACTCTCTGATGCATAACAAGTGATTGCAAAAACCATGGCCTGTATCAGGCGCACCTTAGTCTCCAGAGAGACACTGTTGATCTTTGAGTACTTTAGAGAGGTCCCTAACCGCAGACTTTCCCATCGCAATATGCTTTTTGATTTCCTGACTGCTGGTGCCAAGAGTGTTGACTGTGGAGCCGAGCAAACTGAAGTTGTGAACAATCTCAATCTCTTTGCCATCCATCCTGATGCTGCCGATTGGTCCAGTGGTGAGAATCTTTGTCTTCTTGACATTGAGCCTCAGTCCATACTGAAGGCTGCAGTCCTTGACCCTCCGCAGCAAGTGCATGAGGTCCTCCTCAGTTTCAGCAAGCAGGGTTGTGTCATCTGCATAACGCAGATTGTTAATAGGTCTTCTACCAATCCTGATGTCACAATTCTCCTCATAGAGCCCAGCCTCCTGGATAATCTGCTCTATATACATGTTGAAAAGGTATGGTGACAGGACACATCCCTGGCGTACACCCTTCCCAATTTTGAACCATGCAGTGTTGCCCTGCTCTTTTGTGACTATTGCCTCCTGGTCCAAGTATAGGTTTCGCATTAGCACAATCAAATGTTCTGGGATTCCCTTTCTTCTCAGAGTCAGTCACAGTTTGTTATCATCCACACAGTCAAACACCTTTGCATAATCAATGAAACACAGATAGAAATTCTTCTGGTATTCCCTGCTTTCAGCGAAGATCCATCTAACATCAGCTACAATATCCCTCACCAGCACTACAATTTGAATTTATCAGTTCTTCTAACTTCTTTGTTCATTGTCTAACATTGCATGCCTACGAGACAACAAGAAACATTATAGTGTAGCTAAAGCACACACCACTCCAAGTGACATCTTTGCTTTTCAATACTTTAAAGAGTTCTTTTGTAGCAGATTTTCCATTGCAGTATCTTTTGATTTCTTGACAGCCGCTACCAAGAGTATTGATTTGGTCCAAAAAGAATGAAATTCTTGACAACTTCAATTTCCTTGTCACTTATCATGGTGATCTTTATTGGTCCAGTTGTTTTCTTTATGTTCACATATAATCTATACTGAAAGCTTCCTTTTTCTACCTTCATCAGGAAGTGCTTCAAGTCATTTTCACATCATTCAATCAAGCTGTGCCATCTATATATTTCAGGTTGTTCATGAGTCTTCCTCCCAGTCATATGTCATATCCCTCTACAAATGTTGTTGCTGTGTACCACTGAGTTGGAACTGACCCATAGCTGACACTCCGGTGGATTTTCAGAGGCAGGATTTTCACATGGGAGGATACTGGTTATCCTTCTTCTGTGGAGCAGCTGGTGGATTCAAACTGCCTGCCTTCAGGATTACAGTGCAGCTTCTTGACACTAGGCTATATATAGCCTATATATAAAACTTCTCAAATAATTTGTACCTTAAATAGACTGGATAAATAAGATGAAAGGATACAATCTTGTCATAGGCTTTTGTTTCTAATTTTAAACCGTGCAATATCCTTTTGTCCTAACTACTTGATTCAAAAGACAACATAGGGAGCAATTTTCTGGAAAGATATCATAAAATATAGATATGCATTTATTGTAAAAGTAACACCCAATACGTATTTAGATACCTATTGAAAGTTAAATATACATTAACCTATAAGAAACACTAAGAAGTCCAACTGTAATGAAATCTGTTTAACTTATTCAAAATATAAATTGTCAAATTTTCAGATACTATAACATTTAACATGGCAATGTATATTTTGGGAAATGCCATGAATGCTGAGCTTGAAAAAAAATTTCAAATTATGTATAAGTAATCAGATGTTAGTTTTAATTATCATCATAAACTCATATGGTGTCTTTTTTTAAAAAAAAGAAACTGAGTAATGCACCAGAATGCTACCCATAGGTCAGAGTTCAAATACACCAGTCAATTCAAGGAGAAAGATGAGAAGTCTCTTGCCAGAATGGAACTCAAATACAAGCAACTGATGGTGATTTTCATATTTATCTTTTCTTTCCACCCCTATCTCTTTGTCTTTGAATTATAATGAATCCTAGAACAATGTTATGATGATAAACAATATTATTATGAGTAAATATTGTTACCTTGTCAAGTCAGAACCAATCTATAGCTGGCCCTCCAACAGGTGTTCAGAGGCCTTTAATGACACAGGAGGAGATTACCCATCGTACTGATGTCATATCCTGTGGTGGCGGTGGTGGTGGCAGCGGTGGTGGTGGCAGCGGTGGTGGCGGCAGCGGTGGTGGCGGTAGCGGTGGTGGCGGTAGCGGTGGTGGTGGTAGCGGTGGTGGTGGTAGCGGTGGTGGTGGTGGTGGTGATGGCAGTGGTAGCCAGGTGCTATATAAATTGGGGGAGGAGAACCCTTCTCTCTGACCATAGAAATCAAAAATTGTAAAATTGGGAAAATAACAACAGCAAATATCCACTGGGTTTTCTCCATCTACCTTCCTACCAGGTGGCTCGAGGGGCAGAATCAATTTCAGAATTTACATGAGGGGGTGTGGAGATTAAGACCCAAGAAAGAAGAACCCTTAGAGCTAGTGAGAGCTGGGAAAACTGTTGAGAAGTATTTTATTGTAACACCTAGACTCACCTCCCTTAACTGCTCAGTAGATCTGACTCTAAACAGCATACCAAAATCTGTGAGAATCGAAATACAGGCCAGATCACCTCTCAGGTCTCAGAATGACTACTGGAGAATTGGGGGAAGGAGAGGTGGAAAATGTAGAATAAGAAACTAATATTTGTACAAAGATTTTGAAAATTCTACTTTGAGTAATCTCCTGTGCAATTAACTGCCTCTGAAAACCATCTGGAGGGTCAGCTATGGGTTGGTTCCAACTCAATGGTACATAACAACCACCAATATTTGAGGCAAAACCCACATAAATCTGGTAAAAATTTGCCAAAACATTGCAGAGGTTCCACTTTTTGATGAAACAAAATAATAATAACAAATAGCTCTCTAGGATTTATATAACATCTAGACTTTTCTACTATCCAAATTTTCTAGGATCCCATCCTAAATGATATCCTAAAGCATATACCGTCCTCTCCTGGATCTTATCCAGGATCCTAAAATATGAAAGAATCTCTTCAGTCCAAAAAAATTTCAAGGGAAAAGAAAATCAATAACCAACCAATGACCTATATACATACTTTAAAGAAGTGATTTTATGACATGCTCAAACATATAACAACAAACACTCTGGAAATAAGTATAAATGTATGAAGATTCAATGTAGAAATAAAGGTTATAAAGGAAAATTAAGTGGAAATTTTATACTGGAAAAATACAATAACTTCAGTTTATAATCACTAGATGAACTCATTAGTACAACTGAGATATTAAAAAATAAGTTAATGAACTTAAAAATTTATTAGAAGAAAGTATACATTATCCAACATGAATAAGAGAGCTTAAGAAGTTGACAAAAATGAATAATGTCTGAGGACAATTTATGAGATCTGATATTCGTATTATTGCATATTTACTTGTGTTCCTCCTCCCCCCAAACAACAACTGAAGTTTAACTCCTGGTTCCTGAGAATGTGAGTTTGTTTGAAAATAAAGTTTTAAAATACTTTTTAAAGACTTGACTTTAAAAATGGACTTTTTAAGATTTAACCGCAAAGCCATTAGGAGGTCACTCTAAAGTGGGATTTATCCTAATCCAAACCTGAGAAGTGTCATCGTAAAAGAAGCTCCAGAGAGACAGAGAACATTTGAAAATAGTCAAGTGATAATTATATTATGGCACAGATGCAAACCAACAAAGACTCAAGACTACCAGAGCAGCAAAGTTAAGAACAGATGTTCTCCTAGGGCATCCAGAGAGAACGCGGCTTTCCAGGCACACTAAATTCGGACTTCTATCATCCAGAACTCTGAGATAATAAAGTCAGTTTTTAAAAACTACCTTGTGAGTTTTATTTAGTTATAGAAACCTTGGAAAAATGAAAATACATGTCCTTAGACTCCTAAATGTGCAGAGAAAGATTGCAGCACACAAATATTGGAAGAAATAATGCCTGAAAATTCTCTCCATATTGGTAAGGACAGAGAAGATTCATTATGAACTTATAGATTGAGGAACCTCAGAAAACTCAAGAAAGGATAAAAATAAAGAATCCACAACATATATATCACAAACCAAATTTCTGAAAACCATACAGAAAAGATACTTGAACCAAATATTGAACAGAAGTAGCACAAAATTTGAACTGTTGGTGAAAATCAAAGACAATAATTATCAGCACAGGTTATAATTTGACATCAAGAAAAAAAAAATCATCACAACTGGACCAATAAGAAATATTGTGAGAAGTGAAGAAGAGATTGAAATGGCCAAGGACTTAATTTTACTGATATCCACAGGCAACATCCATGGAAGTCAACAGTCAGAAAAATCAAATGACATATTGCGTTGGGTAAATACACTGCAAAAGACCTTTTAAGGTGTCCAAAAGCAAAGAAATCAGTTTGATTCACTTTGACCAAGTCATGATATTTTGATCATCTCAAATTCAGCCCTGAATGTGCTCACCAGGTTGTGTCAAGAAATCTGGAGGACAGCTACCTGACCAACTGACTTGTAGAGACTGATATTTTATTTCCATTCTCCCCCCCCACCCCCGCCTAAAAAAAAAAAAAGGTGATCCTATATAGTGTGAAAGCTATCAATCAATAATCACTAATAACACATGCAAGAAAAAATCTTGATGAGGATTATTCAAAAACAACTATAACAGTACATTAACAGAGAACTGCCAGAAATACAAGTTGGGTTTAAAAGAGTCTGTGGCACTAGGAATATGAACCTTGACTTAAAGTAGAAAGTAGTAGGATATTTGTGTTTTGTTGACTATGCAAAAACATTTGACTAGGTAGAGCACAACAAAGTGTAGCTAACATTAAATGGGATTCCAGAACATTTGATTGTGCTCATGTGAAGTCTATTCCGAGACCAGAAAGCTACTATACAAATAGAGCAAAGAAACAGTTTTGAACACATGGTTCAAAATCAAGAAAGGAGTATGTCAAGGATGTATCCTTTCTTCATTCTTTTTCAACCTGTTTGTGGAACAGATCATCTAGGAGGTTGGACTATATGAAGAAGATTTGCCATTAGGACTGGAGGAAGACTCACCAACATTCTGTGTGATGCACATAAAACACCCTGGCACACCAAAATGAAGGAGGATTTGAAGTACTTGCTGCAGAAGGTCAAAAACTGCAGCCTTCAATACAGATTGCATCTCAACATCAAGAAGACAAAGATTCTCACCATTGGATTGATTGGCAGCATCATAATGGATGCAGACAAGATTGAAGTTGTTAACAATTTTATCTTGCTCAGATCCACAATCAATACTCTTGGCACTGGCATTTAAAAAAATAAAAAGAAAAGAATGCTGTCAGGGACCTCTCCAAAGTGCTCAAGAACAATAATGTCAGTCTATAGAACAAATTGTGCCTGACCTAGGCCATGGTTTCTTCAATTGCTTTCCATGCATTTGATGGCTGGGCAATAACTGAGGATGACAGAAGAGGAATCAATGTCTTTGAGCTGTGGTGCTTGAGAAGAGCATTGAACATACAATGGGCTGCTAAGAGAACAAATAAGTCTGTCCTCAAGAAAGTAAAAACAAATTGCTCCCTGGAGTCAAAGATCTTGAATCTCTATCTCCTATACTTTGAGCATATGGCCAGGAGGGATCAGTCTTTGGAGAAGGACATCATGCTTGGGAGAGTGGAGGGTCAGTGCAGCAGAGGAAGACCCCGGATGAGATAGATTAACATGGTGATGGGACAATAGGGTCTGGTGTACCAGAGATAGTGAGATTGGCTCAGGGTAGGGCAGGGTTCAGGGATTTTTTTTATAGGGTTGCTATGAGTCATAGTTGACTCAGCTCCAAATAACAACATGTAGTTGTGAACATTAGATCATGAATACGGAAGATCAAAGAATTGGTGGTTTGGAATTACGATGTTGGCAGAGAATATTGAATATACCATGATTGTCATAAGAACAAAGTTGTCATTTAGAAGCAAAGTAGATGAAACTCATTTCATATTCATTGGACATGGTATTAGGACATACTACTCCATGGAGAAAGACACCATCCTTGGTGAATTAGGGGATTAGAAAGAGGACTAGCCTTAATGAAATAAATTGACATAATGACTTCAACATGGTGTTTAATTATACAATCATGGTGAAGATGTCTCAGATTCAGGCTTTTGATGCCCGTAGGGTACCTATGAGTTAGCTCTTACTAGAATGGGCCTTACAGCTATTAATAATCAATTTAAAGATAATTCCAAAAACTAGCATGGACATAATACTGGACAGCAACTGTAAACAACTAGTGTATCTAGAACATTTCACCGAACACCATCGGAATCCTTAATCTTTACCTGTACACAAGGAAGTTTCACTTTATTAGATCACATCATCAATCATAGCACAAACCTTAATATATTTAAATGCGTAGAAATACAAGTATTCTGATCATAGGCTACAATTACATTAGATCTAGAAGTCCTATGCATAGGTATTTATTGTAGAGAAATGAAAAGGTAAGGCTATATAAAAACATGTACATTAATATTTTTATTGATTTTGTTTATAATTTTACTCAGATTGGAAATAACTTAAATGTCCTTCAGTACGTAAATGAGTAAGTAAAAACAAATAGTGATACAGCCATATAAATTATTAGGACCTAAAGCTTCCAAAACTAAAATCCTTCAGTAAAGTAATAGTATTGGTGGGTATCACAAAAGGGTTTTTCTTTGCCTTTTCACTAAATAACATCTAACATCTGTTTATTAATCTGATATTTTTTTAAAGAAAGATTTAGTCATAGATTCAAGATCAAATTACTACTATTGATTCAGTTCACAGCCACAGTGACCCTGTGGGATAGACTTAAGGTAAAATGAGAGCTAGAAGGAATTTTGTGAAATTCTCATTTACTGTACTATAAAACTCAGCCAATTCTTAATAAAAAAAATACCTTTGCCAAGTGACCCATGTTGTCATTATTGTGTACTGTAGAGTCAGAACTGACCCATAGCTGATCCTCCTGTGGGGTTTTTTGTTTGTTTTTAAATTTTTTTCCTCCAGTGGGTTTTCAGATGCAGTTAGTTGCACATGAGGAGATTGTCTATCCATCTCCTGAGCAGCAGCTGGTGGGTTTGAACCATATGCTTTTGGGATTGCAGAGCAATTTCTTACCACTCAGTTACCATAGCTCCCTGATGACCCATAGACATAACTTGAAATCATTCTAATTCCTTCCTATGAACTCTGGCTCAGTACTGTGATTAATTTCAGATGTGCCAAACTCCTTTCTGCTGTCAAAATTTCTGAAACAACTGCTTTAAACAGCTGAAGGATATCAAAAGTCAAAGGAATAAAAAGTAGTTTATTTTGGTTGTGCCTTAAACCCCAATGTTTTAAATAAAAAGAAAGACAAATAGCATCACATTAACACTTGTTTTATTTGGAAAGAAACTAAAACTGGGAAAGCATTCTTTTATCCATGTTTACTGTACTTTGCCATTTGCTGTCAGTGACCATCCAAGTGTATTCAAAGCATAATTTTACATGCTTTATTATACAGTACATGTTAACTCCCTTATGATACAGTAGTTAAATGCGCATCTGCTATGGGAAAAGTGGGCAGTTCAAAACCACCCCATCACTCCTTGCAAGAAAGATGTTGAAGTCAGTTTCCAAAATTATCCACTTGGAAAAATTGCAAGGCCATTCTACTCTGTCCTATAAAGTGGAAATAAGCCACAATTAACTGAAGGGCAACTACAATCAAAGTATTTAAGTATAAACATGATGGCATAAGAAATAAAATTAAACTAATTTGAATATTCATACTTTAAAAAAATCCTTCCCGGACTTCTCAAAATATTTAATGGAGGTATGTTGTTGTTATTGTTTCATACCATAGATTCGCTTGAGACACATAGGGATCCTATATACAACAGCCCTAACTAAACTCTGCTCTATCCTGTGCCAATCTTACAGTCTCCAACACACCCACTTCCATGACCCCAATCACTGAATCAATCTATCTCATCAAGCGTCTTCCTCTCTTGCGCTGTCTCTCCAACCTCCCAAACATGACATCCTTTTCCAAGGATTGGTCCCTCCTTACAACATGTCCAAAGTATGTCAGATGAAGATTCAGAATCTTTGTTCCAAAGAGCAACCTGGTTCCACCCTCAACAGAAAGAACCTGTTTGTTCTAGCCTTCCATGGTATATTTAATTTTTTTAGAAATTAACCTAAAAAATATTGCATTTGAAAATGATGGATACTGTTATCAAGAGAGCTCTGGTGCCTAAATGGTGGAGAGTTGTGCTTCTAATGCAAAGGCACTAAGTTCGAATCCACCAGCAATCACATCCACCATCAGTTACCTTCAATGAAACCTAAACCCTCTGAAAAACTGCTGGAGGGTCAGCTAATGAGTCGTTTCAGACTCATGTAACAACACTGGTTTCAGAGATAATCGGAACAAAGTAAAACTCTGATTTTATATTCTAAAGACAAGATATATGCACATGTGGAAAGAAACGTCATTTAAGAACAGATTTAATTTGATTACCCTTTAGAATCAATGAGTTACTTATTCACTGATTGCTATGGAGAAACTCTTAGGTAAACCCTGAGTTCCTGAGGCTGTAACTGATATGAGAGGAGATGGCTATTTTTCTCTGTTGGAGCTGCTCTGGGGAACTCCAGGTGTAGGAAGGTTTAGGCTTTAGGTTACAACTCCAAATGAAGATAGGTTTAGGCTTTAGGTTGGAAGCATAAATCTCTACAAACTGCCATACTAGAGCTCCCTGATCAATGTTATTCCATTGTGTGAATATACCAAAGTCTCTTTAACCATTCTTCCACTGATGGACACTGGTTTGTTTCCAGCTCATTGCAACTGTAAATAATGCTGCAGCAAAACCATGGGTGTGTGCATGTCACCTGAGTCACTATTTCTTTGGCATGCATACATAGTAATAGGTTTGTGAGTTCAAAAGTTCAAATGGAATTTCTGTTCCCAAGTCTCTGAGGAAGTATCAAATGGCTTTTCTCAGTGGTTACATTTTGCATTTTCTTCAGAGCTTTATAAAAGAAAATGTTTTTCTGTACTATGGAGTCAGAATTAACCAATAGCTGACTCTCCAGAGGTTTTCAGAGGCAGACAATTGCACACCAAGAGACTGCTCTATTTCTCCCGCAGAGCAGCTGGTGGATTTGGGGTGCTTTGTGTTGGCAGTCCTTTACCACTAAGCCACCAGAGTTTCCTATTTTAATAGGAAGAATTAAGTCAAACTAGAGAACACACAGTTTGGGTTAGCATTGCAGCTCCCCCTGGACGAGGCCACCAGAGCCCCTCTTAGAATCACTGAAAACTCCAAACTCTACCATCGGATTGGAACCAATAGTTGGCCCTTCTTTGTGTTGCCAGGAACATAAATCGCATGGAAGGATATTGCTCACCCTTCTCCACAGAGTCACGGGTGAACTGAATGGCCAGAGAGAGACTGCCTTTGGCTTAGTTGAAACTCCTTAAATACTCTGTACCGAGGAAATACCTTTAAGAATACCTCCATCTGCACCAAGAGGTTTGGGTTTAATTGGTCAAGGCTAATGTATGAGCATTTTTTTTTCTCTCTCCAAGTAATGCATAGCTTTGATTTAAAACAAAAGCCAAACAACAAACCAAACAAACAAACAAAACAACGCCACATTTATCTAATGTTTTGTTTTTCTTTTCAGATAGTTTAGGTTTTATTCCTAGGAGCACAGCTACCAGATGAAGGGAGGCAATCCAACACCACTGCAGTAATTTGGTAGCTACCACCTGTTGTAAGTGACACACGTGAAAGTGATGTTGACAGAGGAGGAGGAGGAAGTCACAGAGGACAGAATGACGAGGTGGGTCTGCAAACCTTAAATGTTGGAGAGCCAAATTAGGGACACTGCAGTCCCTTTACAGCACTGCTACGTAGGAAGGACATGCACCTTGGTCTTCATTTATTCAGCAGGTGAAACTAGCTAGAGGCAACAAGCGATTAGAAGGGCTTGATGCAGAGCATTGGGGTAACAAGCATTTCCTACCACACATGCACAACTTCCAAAATAAATGCTCAAGCAGAGTGAGTTGTTATGGATGTGGGGAAAAGTTGGACTGGATGATGTTTCTTCTTTCATTGTATAAACAAATGGAAAGTATTAGAAGTCTCATGGAAATTTCTCAAACTGTGTCCTAGATCTCTCACAGCTAAAACCCAGGAGTGAGTGAACTCGGACTGTGGGCTGGGAGCAAGGTTTCATTTTATAGGCTTGAGTTATTCTTTGTATCACTCTAAGCTGAAGCTCCTTAGAGTCAAGTCCACTCTCTAGATAAAGCTTATCTTGAAGAATAAAATGGATTTTTCTTTATGTGTTTTAAAACAGAATGATAAGCTGCAGACTTTACTGAGATTTGCATTGAAGGGTATGATTATGCAGTTTTCCATTAACACAGCTCCATTAATTAGATGAAAATTCTTATGCAGTGAGGCAGGCAAGCATAGATTAAAAGTGTCTTGTAGTAAAAAGTAATCGTTTACCTTCAGGAGCTGGGCAGCATCAGGTCCTTTCAACCTCTGCTGCATATTAAAGGCACTTTGGGAGCTTTTAAAAAGAAAAACTAGCCAGACTCAACCTCCACCCCAGAGAATTTCTTTTAGTAGTTCTGTACTAGGATGAAAGAGTACAGCATTAGTGCTTTTTAAAACTCACAGATAAATCTAATGAGTAGAGGGGCTAAAAATCTCTAAATTATTTCATCTCAAAGGCACTTCTCTACGACCTCAGAATTGTGTTTTATTTTTATTTCACTGTAAATACATATATTCTTTATTTTCTTTTACATACGTAAAACAAATGAAGCCGTAGTCAACACTAATGGGAAAGCACAGAGTTTTAGAAAGCATCATAAACTCACTGACATCAAGCCAGTCTGACTCATAATTAGCCTGTCATTGGGTTTCTAAAGCGGTAAATCTTTATGGGTGGAGAGCGCTCGGCTTTCTCCGAGGAGTGTCTGTCTGGTGAATTGGAACATTACCTCTGAATTAATAATACAGTACGAACATACTGTTACATCAGGGTTCCTTACAGATCATGAAAATCCATTACAATTTGGGATGTGCTTTTTAAACAGTTCTGTAAAAAAAAAAAAAATTACCAAGACGTGCTTATTGTACTCACTTTCTATCTCCATGTCACATTTTGATAATGCTATGGAGCGAGCTCTGGTGGCCTAGTGGCAAGAAGCTGCACTGCAATCCTGCAGACACGCTGTTCAAAGCCACCAGCTACTCCAAGGGAGAGGGATGGGCAATCTCCTCCTGTGAGATTAACTGTCTCTGAAAACCCTCTGGAGGTTCAGCTATGGGTCAGTTCCGACGCTACGGTATGCAACAACAACCACCAGTATGTGAATATTTTTTGTAATGTTATTGTATACTAATAGACTACACTACAACATAAACAGAATTTACACACACACACACACACACTCAGAGACACACACAGACACACACACATACGTTGAAATCTTAAGCCTGTAAAGCTGTGGAAACATAGTTTTTCTTTATTGTGTTGATGAACTTTTATTTGCATGTGCCCGAACATAATGATGTCTGAGTTTTTAAGGAGCAATGGTAGACACAGAGAAAAGGAAGCACAAACAGGGAAGATAGATACTAGGAAAGGATTCCCACAGAATCTGGAAACACCAGAGCTAAGAGACAAAGATCTTTCCCCGAGAATAACAGAGAAAAAACTTAGAGCCGATGCCCTGAATTTGAACTTCCTGAACTGCGAGAAAATAAATTCTATTCTCCAAACCCACACACTCATACTATTTCTGTTACATCATGACTAGGAAACTCAGACAGAAGCCTTCTTCATCTTCTTGAAATAATATGAACCAGGAAGATGAACAAAATTACAGTGAGGAGACAATCAGATTTCACAAAGATGGCAACAAGCGGACACTGTGATTTAAAGCCAGTAAGATTAAATTTCTTTTTATTTAATAGCATCTTATACTTCACTCATTGAGAACAAGAAAACAAGTAAAATCAAGGTTTAATGCACGACAATATAAAAGAAAAATGAATTTTACTTCATTGTAATTTCTCAGCAATATAACAAGTTTGTCCACTCCTCACTGAGTAATTTATTACTAAATTGTATTTTGAAAAACCTAAAATATGAGTGGCTCTTTTCTTTGTTTCTATACCACATATAATTGAATACGGCACCACACTTCCAAGAACATATGACAAATCAGTGCAAGTCCTGAGGAAAGTACCTGATACACACTTTGTAAAGTCAAGAACATTGCTCAGCAGTCAAGTGCACATACAAGGACTACAAAAAAACAAAACAAAACAAAAACACAAAACTGGTATAATTAAAGCTAAACAAGATGGTAACATGAGGCATAGAATAAAAGTGTAGGAAGGGAGTGATTGTGATTACTCCTTTTAAGTGCTTAAAAGATCAGCCCTTTAAAAGGCATTTCTTTTTCTCATACCATCTGCAAATGTAGAAATATAACTTTAGGAAAATGTCCCAAAAGACAGATTTCAGCACACTAAGAAAGGAGCTTTCCTGCACTATCAGGATGCAGTGAATTGCCAGTCACTGGACCGTGACACAGCAGTGATGTGCAAATTGAGCTTATAATTTCAAGTATATTGAGCGTCGTGTATGTTAGAGATGGTGAGGATGGCACAGGGTAGAGCAGGGTTCAGATCTGTTGTTTATAGGATCCCTCTGAGTTGTACTAGACTCAGCAGCACCTTAACAGAAGATGTTTGAAAGCAGAGTCTGGACGATTATGATTACTTAAGATTAGCTAGGACAGAGATCCTACTGCCTCACATTTAACATCACTTCTATTCCTGAGAATTTATAGATAACACAGTCATAAATTGCTTAATCTTATGAGAACTCTAGATTTTAAGATTTTTTTCTTTTTCTACTAGTTTATTTACAAAATTCAAATACATTGTTTTCTTTTTTTTAATACATTGTTTTCAAGAACAAATTCTTTCCATTTCCCTCACCCCCACATCAAATTGTACAATTCTATGATTAATCCCCCTCCTTCTGCACATCCTCATCCTTCTGCTTCCAACCCCTTTCCACCCATCTTGGATTCTTATACTCATTCTACAATAATGGTTTTATACAATATTCATCCTTGTGGGACTGAGTTCACCCAGCATAATGCTCTCCAGTCCCTCCCAAGTTAGGTAATAATTTACAAAATCATTGCTCCTGCGTGTTGCATAGTATTCCATTGTGTGAATGTACCATAATTTCTCAATCCATTCATTTGTGTTTGGACATTTTGGCTGTTTCCAAATTCTTGTGATGGTAAATATTGCTGCTATGAACATTGGTGTACAAATCTCAATTTGTGCCTCAGTTCTCGTTTTCTCAGGGTATATTTTAAGTAGTGGAATAGCTGAGTCATATGGAATTTCTATGCTCAGCTTTTTGAGGAAGCGCCAAACTGCCTTCCAGAATGGTTGTACCATTTTACAATCCCACCGACAATGTATAAGAGTTCCTTTCTCCCCACATCCTCTTCAACATTTATTACTTGCTTCCCTGTTAAACTTTGCCACTGTTACTGGAGTGAGATGGTACCCATCCATTTTCCTCAAATGAAGGATAGATAGATAGATAGATAGATAGATAGATAGATAGATAGATAGATAGATAATACACAGATAGATAGAAAAAATTTTCTAATCCATGAGATTCTTTATTGTCAGCTGCTGTCTCATCAACCCCACACACATGATGACCTTATGGAAAAGGTACATAAATAAGAGTACAGTGATCACAGGGTTTACACAGGCTAGTTTTTGGAGGTAGATCAGTAAGACTTTCTTCTTATCCTGGAAGCTATGCTGAAATCTGTTTATCATCATAGCAATATGCAGGCCTTTGCTGACAGACAGATGCTGCACTTGATGTGTGCTGGCTAGAAATGGAACCAAGAATGGAATCATGGAAGGTAAGAATCCAACCTCTGAACTAATATAATCCTCTATTGTATTGTTGTTGTCTGTTACTATTGGGCCAGTTCACTGTCGTTAAGAGTGCTGAGTAGACTAATACTCAAAGCACCCCAATGAACAAGAGTCCTGCATCATCCTCACAATGTTGGAATACAATATGTATTTTTTT
>NW_006399908.1:7126282-7131182 GCF_000299155.1 Elephantulus edwardii
AAATTCACTTGTAAAACCATCTGGTCCCGGGCTTTTCTTGGTTGGAAGTTGTTGTATTACCTTTTCAATTTCTTCTTTTGTAATGGGTCTGTTCAGCTGTTCTGTTTCGGTTTGTGTCAGTTTAGGTAGGTTGTGTTTTTCTAAGTATTTGTCCATTTCCTCTAGATTTTCATATTTGTTTGAGTATAGTTTTTCATAGATCGTATATCCTGCCACTCTATAGAACTGATCTACTAGGTATAACAGATTTGTTGTTGTTATTGTTGTGTCTTTGGGGCTTTTTGTGTATACACTTTCACATTGTCTACATACTCTTATTTCCTTCTCTTGTGTTGCCCTAGCAAGTACTTCCAGCACAATATTGAATATAGGCATGGTGAAAGTGGATATTCTTATCTGTTCTCTGTGACCAAAGTTATTTATGTCTATAGTCTTTCTCCATTGAAAACAATAAAGGCTCTTGGTTTTGCATATATACTCTTCACTATGTTGAGGGAATTCTCTTCTATTCAAATTTTGTTTAGTGATTTAATCAGGAAGGAGTTTTAATTTTGTGGAAGGTCTTTTCTGCATCAATTGATAGGATTTTGGTTCTTGTTATTTGCTTTGTTAATGCAGTGAATCACATTAATGTCTATATTCCCAGAATTCCACTGGGCTCGGACGACTGTCAGGGGAACATTCAAAGTAAAACAAAGGGTACATATATAACTAGCTTCAGCCCTCAGACCAAGAAAACAACACTTGCATACCAGATGTAGAGGAGATTATCACCCTCTCTTGGGAAATTACCCTTCTGCAACAGCAGCATGTTGCATATGGAAGAGAAGAGGCACTAATTCAAAGGAAATCAGCCCTGGAGCAGAAGCTCATGGTCAAGGACTTTTTTTCTCAGAACTATCTGAGACAGAAATCCTTCCCTAAACCTGATATCTGAACTTTGGACTTAGTGCCTCCTCAATTCAAGAGAAAACAGCAGCATTGAAGTGAACTGAGACATAAGCCATCATATCAAGGGCTGGATGAGGGGAGTAAGGTGTAGAACAAGGTAGGTGGCAGTGGAAGGAGATTCTGGTGAAGTAGGGAAAGGCATGGGTCAAGACACATGTATGAGGGAGATGACAACACTGAATCTGTTGGTTAATTTTATAACAGGCCTGTCTTAGAGAGGGAGAAACCAGGCTGCTCCTTGGAGGCTAGGATTTTGAAGCTACTCCTCACATATATTGGCCCTCATGGGGCCAAAGGGGATTGCTCCTTAGAGAAAGACATCATGCTCAGAAGGATAGAGGGACAGCTCCGGAGAGGAAGACCACAGATGAGAGGAACTGACATAGTAACTGGGCAATAGTGTGTTGGAGTCAGTGAGATTGGCTTAGGAAATGGCAAGTCTTAGAGCTGTAGTACATAAGGGTTGCTATGAGTTGCAGGCGACTCAATGACACATGACAACAACAACAAAATGGAGAATTAAGTCTTTCTATAAAGATAGAAAGACTTATTCCTTTCTATAAAATGTTTGACTGTAAGATACTATTCAAAAGCTGAACATTCAAGTCAATACATACTAGGAAGAAGGATAGGCCATCCACTTATAAAATAACAAGTCTTAGAGAACCTTGTGTACAATAGAGTACAATTGAACATACTTAGAGTAGACTAGCAGATATGGCAACTTAGACTAAGTCTTCAAATGTGGATACACAAAGGAGGAGGAACAGTTGGAAACAGACACTAGTGATTAGAATATGGAATATAGGGAGCTCTGATGGCCTAGTGGCAAGAAGCTGCACTGCAATCCCAGAGGTATGCTGTTCGAATCCAACACATGATCTGCTGGAGAAGGCGGGACAATCTCCTCCTCTAACAGTCAGATCTGATTTGAAAGTACGTATGCACACACACACACAAATTTTATAAAAAGAACATGGAATGTAAGAAGCACGAATGTAGGAAAATTGGACTTTGTTTAAAAAGAAATAGAGCCCATAAATATTGACAAACTAGTATGAGTGACATGATATGTGTTGGCATGGAACATTTTTAATCAGTCATATGATCTACTATGCCAGAGATGAAAAAGTAAAAGAAAATGGGGTTGATTTCATAGATAAAAAAAGTCATTTCTAGATCCATCTTGAAATATAACATTGTGAGTGACAGGATAATATCCATAGACATATGGATGTGTGAAGGCCAGTGAATACCACTATCGAATTTACGCACCCACAACTAGAGCCAAAGAGAAGGAAACAGATGATTTCTACCAACTTTTGCAGCTAGAAATTGATCATGCAATCAATTGAACATGTCATCAAGATGCATTAATACTAATGGGTGACTACAATACAAAAAGTGGAATAGAAAAGAGGGATCAGTTGTCAGAAAACATGCACTTGGTGACAGAAATGAGGCTGGAGACAGAATTTTGTATAATCAATTATTTATTCATTGCAAATACCTTTTATAAGAAATATGAACACAGATTATATACATGGATGTCACCTGATTGTATGCACAGGAATGAAATTGATTACATCTGTGGAAGGAATCATTGGAGAAGCTCAGCATCCGCTGTGAAAACTAGGCCAGGAGCTGATTGTGGAACAGACCACCAACTACTCAAATACAAAGTAAAGAAGGTTAAAGCAAATCCACAGAAACAAAAATGTGATATTGAATCTATCCCGCCTGGATTTCAAAACCATTTTAGGGAAAGGTTTGAGGCCTTGTACACCAAAGAACTAATACAAGATGAGCTGTGGGAAAATATCAAGAATATAGCCCAGGAAGAACGCAAAACTTCATTACAAAGACAGAAGAGGAAGAAAAGACCAAAATGGATTTCAGAAGAAACTCTGAATATTGCATTAGAGCTCAAAAAATCCAAAGGGAAGGGAAGAAATCAAGAAGTTAAGGAGCTAAATGGAAGATTTCAAAGCGCAGCTCAAGAAGACAAGGTAAAGTATTATGATGAAATGTGCAAGGAGCTGGAGTCAGAAAATCAAAAGGGCCAAACTCACTTGGCATGTCTTAAACTAAAGAAACTGAAGAACAAATTCAAGCCATGAGTTGCAATACTTAAGGAATGATCAAGGAAGCATTGAAAGAAGATGGAAAGAGAGCACAGACAGTCATTGTACCAAAAAGAATCTCCTGACACAGAAGAATTTCAAGAAACAACATATGATCAAGAGGTAATGGTGAGTTTTGCTGGGTACAGGATGCTGGGTTGGCAGATGTTTTCTTCCAACTGTCTGTATATACCATCCCACTCCCTGGACATGCTCACTAGGTTTTACCCAGAAATCTGGAGGACAACTCCCTGACCAAATGAGTGGAAGGGATCCCTATTTATATCTCCTCAAAAAAAAGATGATCTAACAGGGTGTGGAAATTATTGAACACAATCACTAATATCACACACAAGCAAAATCCTGCTGAAGATTATCCAAAAATGACTGGGACAGTACATTGACGGAGAACTACCCGAAATACAAGCTAGGTTTAGTAGAGGTCGTGGAACTAGAGACAGTATCACCAAAGTCAGATGGATCTTGCTGAAAGCAGAGAGTACCAAAGGAAGGCCTATCTGTGCTTCATTAACTATCCAAAGCCTTTTGATTGGGTGGAATCACAACAAATTGTCACTTACTTTGAGGATAACGGGAATCCCAGAACACTTTATTGTGCTCATGCGAGACCTATACTTGGACCAGGAGGCTGTTGTGAGAACAGCAATGAAATACCACATGGAAATGAGAAAGGGAATATGTCAGGAATGTCAAGAATATGTCAAGGAATATGCCTTGTCTCTATATTTTTTCAATTTGGATGTCAAACAGATTATGTGGGGGGGGGTTGGACTTTATGAGGAGGAGTGTGGCATCAAGATTGAAGGAAGACTCATCAACATTATGATGAGTAATGTTGCATAATAATAATGCATTGTGCGTATGATGCAAACTTGTTTGCCAAAAACTTGTTTGAGGAGGACCTGAAGTAATTGTTGCAGAAAATCAAGGACTGTAGTGTTCAATATGGATTGAAGCTCAACATCAAGAAGACCAAGATTCTCACCACTGGGCTGATTGGCAGCAGCATGATGGACAGAGAAGAGACTGAGGTTACTAACAATTTCAGCTTGCTTGGATCCACAATTGTCAATCTTGACACGAGCAGTCAGGAAATCAAAAGACTAATGGGGAAGTCTGCTGTTAGGGACATCTCCAAAGTGCTAAAGAGCAACTATGTCAGTCTAGAGACTAAGGTGTGCCAGATTGAGGCCATGGTCTTCACAATTACTTGCTATGCATCAGAAAGAGCTAAGCAATGACTAAGGATGACAGAAGAATTATTGATGTCTTTGAGTTGTGGTGGTAGAGAAGAGTCTTAAACACACCCTGGACCACCAGGAGAACAAATAAGTCTGTTTTGGAGAGGGTGAGAACAAGTTTCTCCTTGGAGGCAAGGATTCTGAAGCACATACTTTGTCCACATGGCCAGGAAGGACCAGTCCTTGAAGAAGGACCTCATGCTTCTAAGAAGGGTTGAAGGACAGCACAGCAGAAGACCCCAGATAAGATAGATTGACACTGTAATTGGGGTATTAGAGTTAGGCGTGTGGGAGTCAGTGAGACTGGCTCAGGATTGGAAAGAGTTCAGAACTGCTATACATAGGGTCACTATGAGTTGAGGGTGATGCAATTTTGCCTAAGAAGAAGACAATATATTAATGAGAGATATTGGTCTGTATTACTTCATAGAATTAATCTGGGAATCTTCATTCTTTTTCCTATTATTTTTAAATCATTTGAGTAGAATTGGTGATAGTATATGGTAATGTTTTCAGTGTTGTTGTTGTTGATGTACCGTAGAGTCAGAGCTGACCCAGAGCTGA
>NW_006399908.1:7131282-7135877 GCF_000299155.1 Elephantulus edwardii
TCTGATGAAGTTTATAGTTGTAAGTCCTTGATACACCTTGAGTTGATTTTTGCATATGGTGTGAGGTGTGGGTCTTGTTTGAGTTTTCTACAGATAAATTTCCAGTTTTGCCGACAGCATTTGTTGAGAATTTGAAAGAAGCTTTCATTTCCCCACTTATTTCATGTCCTTGTCAAAAATTAGTTGAGCATAGGTAGATTAGCTGACTTCTGGGTTCTCAACTCTATTCCATTGATCTATGTATCTGTTACTGTACCAGTACCACGCTGTCTTGACCACCACAGTTGTGTAGCAGGATTTGAGATCAGGGCGTGAAATGCTTCCTACCTTGTTTCTCCTTCTCTGGAGTGCTTTACTTATTCAGGGTCTCTTTCCATTCAAGATAAAATTGGAAATTGCCTTTTCCATCTTGTTGAAGAATGGAATTGACATCTGTATTAAGAATGAAAATATAATTCATATTGAAGACCACAGATTTTTATCTTCTGCATTAAGTCCTTTCAGTCCTCTTTGATTTTAGCATGGGCATGTCTTCTGTATAATGCAAATTTTTGATGAGTTTTGCTTCAATGGTGACATCACATTCTTCTTCATATAGACTGTTTTTATTGTGTACTATGGTACTATTGAAACCAAGCCATAGCTGACTCTCTGGCAGATTTTCAGAAGCAGCTAATTGCACAGACGGAGACTGCACACCCTTCTTCCACAGAGCAGCTGGTGGCCTCAACCCGTATGCCTTTGGGATTGCTGCACAGCTTCTTGCCAGTGGGCCACCAAATTATTTGCTCAGCATACAGATTGAACTAAAAGAATACAAGTCAAACATACACCCTTCCTGATTTTATCACTTACCATGTTGTAGTAATAAGCGTTGGCAAATCAGTGCCTTCACGTAAGCAACTTTATGTTTCACTCATATCTTTCAATGGATGTGGCAGCTCTTAGTGACAATATTAAACTAGAATGTAGCTATGACTCATAGATCCTACCATCTCAATAATTATTTCAAGAGTCACTACTAAAGGGTATGGAATACAAGAACTTAGAAATGATCCCTTTTACTGCACAATAAAATGATCCATTTACTATAAAAGTCACTGGCCAAGATAAGTAGCATGACTCAGCCACTGTTTAGGGAACATGGATCTGGGAAAGTACATTGATATTTGTGAATATTGTGTCACAAAAAACAAGCCATCATTGGAGATTAGTGTTCTAGGCTGCAAGCAGATACCGATTTATTAAATCCCATAGACAACTGCATATTCCTCTACATTTCTGTTTCTTATTTTAGATATTTTAAAAGGTGTAACATTTCAAGAAAGTCTGTTATAGGATGAATCTGAAATATAGTTGAGATAGCATAATATCTCACTCAGTATAATAAGTTTAATCTTGAAGTCAAATCAAACATGCCAAATATATTGATGGGCCCCTTCTAATCCAGGGCAAATAAAATCACAAACCAACTATTAGAGAATACATTTTAGCTCATTTTGACTTATTTAGTACAAAGAAGAAACGCCCCAGAGGGTTTCGAAGCCTGTAAATCTTTTTCCAAGCCTGTAAGTCTTTCTCCCACCAAGCAGCTGCTGGATTCAAACCTTTCACCTTTGCACTGCAGCCAAATGCTAACAACAGCACCAGCAAAGCCTCTATTGGTAAATGGGATGTGGGATTACGACTATACCTTACATGTGTAGCTGGGGTTATTAGGTGTCATTGAATCAAGCAGGACTTTCGGCTACACTATGAACAAATTTATACCCCGCCTTGTCCTGCACTATCTTCACATCTCTGATATGATCAAGCCCATTGTTACAGTCAATGTGTCAACCGATCTTTAGGGCTTTGTTCCTCTAACCGTCCACCTTTCTCAGCATGATGTCTTTTTCCAAGGACTAGCCCCTGATAACATGCCGAAAGCATGTAAGATGAAGTTTTATCATCCTTGCTTCTAAGGAGCATTCTGGTTGCACTTCCTCCAAGACAAACTAGTTCATTCTTTTGTCAGTCCATGGGATAGTCAGCACTCTTCTGCAACACTACAATACAAAGGCATCAATCTTTTGTTAAATCAATGAAATTTGGAAATTTTGTTGCCAGATTTCAGATGCATCACTCATGACTTGGATCAGGTGTCTTTAGTCTTACTCTGACATCTGTATGCTTAAGCACTTTGGAGAGATCCTTGACAGCAGATTTCCCCAACCGAACAAGTCTTTTAACTTGTTGGCTGCTTTTACCATGTTCTTTGCGGATTGAACTAAAATGGAATTGTAGGTAACTTCAATCTTTTCTCCATTCATCATATTTGCTGTCGGACCAATGGTGTGGATTTTCGTTTTCTTGATATTGAGTTGTAATCTATTTTGATGCCTATCATCTTTGAAATTTCTGCTGCAAGTGTTTTAAGTCCCCTTCCCTTTCAGCAAGTAAGGTTGTGTCATCTTTAAAATAAGATTAAATTGATTATAAATTTCAGCCTCCTGTATTATTTTACACTTTGAATTCACTGTTATTTGTTAAAAATTGTCTTAAATTGCAGACACTTTACAAACATAAGTTTAAAATATCTCTATTCTGTATAAGGCACTACTTTTTAGACTATTTTTTTCTCCCAATGGTTTTACATAAATGTAGTCTTAGGGAGCACTTTTGGCATAGTTGATTGGTAACTTAGGTGGTAACTTATGATTGAAAGTGGGAGGGAGCCACTCCAAATTTTGTTTAGAGCCTTGAACTTGTCTCGAATTATACTCTTAATGGTTGAAGTAAATTTTGAAATATAGACTCTGAGAGTTACACTGCTAACACAAAGGCCACCCTGTCTAGCGGTTAAAACCTCCCAGCTGCTCCACTAGAGAAAGATGACGCTCGCCTCCCACACAATTTACAAACTCTGAAAGCCCACTGGAGGGTCAGCTAAGAGTCAGTTCTGACTCAAGAGCAATGAGTTTTGTTTTTATATATAGTCTTACATGCAGCCAAGAAAGTTTCCAAATTCTAAGGGGTTCCCCCCATTCCTTCTAATTTGAGTCAGCCCCCATGAATTAATTTTTAACCTATTCATATAAATCCATACATCTGAAACTATAACATTTTAATTCCAACTTTTATCCTACTGTTTTTAGGACTATATATGAAGTAGAAGTTAAAATAACCCTTGGTAAATATCAACAAATCACACCCTAGTGACCTGGCACTCTGTAACCAGGGTAACAACAGCACTTCCAGTGATAATATACTTCAAGAGCATCCTGTCCTTGACATCTGAAAATTCACTGTTTTCATGTGTTTTAGTCTAGAACTGTATGTATTGTTGTTGTTTAGAAAATAAAGTAGACATTATGTAAATCAGTTTGTGTGTGTTAATTTCTTAAAATGTTATTATTTGGGTTTTTTAAAATTTTTAAAAATTGTGCTTCTTATTATCATTCTTATACATTGTGCATTATAAAATTTATTATCATTGATCTATGCCCACTATTACCCCATCTTTTCAGATCTCCACTGTGTCTTCCCTAATTCCTTTACCCTCAACCCACTAAACCTTGTGATCCTGTAATTCCCCACGCCCCTTCCAATTTTTCAGCCACCTCCTCTCTCTTTTTTTGGATATCCATACACATCTTAATTAGTTATTTGTCTGCTTTTACATTAATGGTCTTATACAGTATTTTTCCTTATGAGCCTGAGTTAGTTCACTCAACATAATGCTCTCTAGCCTTTTCCACGTTATATTTTTCAAAACTGTTTCTCCTGAGCTGCTTGCTTTATCCAGCCATTTGTTGATGGACATTTGGGCTGTTTCCATGTTCTTGCTACTGTGAATAACACTGCTATGAATATCAGTATACAAAACTTCGTTTGTGTCTCAGTTCTATTTTTCTCAGGGCATATTCCTAGCAGTGGAATTGCTCAGTCATAAGGAACTTCTAAGTTCAGCTTTTTGAGAAAACACCAATCTGCCTTTCAAAGTGTTTGTACCATTTTACAATCCCACCAACAGTGTATCAGAGTTGCAATCTCTCCACATCCTCTCCAACATTTATTGCTTGCTGTCCTGTTAAACTTTGCCACTGCTACTGGGGTGCCTCCTTATGGTTTTGATTTGCATTTCTCTTATCGCCAGTAATTTGGAGCATTTCTTCACATGTCTATTGACCATCTGAATGTCTTTCTCTCTGAAAAGTCCTTCCATGTCTTTTGCCCATTTTGTAATTGGGTTATCAGTCTTTTTCTTGTGGAGCCCCTGAAATATTCCATAAACTTTCATTTGAGATGTCATTGCCAAATGTTGTTTCCCAGTCAGTACATTTTGAAAAAGTTTTTGTTGCACACAGGGACTTAATCTTTAGAAGTTCCCACTCATCAACATTATACTCTTTTTGTTGTGTATTTCAGGCGATATGCACCAGCTATTTGCATCATAGGCAAGTCCTTCAAAACATTGGTCCCACTTTGTCCCTTAAGGTTTTTATGGTTTGGGTTTACACCTAGGTCTCTGGTCCACCTCCAGTTGATTTTTGGATATGGTGTGAGATGTAAACCTTGCTTCAGTTTTCTGCAAGTAGAGGTCCGGTTTTACA
>NW_006399908.1:7137801-7160978 GCF_000299155.1 Elephantulus edwardii
GACTTGACGGCACATAACAACAACAACAAAACTAAATTTATTCCTATTGAAATAGCTTTTGGAAATCTGAACTGACACATAACCACTAAAAAGACTACCCATATAATTGCTTCTCTCCTTTGCCCATGCTGCTGAAGATAACACTTTTAACAATCTTTTGTATTTTGTTAGATCATTTGAACTTAGATCTACTTATATGTAGCATTTTAGCTATCCCTTTATTTAGGAACAAAGTGTATATTATTTCTCAACTCTTATTCTCACATCAAACTATGTATAGATTTTTCTTCAGCAGGCCATAAGGTTAAATAAAAACTCTTTCACCCCTGAGGAAGCATTTTGATTCAAATGCAATAAAATTTCAAATATATAAAAAAGAAAAACAAACCACAAAACCAATCAACTATGTTGCAGCAAGACGCTGCACTGCAATCCCAGAGGTGTGTGGTTCAAATACACCAGATGCTCTGCTGGAGAAGGAGGGACAATCTCCTCCTGTACCAGTGAGGTCTGATTTGACGGTGTACACACAGACACACAGACACACACACACACACACACACACACACACACACACACACAAATAAATAAATAAATAATTTTTTTGGGGGGGAAAAAAACCCCAAAACTACATTGCAATTACACAGTCAAACGTGAGTATTTGCCTGAAACCAGCCAGAAGGAGGCCTCCACATCTAAAAAGACTGAATGAGTAAACAATCCAGTGTGATAAACGTTCATAGAAAGAACTGTTAGGCCATTTAGGCAATTTCCTGTGACGGTCATCTATCGCTGTGTAACAAGCCATAAGGAAATGCAGTGGCTTCAAACAGTAAATCGCCACTGCCTCAGTTGGGTGATTTTCACTTTAAGTCCAGTTTGATGTTGACTGCAGTTACATGAAAATTATACTGGGCTGAATGCTCAGATAATCCATTCACTGGGTGGCAGCTGATATGGGAACAATTGAATGTGGTTTTCCTGTATGTCAAGGAGTTTTTGTAGCAAGGTACTTGGATTCTAGAGACTGTCCGCTGAATATTCCAAGAGATCAAAGCCATATGACTCTGGTGTTTCAATGAATCATCATGAAGCTATTTTCTATATATTCTACTGGTTACTGAAGGCTCTAGGAGATTCACTGTGGCAGGGAAAGTACACAAGCATGAATTCTGGGAAGAATCCTTCACAGAGGGCCATCTTTGGGATCTTGTGAGATAGGAAGCCTAAGCAACATTTAAGCTTTAACTATTCTTTCTACTCTTGGTTCAGAGAAAAATCAAGGGAGAAGCTGTCCTTGGATGATATGAAAGCAACAAGCTGCTCTCTATTTAGCTAAGGGAGTCTTGGCAGCCATAGGCTGTAGGAAGTTGCACTGCTAACAGAAATGTTGCAGCTTTCTACCAGTTGGAATCCTGCAGTATGTTTGTGGAAGAAAGATGTGTGATTTACAGCTTCGGAAACTCACAAAAGGGTCAGCTAGGAGTTGATTCTGACTTGACAGCAATGAGAGAGCGAGAAAGAGATAGTTACTCTTTTTTGTGTATTTTCAAGTCAGACTCAGAGGTGACCCTCTAGCATGTTTTCAGAGACAGTTAATCACAGGAAAGAGATTTTCCATCCTTTTGTGGAGGAATGCAGCACCTCTTCTTACCACAAGGCCACTAGAGATTCCAGCTGTCTCTGTTGCTGGGTGCTGTCAAGTTTAGGATGACTCCTAGTAACCCTATTAATGACAGATCTGAGTGCAGCACCATCTGCACTATCTCTGACACACTTGAGTCCATTGCAGCAGTCACCTTGTCAATCCATCTCACTGGGATTCTCCTCTCTTTCACTGACCCTACACCTTTCCAACCATGAGATCCCTTTCCTAAGAAGAGCCTCTCCTAGCAAAATATCCAAAGTTCAAATGTTCAAAGAGAGATGAAGTTTTGGCATACTTGCCTTCAAGAAGCATTCTGGCTTCGTCTTTTCCAAAACATACATGTTCTTTCTTTTGTCCATTCATGGAATATCCAGTACTCTTCTCCAACACCATAGCTCAAAGGCATCAATCCAGCTTTTGACATCCTTGTTCATCTTCCAGCTCTTAGAACCATAGCAAGTGATTGAAAAGACCATGACCTGAATCCGGCACACCTTAGTCTTCAAACTGACATATTGCTCTTCAGTATTATGGAGAGGTCACTGGCAGCAGACTTGCTCAAAGCAATATATCTCCTTATCTCCCAACTTCTGGTACCAAGGGTGTTGGTTGTGGATCCAAGGAACATGAAATTAATTCCATAGCAAGTGATTGAAAAGAAGACGACCTGAATCAGTCACACCTTAATCTTCAAACTGACATTATTGCTCTTCAGTATTATGGAGAGGTCCCTGACAGCAGACTTGCTCAAAGCAATACATCTCCTTATTTCCCGACTTCTGGTACCAAGGGTATTGATTCTGGATCCAAGGAAGATGAAATTAATTCCATCCAAGTAGCCTGTTTACAAGGTAATCAAAAGAGGGAAAGGGTGACCAGAAGGAGCACATGGTCAGCATCTGACTATGCAGGAGGCGACAGGGACTAGACACCCTCTATAGAGCCTTCCTCCCTTCCTCCGAACCCCAGCATAAACCAATCTCATTAACCCTCCATAAACCAAAGCAAAGACTATTACTTTGACAGTTTGTCTAAATCATCCAAATTCTGTACTATAAAAATTCCTCTTGTATTTATCAGCTCCATTCTGATTATGACAAAAAAGTAACAGAAGATTGTAATTTAGTCTTCCGTGTCACAAAGACATTTGTTTTTACAATAGGACCCTCTTCAACGGCTCCTCTAACATAAGTTGTTCTGTCTACTCAAACCAATTATCAGATCATTTCTAATGGAGTCTGATAACTTCTACACTGTCCAGCAACATATTTGCTACTGAAAATAGATTAGTAGTTTAGAAAACTTACAATAAAACTCACAATATTAACAGAAATAAGCTAATGATTTCTATTCCAATGTAAGGTATCCTGATTGCCCTTTTAAAATATTATACTTGTATCATACCACCAATAAAAAGAAAAAGAAATTCCTTAAAACAATTACCCAATCTATATTCTAGGGCTTCGTCTGACATACTTTGGACATGTAAGGAGGGACAGGTCCTTGGACAGGGACATCATGCTTGGGAGGGTGGAGGGACAGCGCAGGAGGGGAAGACCCTCTATGAGGTAGACTGATTCAGTGACTGGGGTAATCTGGATGGGTGTGTCAGAGGCAGTACAATTGGCACAGGAGAGAGCAGGGTTTAGGGCGGTTGTACATAGGGTCACTATGAGTTGCAAGTGACTCGATGGCGCATAACAACAACAACATACAATCTTTATTCTTGGCCTGTTCTTGTTATGTGCCGTCTCATCGCCTGTGACTCATAGTGACCCTATGCACAATTCTGAACCTTGCTCTATCATGAGCCAATTTCATTGTCTCTGACACACCCTATTAGTCCAGTCACTAAGTCAATCCATCTCATCTAGGGTCTTTCTCTCTTGTACTGTCCCTCCAACTCTTCCAAGCATGTTGTTCATGTCCAAGGATTAGTCCCTCCTTACAACATGCCCAAAGTATGTGAGATAGACCTTCAAAATCCTTGCCTTCTTTCACCTCTCCAGACAAACATGTGTGTTCTTTCAGCAGTCCATGGTATATTTAATACTCTTCTCCAGCAACACAACTCAAAGTCATCTGTTCTTTTTCTGTCATCCTTAGTCATTGTCTAGCTCTCTGATGCATAGAAAGTAATCGTGATGACCATGGCCTGGATCAGGCGCACTTTAGTTTCTAGACTGACATCGTTGTTTATAAGTACTCCGGAGAGGTACCAGAAAGTAGATTTTTCCAAAGCAATTTGTTTTCTTGTTTCCTGGCTTGCTGATAACAAGAGTGTTGATTGTGGAGACAAGCAAACTGTAATCGTTGATAATCTCAATCTCTTCTCCATCTCTCATAATGCCAATTTGTTTGGTGGTAAGAATCTTTATTTTCTTGATGTTGAGCTTCAATCCAGATTGAAGACTGCAGTTCTTGAACTTCTTCAGCCAATTCAGGCTTAAAAAATTTAAAAGCCTGAATTTTTATATATATTTATTTTTTTATTATTAATTTTAATGAAAGTTTACAGAAACTTTGGATTTCCATTCATTCATTGCTGCACTTTTCTCCCTGCCCACCCCTCCATCTCAGTTTGCTCTTCTCTTTGAAAAGTAAAAGAAAAATTCTTTCATTGTTTTACAATCCCTCCCCCTAAGTCCACTGCACTGTGCAGCCTTTGTTCTGGACTCCTGTCATGACAATAATACCTAATCATATATTCCTTTTAAACAGTTCTTTCCCTCATCTGTTTCAATGCAGTATACATAATGTATCCCCTTTCTCAGTCTCCCCCCCCTTAAAAGTTCTTACATTTTATTTACAATTCAGATTCTATTAGCTACCTGTATTGACCACAAGATGGGGCTCTGATGTCATGATTTGGCAAGATTTAGAAAGAACAGCTATATAAACACTGTTTCTATAAACACTGTTTCTATAAACACAGATGAAGATAATGAAACTAAGTTTAAGAGAATCGTTTTTAAAAAATAAGCACTTATTCAATCAGCAAGAGAACCATTAGTCAATAATAATAATAATAATAATAATAATTTGTCCAGCTCTCACTCAAATGTGAAGGATTTGTTAAATATAAAACTCTCCTCTAAGGTGTAGAATCAGGCAACACTCTGTGATTTTTTTTTGTATTCTATCATTTCATATTTTATTCCTAAAGTAAAATTTACTTAATTTTAATTATATTTAAGAAAAATTACACATACAGGTTCTATATAAAAATGTCATTTCCTTCCTCAGCTTTCTTTTTTTTGTAAAGCTAGGGCTATTTGAAAGAAACATTATTTCTCTAAGTTATTGTTTCTTTAATGACATAGGTGGTCATTTCCATTCTGTAAAATTATTAAGTCATTTGTCTATTTTACCATGGAAAGTAGGTAGAAATTCTTTCCTAATTTTCAAAGAGTTTAATATTTTAATCACAATCATTTTCAGCAAAGACAGAAATGTATGCTCAACTTTTAATTGTTAATTTATTAAGGACATATCAGTTTCACCTCACTATCTGCAAAGAATCCCATTTATTACAATAAATGTTTTCTATACATGTTTCAAGGAGGGACCAGTCCTTTGAGAGGGACATTACGTTGGGACTGTGGAGGGACAGTGCATGAGAGGAAGACCCTTGATGAGATGGGATGAGTCAATGACTTGGGTAATGGGGGTAGGTGGGTCAGAGACAAAAAGATTGGCATAGGATAGAGCAAAGTTTAGGGCTGTTGCACATAGGGTCGCTATGCAAGCACTTGAGGGCACATAACAACAACAATTTTATACATGAAGAAAAAATCAGTATGAAAGTTGTCAAATAGAGCTAAGATTTATAAAATATTCATATTCTTAATATCTACACTCATTTTTCTAGCTTTTCTAATTTCTTTTATCTAAAGAACTAAATTTTTTAGGAATTTTGACAGCAAGCTCAATTTTCGACTGTTTTTTGCTTCTACTTAAGGCTTCCTGAATTTTAGTCCAAAACGTATTACTTCCATTAAATGTCTACATAATTCTCTCCAAGGCCCTTTCTTACTAAACTTTTCTGAAAGAAGTCTGTTCTGAAAGAAGTCATTTAAATGAAGGCCTTCCACATTATAGGGCAGCTAACTCCCCTAAGAAAACCACACAGAAAAAAGTGTTGCTTGACAAAGGCTGCTTTCATAAAATGCTAAAGTCATGAATTTTTCTAAACATAGTCAAGGAGGAATATTGACAGAGACTTACTCTCAATTGAGTAAAAAAAGTTTATTTTGCTTTTAGGCAATATGAAAAGCACTGTTGAACAGACTACTCCATATTCCAAGAAGATGAGTTTCAAAAATGCTTAAAAGACTGACTTTAGAAATAGAAGAAAAAGTTAAAAGTACCTATGACACAGGAAAATAGAAGTGAGGGAGTCTATAAAATGAATTTTTTTTTAATTTTTTCTACTAGTTTATTTACAAAATTCAAATGCAAATTTGAACAAATTTTTTCAATTTCCTCATTCCTCCACCCATCGTCAATCCAATGATTAATCCCCCCAGCCCTGTGCACATCCACATGCCTCTGCTTCCAGCTTCTCCCACCCCTCCTAAATCCTTATACTCATTCTACAATAACAGTTTTATACAATATTTATCTTTATGTGACTGAGTTAGTTCACTCAGCATAATGCTCTCCAGTCCATCCCAAGTTAGGTAATAATTTACAAAGGTATTGCTACGGTGTGCTGCATAGTATTCCATTGTGTGAATGTACCATAATTTCTCAATCCATTTGGTTTTGGTTGAATTTTGTAAATAAACTAGTATACATTTTTTTTAAAAAAAGGATTTGTTCAGTCAAATGAACACTCAATTTGTAAGTTTCTTTCCTCCCCAATTTGTTGTTATAAGTGTTGTTATATGATCTCTTAGGAAGAGTTGTTAAATGATCTCTTACAAGGTCATCAAAAAACTATGAATGTTTTGTAAATATGGAAAAAAATGAAGATGATTAATAGATTTGATAATTCATGAAGTCGGATGCAATGAAGATAAAAATGAGGTATAAGGATCAAGAAAAACTCATCAACAACTTGTGTTATGCAGATGACACAATCTTGCTTGCTGAAAGTGAGGATTTGACATGCTTTTACTACAGAGGATCAAAAACTATCACCTTCAATATGCAACATCAAGAAACAAAGGTCCTTATCACGGGGCCAGCAGGCAACTTTGTTAGATTGAAACATAGATATATAGAAAAATGATTGAAACTGTCATCTTATTTGGATCTACACGTTTGGTACCAGCAGCCAGGAGATCAGGAGACATTGTTTTGGGTGTCTGCTGTCAGAGACCTCTCCAAAATAATGAAAGCAACAATGTCAGTTTGAAGACTAAAGTGCACCTGATTCAGGTCATGGTTTTTCCCATTACTTGCTATGTTTCTGAGAGCCATACAATGAATAATGATGACAGAAGAAGAGGAATTGATGCCATTGAGTTGTGGTGTTGAAGAAGAGTACTGAATATCCCATGAACCATCAAAAGAAAGAACAGGTATGTTCTAGAAAAGGTGCCACCATAATGCTAAATGGAGGCAAGAATTAGTGAAGTTTTGTCTCTCATACTTTGGACATATTGTCTGGAGAGGATTTTTCTTTGGAAAGGGTTATCATGCTTGAAAAAGTGGAGGTTCAATTAAAAAGAGGAAGACACCTCCTATAAAGTGGACTGACATGGTTACTTCATCAATGGGTTCAAGTATATCAGAGTTGATGAGGGTTAGCACAGGATAGGAAAGGATTCAGGTATGTTGTTTGTAGGGTTGCTGTGAGTCGTATTTGACTTGATGGCACCCAACAACAATAACAGCTATTAAAGGATGTATGTTGTGGTTGTTGTTAGATGCCTCGAGTAAACTTCAACTGCTAGTGATCCTGTGAACTTCAAAACTAAAATCTAAAATCTGTCCAAACTGGTCTCATCCTCACAGTTTCCCCTGTGGCTAAGCTTACTGTTGTCACCACTGACATAAATACTGAAGTTTCTGTCAACCAAACGCAACTCACTGTTGGAATCTACTCATAGCTGACCCTCCAGTGAGTTTTCTGAAACTATAAATTTCACGGGAGGAAATTTCTCATCTTTCTCTGGTAGAGTCCCCGTCAGACTTCAACTGTCTGAGAGGTGTGACTTTGGGTTAGCAGCATGTCACACAGAATCACACAGAACAGGATCACAATCTACAAAACGGTGTGATTTTATGCTCTCAGGTTCATCCCATTATTGAATTGTTGTTAACATATGCTGTTGTTAGTTGCTGTTCAGTCAGTTTCAACTAATAGTTACACGCACAGTATGACGGAAGTAAAGATGGCCCCGTTCTCTACCCTCCTCACATTCCTTGCAACATTAGGTTAGGTTAGGTTAGGTTAGGTTAGGCTACGTTACATTATGTTATTACAGTAACCACTATATCAAACCATCTAACTGAAGGTCTTCCACTTTTTGCTGATCCTCTACTACACCATATATGATTTCCTCCTTCAAGGACTTGTACTTCTAATAACTTTTCCAACGTATGTGAGACAAAGCCATCCTCCCTTCTAAGGAACATTAGCTTGTCTCTTCTTCCATGACAAATGTGTTCATTCTTCCGGCAGTCCATTGCATATATCCAATATTCTTTGTAAATCCCAAAATTCAAATGCATCATAATTTGGTACTCCTTATTAATCACACAGCTTTTCCATTAATATGAGGTGGTTGAAAATGCCATAGAGCTTCTGTCACTCTTTAAAGTGCATCTATGCCCTTTTACAGCTTATGTGTCCACAGTGCTTGCACTTCAGATTCTGTTTCCATGAATGTTGATTGTGGGTTCAGGTAAAATTAAATCCTTGACAACATTTCAAACAGCTGCCATGATGCTGTTTATTGGTCTGTTGTAAGAATTGGGGTTTGGTGGTGGTTTTTGTTGGTTTTGTTCTCTCTCTTTCTTTCTTTATACTGAGGTACTGTGGAGGACCTGAGGCACTTGTTGTAGAAAGTCAAGGACTGCAGCCTTCAATATAGATTGAAGCTCAACATCAAGAAAACAAAGATTCTCACCATTGGGCCAATTGGCAGCATCATGATAGATGGTGAAGAAACTGAGATTGTTAACAGGTTCAGTTTGCTTGGCTCCATGATCAACACTCTTGGTATCAACATCCAGGACATTAAAAGACAAATTGCATTGGGAAAGTTTGCTGTCAAAGACATCTCCAAAGTACTGAAGAGCGAGGATGTCACACTGGAGACTAAAGTGTGCCGGATTCAGGCCATGGTCTTTGCAGTTATTTGCTGTGCATCGGAAATCTGGACAATAACTAGGGATAACAGATGGAGAACTGATGCCTTGCAGCTCTGGTGATGGGGAAAGAGTATTGAATATACCATGGACTGCTAAGAAAACAAATAAATTTGTCCTGGAGAGGGTGAAGCTAAGCTGTTCCTTGGAGGCAAGGATTCTGAAGCTTAATCTGACATACTCTGGACATGTCACAAGGCAGGATCAGTCCTTGGAGAGGGATGTTATGCTTGGGAGGGTGGAGGGACAGCACAAGAAAGACCCTCAATGAAATGGATTGACTCGGTAACTGGGGTAATGGGGGGCAGGTATATCAGAGACAATAATATTGGCACAGGATAGAGCAGGATTTAAGGCTGTTGGATATAGGGTTGTTATGAGTCCCATGTGACATGATGACACATAGCAACAACAAACAACATACTGAGGTACAGGGAGCTCTAGTGACATGATCCACAGAGAGGTGTTCTGGTAACGTAAAAGCCAAACCGCCCTAGCAATTAGAATTGACCAGAGCTCAACTGACCAGAGGAGAACAATGAGCAATTTCCTCCCATGTAACTTACAGCCTTGAGGAAACCTAAAGAAGGGTCAGCTCTGTGTCCCTTCCCAATAGATTTTAATAAGTTTTTAATATATTGAGGAATAATACATACTTAGGATAACAGTCTTTGTGTTTCATCATTATGAGCTCAAGTCCTTTTTGCTTTCAGCAAGCATGAATGTCTCTTCAATCCCGATGCCTCCTTCCTCTTCTGTACTCTAGTCTCTCCTATTATTTACCCATCACACAAATTGAATAAGTATGCAATACACACACACACACACACACACACACACACACACACACACCCCTCTTTGGGCTTTTTGACCCTCTCTTCTGTTTGAAATGGACTACATTTTACTTGATGTTGTTGCGGTTAGGTGCCATCGAGTCGAGCATGACTCACAGCAACTCTATGAACAAAAGATCTGAACCCTGTTCTATCCTGTGCCATCTTCACACTTTTCTGACACACAGAGCTCATTGCAGCAGTCACCGCATCAATCCACCTGGTGGAGGGTCTTCCTTTCCTTTGCCGACTTTTCACCCTTCCCAACACCATGTCCTCCAAGAAATAGACAAAGTATGTGAGGTGAAGCCTCATTATTCTTGCCTCCAAAGAGCTCTCCGACTGCTGCAATGAGCTCTTGTGGTGCAGGTATAGGTTCCGCATGAGCACAATTTAGTGCTCCAGGATTCCTATTCTTCTCAATGTCAGCCACCCGAGGATAATTAAGTTTGATGGAATCACTAGTTTTTACAATGTCATCCATATTATTTTTTTTATCCGCCTAACAAATCAGCTTGGAAATGTCCATGTTTTTTGTCAATTTCAAAGACAAATGATCCAACAGAACGTGGAAGTTATTCAGCATTATAACAAGACTCAATTCTCATTGTTATACTGTTATTTTTAGGCAATGCCTTCAGTGAAACTTGGACTTCAGTTAACATTGTCAGGTTTGTGGGGGTTTTTTTGCTACAGAAACTGTATTCTGTCCATCTTCTTTTGATGTTTCCTACAGGATAGGAATGTTGTTGTTGTGGTTGTGTACCGTAGAGTTGGAATTGACCCATAGCTGATCCTCCAACGGATTTTCAGAGGTCATCCTTCTCCCACGAAGCAGCTGGTGGCCTTGAATCGTGCACCTTTGGGATTTTAGTGCAGCTTCTCACCACTAAGCTATAAGGTCTAACAAAGTCAATAAAACAGTTCAGGTATTCCCTGGTTTATACCTTTCCATGTGGCATCAATGATTATATTTCTTATCCCCAGTTTTAATTCTTTTTTTTTTAAAGCCTTAGTTCTTAATTTTAAGGCTGTTCATTGGTATACCACTACAAACAATTTAAAAATATTTTGTGCTAAAATTTACTTGTTTGTAGTATTGATTGTGTTGCTGCTAGGAGCCATCGAGTTGAGTAAGACTCATAGCGACCATATGAATAACAGCTCTGACCACTCTCCAATCCTTTGTCATCATCACAATCTCTGAGACACTAGAGCCCACTGCTGCAGTCACTGTGTCAATACACCGGGTTGAGGGTCTTCTTTCCCTTCATCATCCCTCCACCTTCCCAAATATGATGTCCCTCTCCAAGGAATAACCTCTCCTACCAACATGCCCAAAGGAGGTGAAACAAAGCTTTATCATCTTTGCCTACAGGGATGACTCTGGCTGCACCCTCTTAAATATGTCTCAAGACATATTTGGTTTTGTTTGTTGGTTGGTTGGGGGATTTTTGTGTGGTTTACTTGTTTTCTATTTTACATACTAGTTTATTTACAAAATTTGAATACATTGTTTTTCACACCAGATCCTTCCCATTTTCCTCACTCCCCCATCAAATTGTGTGACCCCATGATTAATCCTCCCCCGCTGCACATCCTCACCCCTCTGCTTTCACACCCTCCTCCCCCACCATGGATCCTCATACTCATTCAACAATAATGGTTTTATATAGTATTTGTCCCTATGGGACTGAGTTCACTAACCGTAATGCTCTCCAGTCCCTGACGTTAGGTCATAATTTACACAATCATTGCTCCTGCGTGCTGTTTAGTATTCCATGGTGTGAATGTACCATAATTTCTCAATCCATTCGATTGTAGTTGGATATTTGGGCTGTTTCCATGTGCCATAGTGAATAGCACTGCTATGAGCATAGACATACCTGTTTTTTTCTCTTGGCATTCCATGAGATCTTCAACAATCATCTCCAACACCACAGTTGAAAGGCATCAATTATTCTTGCCATCTTTTTAGTCATTGCCCAGCTCTCAGTTGCATAGCAAGTGACTGAAAAGACTATGGCTTGAATCAGGCACATCTTAGTTCTCAAGCTGACGTGACTACTCAATAATTTGGTGATGTCCCTGATTACAGACTTTCCCAGTGTAATCTGTTTCCTGATATCCTGACTCTTGGTACCAAGTGTCTTGATAATAAATTCAAGTAAGATGAAGTAATTAACAGTTTCAATCATGTCCCTGTCCATCATGATGTTGTCTATAAGCCCCATCGTGAGGACTTTTGTTTTCTTGATGTTGAAGTGCAACTCATACTGAAGGCTGCAATTTATAACCTTCTGCAGCAAGTGCTTTAAGTCATATTATAGGGCTGAATAACTTCCACATTCTACTGAATCACCATTGTCTTTGAAATGGACACAAATATGAATATTTTCCAGTGGATTGATTAGGTGGATGTCTCCAAATTTCTTGGCACAGAGGAGTGTACACCTCGAATAGTGCATCTCTCTGATAGAATATTTCAACTGGTATTCTGTCTGAAGCACCTGCTGCAGAGAGTCAAGGACTGCAGCCTACAATATGGATTGAGGCTCAATGTCAAGAAGACAAAGATTCTCACCACTGGACCAATTGGCAGCATCAGGATGGATGGTGAAAAGATTGAGATTGTACACAGCTCTAGTTTGCTTGGCTCTGTAGTCAACAGTCTTGGCACCAGCAGCCAGGAAATGAAAAGGCACATTGCCATGGGAAAGTCTGCTGTTAGGGACCTCTCCAAAGTACTGAAGAGCAATGGTGTCTCTCTGGAGACTAAGGTGCATCTGATACAGGCTATGGTCTTCGCAATCACTTGTTATGCATCAGAGAGTTGGACAATGACCAAGGAGGATAGAAGAATTGATGCCTTTGAGCTGTGGTGCTGGAGAAGAGTACTGAGAATACCATGGACTGCTAGGAAAACAAACAGATTTGTCCTGGAAAGCGTTAAACCAGGTGGCTCCTTGGAGGCAAGGATTCTGAGGCTCCGTCTAACATACTTTGGACATGTTGTGAGGACAGACAGGTCCTTGGAGAGGGACATCATGCTTGGGAGGGTGGAGGGACGGCGCAGGAGAGAAAGGCCCTCTATGAGGTGGATTGATTCGGTGACTGGGATAATTGGAATGGGAGTGTCAGAGACAGTGTGATTGGCACAGGACAGAGCGGAGTTTAGGGCTGTTGTACACAGGGTTGCTATGAGTCGCAAGTGACTCGATGGCACATAACAACAACAACAACATTCTGTCAATTTTTGGAGTCTTGTTTTTAGTCAATTCCTTCAGTGAAGCTTGGGTTTCTTTTTATATCGTCTGTTCTTTTTTGCTATGGAAACTGTATTCTGTCCATTTTCTTTTGGTATTTCCTACAGGACAGGCTGTATAACAAAGGTGATTTGTAAATCTTCCTCTATCATAATGTCACATTCTTATTCATTGAGTACAGCTTTTTTAATAATTTCCTTACCATACAGATTGAATAGATATGGAGAAAGGCTACAACCTTGACACACACTTACATTTTAAACCATATAGAGTTCCTCGCTTTGTTCACACAACAACCTCTTGGGCTAAATACATACTTAGCACATGAATACAATTAAGTGTTCTGGTATTCCTATTCTTCTTAATGTTAGCCTTAGTTTGTAATGATCCACACAGTCACATGCCTTTACATGACTATAAAGTCAGTAAAGCACAAAGAGACATTCTTCTGGCATTCTTTGCTTTTCGTTAGGAACTATCTGACATCAGCAACAATATCTCCGGTGCCACGGCTTCTTCTAAATTGAGCGTGAATAGAATTTCTCTATGTACTGTTCTAGTCATATCTGAATGATCTTCCAACAGTTATTTTCCTTCTATGTGGTATTAATGACAATGTTCAATAAATTCCACATTTTGTTAGATTACCTTTCTTGGGAATGGGAACAAATATGGATCTTTTCTAGTCAGTTAGCCAGGCAGCTGCCCTCTAAATTTCTTGTGATAACAACCTTGGATGCTGAAGACTTGAAGTACAGTCTGCAGAAGGTTAAGTATTGTTGCTTTCAATATAGATTGCATCTCAACATCAAGAAAACAAAAATTTTCACCACTGGACTAATAAACAGCATTGTGATAGATGGATAAAAGACAGAAACTGAAAACAACTTTGTGTACCAGCTGTCAGGAATTTAGGGGATGTATTGCATTGGGGAAATCTATAGTCAAGTACATCTCCAAATTATTGAGGGACAATGATACCAGTTTGAGGACTAAGGTGTGCCTGACTCAGGCCATAGTCTTTCAGTCTTTCCAGTTCACTTGCTATGCATCTTAGCGCTGGACAATGACTAAGAAGGATGGCAGAATAATTGATGCCTTTGGACTGTGTTGCTGGAGAAGAATGTTGGAGATCTCATGGAATGCAAAAAACCAAAACAAAAACAAAACAGATAAGTCTTGGAGAAAATGTAGCCAGAGTGTTCCTTGTAGGCAAAGATGATAAATCTTAGTCTCAACTATTTTGAGCATGTTGCTAGGAGAGGTTATTCCTTGAACAGGGACATTTTATTTAGGAAAGTGGAGGGATGCCAAAGGAAAGGAATACCCTAAACCAGGTGGATTGACACAGTGATTGCAGCATTGGGCTGTGTGTCAGATATTGTGAGGATAGCACAGGCTAGGATAGTGTTTCAGATCTGTTGTTCACAGTGAGTTGTACGTAATGCCACCTAACAACATCATCGTACAGTATTTTGCCTATGATACCTTTCACTATTGTGCTGTAAAGTTTTAATATTGTCTTCCATTCTTTCAAATTGAGTAATGGCAAGCATGTTGTTCTGTTCTAGTTTTCTAACTCCAAATACTTGCCAATTTTCCTACAAAACATTGCTTTCGCAAAGGGTCTTTTTCTATCTTCTGTTTAGCTCATTTGTCATTACTTCCATTTACTTTGATACAGTAAATTCAAGAGCAAGTTTCAGAATTTCTTCTTATAGTCATCTTGGACTTTCTTTCCTGATATTTTTAATGACCTTTTGTGTTCAGCACGTTTAATGCCTTTGATCCAATCTCATAATTAATTTGGGTTTCATTTATTAGTGTTGAGTGTGTCAAATCTATTTTTGAAATGGTCTCTAAATTTATGTCAGATACACTCAAGATAATAATTTGGCTTTTGTGGATTTGTTATCAATCTCTACTGCTTCTACTTGAAATTATAAGAGCACTTTATGCTTTGTTCCACAGTGGGTCTCTGGTCTGTTCTAACTCTTTGTTCAGATGTACTGTGTTGGCTTGTAGTGATGCTGGAGGCTATGATACTATTATTTCAAGTATTAGCAAGGTCACCCATGACAGACAGTTTTTATAGAGCTTCCAATCTCAAATGGACTAGAAAGGAAAACCTGGAGACATAATTCTAAAAAATAAAAAATACATTAGCCAGTGAAGACATTCTTAATTATTGGAGAGCACTGATAGAGACAGCTCCAAAAGTTCCCTGGGTTGGAAGGTTTTCAGAGTAAGACTGCGGAGAAGCTTCCTCCCTAACATACAATTGACTTTAAGAAGTAATGTTTTCAGGTCAGTATGATCAGGTGTGTGTGGGGGGTATTCCAATTATCCTGAGTCAATTTCACTGTCTCTGACACCTCTACCCTCATTATCCCAGTCACTGTGTCAATCAACTTTATCTGGAATCTTCCTCTCTCTTTCTCTCTGTCCCTCCACCCTTCCTAACATGATGTCCCTATCCAAGGACTGGTTCTCTCTTTAAACATGTTCAAAGTATGTCAGATGAAGCCTCAGAATCCTTTCCTCCAAGGAGCAACCTGACTTAACCCTCTCTAGGACAAACCTGTTAATATCACATGCAAGCAAGATTCTGCCCATAATTATAAAAATGATTGGAAAAACACATCAACAGAGAACTGTCAGATGTGGGTTTAGTAGAGGCTGTGATACTAGGGATATTATAGCTAATGTTAGATGGATCTTGGCTGAAAGCAGAGAGTACCAGAGGAATGTCTGTTTCATTGACTATGCAAAGGTGTTTGATTGTGTGGATCACAGAAAACTGGCTGACTCTGAGAAGGATGGGAATCCCAAAACATTCGATTGTGCTTATGCGAAACCTATACTTGGACCAGAAGGAAGTTGTCAGAACAGAGCAAGAAGACACTGCACGTTTAAAAATTAGGAAAGGTGTAGCATGATGTCCCTCTCCAAAGACTGGTCACTCCTTTCAATATGTCCAAAGTATGTCAGACGAAGCTTCAGAATCCTTGCCTCCAAGGAGCAGCCTAGTTTCACCCTCTCCAAGATGAACGTATTTGTTCTCCTAGCAGTCCATGGTATATTCAATACTGTTCTCCAGCACCACAGCTCAAAGGCATCAATTCTCCTTCTTGTCCAGCTTTCTGATGCATAGCAAGTAACTGCAAATATCATGGCCTGCATCTGGCATACCTTACTCTCCAGACTGACATCATTGCTCATCAGTACAGAGGTCTCTGATAGCGGAATGCAATTTGTTTTTTTAACTTCCTGGCTGCTGGTACCAAGTGTTGGAGACTAAAAATTACTATTGAGTAAACCAAAACATATTGAACAAATGTTTGGTTTTTATTTACTAACTTGTAAAATGAGCTAACTAAAATTTTTAGTCATTTTACACTTGAAAATGTTATCATAAAGTAAGCAGAGTTTTGTTTCTTATACTATTGTTGTTGTTGTTGTTTGGTGCCATCGAATAGTAGACGGCTCATAGCGACCCGATGAACGAACGGCCTGAGCACTCTTCTACTATTAGATGTATTAAATTGAATGGAGGGGGAAAAAAGACAAAAGTATTTAAACCAGATCTTTGTTCAAGTTACTCTTTTAAACTCACTTCTAAAGAGAGATCACTAGCAGTAAAGAAAACAACAGTTACTTCTTTTAAATTATTTTAATTTTCATAATTTTCTAACACATGGTGTTAGAAAAACAAATTTTGGCACCATGACTTACAACTTCTTTCAAGTGTAATTTTTAAATTAAAAACAGTAGCTACAGTGAGAGTCTTAAACCTAATTCAGAGAAATGATGAACAATCAAGGTGACAAATGCTTTTTGATGAAGAGTATTTAAAAAGTGAGGAAAAGGGAAGATAATAAAGGTAGTAAGAAGGATAAAGCAGATTTTATAGGGGAGAGGAGAAAAGTGAATCACCTACTCACTCTATAAAAGGCTATGTGAGAGACAAAGAGCAAAAAGGAAGGAAGAGGCTCAACAATTTAATATTCCTGATATAAAATTCAAGTACTTAAAAAGTTAACAAAAAATAGTAAAACACACTATTTCTCTCAATGAAATTTTTCTCACTATCTTCTAGGGTTACAAAAAAAAATATTGCTTTGGTAATGGACTACTTGGGGATTCGAAACAGATAATTTAAGAAATGGTAGAAGCTTGTAAACTTTCCTACATCTAGTGTCTACTTAAAATAATCTAGTTTGAAATATTCACTGGAAGGAAATAAAGGGTTTGGTTCCAAATATAAATGTTAAGAAAAAAACCTCAACTTTCTATAAAAATGTTTCACCTAAAAATGTTTCCTCAATTGTGTTCCATAAGGGATTGTGCTTCCCAATTTGTATTTAAAACATATTTGTAATGTTTGTTCTTTGTATTTCCTCAGTAACTATTGTAAAAGATCCCTGCACAAGTGGCCAAGCAGGTATTTGTAATTAATTGCATATAAATTTAGTTAGCATCCCAGATTTCCTTGATTTAAAATACTGCCAATTTTCATTTATATCTATTTTCTTTTGGATTCCCTCAACATAATAAATAAAATTATTCCCTGACTTTTCTTAAATAAGGAAACAGTATTATCTTCATTTGTCACTTGTACATTTGTACCTGAAATAATTCATCAAATGAAACACAATTTTTTTTTTTACACGGCCATTATTCTCAGAGTGACAATAATGCATAGAAATAAATATCTTCTTTGATTTTTTTTCCTTGCTTTCCTTCTTCAATCTGTGTTTTAAGGCTCAGAGCAGATATTAAGAAACATCAGACATTTTTTTTAAACAAAAGAAAGTCTTTCAAATATCTGACCCAAAATGAAGTTCTGTTGAAGTTAATGAAATAGTCTTCTCATCTTCCCAAACACAGCTTCAAAGGCATGCGCATGTCAGGTGTACATTCCAGAGACCAAGTCCAAGTCAATGAAAAATAAATACTCAGGGATCTATAAACGACACTGCAATGTATCTCGTTCCATTTTTAACAGGAAGTCCTTCGTGGAGATGTGTGAGTCTTCCTGGATGCATGAAGCTCCAGCCTTTGCGTGGTGACTCAATGGAGCAATTATACCTTAGAAACTTGCACCCACCACCCTAAAAGATAACAAATAAACACAGCAGTTTATTATTGACAATTTCTAGTTAGTGGCAAAATTCATATTATGCCATCTAAATGGAACCTTTAAAACACTGAGGCTATTATTGTATAGTGACACATTTCTTTTCCAAAGTATCTACAAGAAGAGTAATAAGTACCTGAAAATCTTCTCCCACATTATTGAGTGCAATGTTGATGGTGAATGTGGAAGCATCATGGTGAGGCCGAAGAGAACGCTGCCTCTCAGGTGAGTATTTCACCACAAAATTCAACAGGGCAAATCCCTAAAAAAGCAAAAGAGTCTGTGATTTTTGTTTTGTTTTGTTTTTGCTAATTAGTAAAACAGAGAAAAGTATATTTGTATAACAACTGTGAGGGTGAGTAGTATTAAAGGATAACTACCTTCGTATAATATCCTGCAAAAACCTTCAGTGTGACAGGTGCAATAAACTCCCGGATAAAATGGAGCCAGACATTCTCCAAATCAATTTGCTTCATATGAATATCATCGGTTGGGACATTTTCATAACCACCAGATATACGGCTATCCTAGAAGTAGCATTAACAGCATCATAAAGTATAGTCCACATATAATTCCAATTCTTTTTCTATATTTCAGCCACAATATCCTAACATCCAATAAAAGTGCAGTTGTTCAATTGTAGCATACTAAGTTAATTGCAAAACTATCAATGTAACATGGTTAACAGGGCTTTGCAAATTTGTCAGTGCTACAGGAAAATACTGCAGTCAACAGATTATTTTCCCACTTATATTTCTGCATAAGTGGTGTTTGAATGGAAAGTAAATAAAACTGACTTCTTAAGCCTTGCTCTCTCCTTAAAAGTGATATTCCCGCTTTTTACAACTGTCCTTCACACTCTCTCAGTTGCAGTGTGTGCATAGATTCTAATTATCTGGCTCTTGGATTATTTTCCACTGAAAACAAGCCTTCCCTTCTCTGTCATTTATTTCCAGTCAATAGCACCGAAAGTTCTTCAATGATTACTTTTTATAACTTTATAACCCGGGGATTTCAACTTCTCCCTCCTCACACTTTGTACTTTGTGCTTTCTGATCATCTAGCGAGCAAGAGCCTTAACTGAGCAGAGGCGGTAATTATCCAGGTGATTCAGTTAAAACCTTTTGTTCTTAAGGAGCTAGCATCTTTGGGTTTATCAGAAGAAAGGTACCAATAATACAAACTTCCTTCAAGTGTTTGACACAGAATGTAAATACAAAACTGAATTACATTTCTTCTTGTGCTTATATATATACAATAGTTCTGGCATTCAGGCAGACAAGGTCTTTCTTATTTTATAATAGCTAAATAAAGAACAAACAAACTAAAAAGTAAGCTTGGAGAAAAATGGTATCACACAGTAAAAATATATTTTACTTTACAGTCTCCAACCAAAGCTAAGTAACTACCCAGTTTAATCAAATGTACTGATGATAAATCAAAGCCTAGTTTGATTAAATTACTTTCTGGATATTAAACAACTAGCTAATGGTAGCACTAGATAAAAATCAGTTCATGGCCTCTGAGATCACCATTTTAGATCCAGGACAGAGGATGCTGGAAAGAACGACTGTTCTGTGGATCCTGATTTATCTATAAGGCACATACACTCTTACATGTGGAAACTGCAACTTACATGATGTTTCCCCCCAGACCACTGGCCATAATGTTCCATTTCTTCCACCAATTCATCGCAGGCTTTTTCAGAAAAGATGGGAAACCAAAAGACATCTGGACAAGGCTATAAAACACAGCATCACCATTAAAAGAAGAAAATTCTGCACCTTCAACAAATGGCATTTTAAAAGCAAGAGGAGTAGTCAAACATTATCTCATTTAGAATGTTTGTTTGGTTTTTTTTGTTTTGTTTTGTTTTTTTACATTTGCCCAACATTATCAAATACATGTGTTACAAACAATACTGGTTAGAAGGCTTTCCTTGTTCCTTTCTCTTTTCATAGCTTAACATGTGGAATTCAAGATGTTAATTCAATTTTCAGTCACAATCAGTCAGAATGTGATGTGGTCATAAACACCAAAGTGCATGGTTAGCGTTCATTCTGTCCTTATTTTGTATTTGTCTGTGTTTTAACTGGTGCTTCACTCAGTAATTTGGCTTACACTTTGAAATGTTTTTGTTATGTGCCATAGAGTCGAACACCCATCAAAGAATGAGACTATGACTTGTGATTGGAATAATTATTTTATACAGTGCACACAAACAAATATAAGTAACCTTAAGTCTTAATAAGTATAAAACACTTTAAAAATGCATAAAATAAATGTTAAGTGATTAGTAAACATGACATGGTTTAACAGACAATATCTTTTCTTTGTCACGGTAGGCTTTAAGAACTGATTCTCTGACCACAATTGAATGGATTGAGTTATTATGATACATTCACATGAGGGAATACTATGCAGCATGCAGGAATAATGATCACTACCTAACTTGGGAAGGACTGGAGAGCATTATGCTAAGTGAACCAACTCAGTCCCATAAAGACAAATATTATATAAGATCATTACTGTAGAAATAGATAACTAGTAAAATGTGTATGAGAATATAAGGGGAAGGGGGGAGCAGAGGGGTGAGGATGAGGGGTGGTAATGACAGGATTGTATAATTTGATAGGTAAAGGGAGAGGAGGGTTAAAGAAATGGGCAAGATTTAATGTGAAGAACAATGTATAAGAACTTTGTAAATAAACCGGTTTAAGAGAAAATGTAAAAAAACCCCAAATATATATATATATAAGAACTGATTCTCTGAACTGATTCCACATTCTCTGAAATAAGGTATTGGCAACAGTTATAGCCATTATTCCACTACGGAGATTGTCTTTTAAAAGATTTCACTGAGAAACTACTCTTTAAACTTAATATCTATCAAAGATAAGCTTCACTGAAAGTTATCTTTATTAATGATCCTTTTTAGTGGTTCCAAAGTGTTTTAACACCTTAACAGTCTGACATGATCTTAAAATAAATGTTGGATTTCCATCACATTCTATATTTTCATAAAGGCTATTTTCTCCATTTTCAAAGTGTCTCACTTAATGTACTACGGCATTACTATGTCTCTATGGAAAAAGTAGCAATAATATTCAACATCTCATAATAATCATTAATACAAACCTGTTCAACCAAATTTTCAGTGAAAATCTTGGAATAATCAGGGTTTATATACTTTTCCTTCCAGTCCTACAACAATAAATACATTTCACAAATTAAAGCAAATACATTTTTTAATAAACCATTTACTGAAAAATACGAAGCATATGCATTTTAGAAAACTACTCACGTAATAAATGCTTGCACATAAGGAAGAAAAAGGAATTTGCAAAAAAACACAGTTTATGCTTCAGTCTTTGTCAGTCTTTGTGTGCTCATATCATTCTATCAAACACGAATTTCCTATTCAAGAAGTTTGATACTTTTGGTTTTTAAAGGAGGACTAATCATCTAGTGATCAGCTTTGTATGTTGTTTTTCTATGTACACACACGTGTGTGTAAAAGTGAAAAACAAGCAACAAAATCTGACCAATAAATATTTGGAAAAGGTAACCAAATGTTAACTAACATCAGTGTTGAGTCAGAACCAACTCACAGCTTACAGTCCAGTGGGATTTCAGAGCCAGTAAACTGCACAGGCACAAAAATCCATCTTTCTCCTGCGGAGCATCTGGTGGACGTGAACTGTGTACCTTTGGGTTGGTAGCACAATTCCTTGCCACCATCGTTATTGTTGCCACCAGCACTGCCTTATTAATTAATAAATAAGGTCTTATTTAGACTTGTATAGTGAAGTTCTCCAAATTGTTTTATTTTTAAAATTAATTTCAAGGAATAAAAATGGGTTTACTAACTTTTGAAAGTTAAAGAAATTAAAGGGTCTTTTATATAGTAAAAGATCCTTTTCATAAACATGATTCTCCTCAATGACGATTCTCTTGGAAAGAAATCACATCCAAAGATAAATTAATTTTTCAACCTGAACAAAGGAATCATTTTTATAGATCAGTGTTTTATTTAAAAGTCTAGCATTTAAAAAAATAAATATAAACTAATGCAATTATCCAAAAAGAGTATTTCCTTAAATATACAAGATTAGGTCATGTTAAAAAATTATTTTTAAAATGTCAACATAGAGACCCAGCAAGAGAAACAACATAATATATATAAAAATACGTGTACCCAAAATTTGTCTGAAGCATATTTTTGAAGTCAAATTTCAGAAAAGTCTTGATAATTTACTTACACACATTGTTAGTATTCTTTATTGCTGCTTAAATGTAGCACAGACATTCCTTACATGGCTAAGCAAAACTACTTTCAAATTTTTCCACTATATTTTATTTATCTAGCACGTGGGAGAAGGATAGGCAACCTCCCATACAATTAACTGCCTCTGAAAATCTGCTGGAGGGTCAGCTACGGGTTGGTTCCGACTGAATCGCACACAATATCATCATATTAATAAGGATTCAATTACTACAATATTTCATTATTTTCTCCAATATTTACTAATTCTTTGGAAAGAGGAGTGGCATCCACTTCCATAATAGCTTGCCTCCGGAAACCCTATGAACCTGGAGAGAGGATGAGAGACACTCAAGCGTCGAGGACTCTCCTTCACTGGGTCGCTATGAGTCGCCTGCAACTCAACGGCACTTAACAACAAAACAGTATTTACTAAGTCTGCTGTTAGGGACCTCTCTAAAGTACTCAGGAGCAACGGTGTCTCTCTGGAGACTAAGGTGCGCCTGATACAGGCCATAGTATTTGCAATTGCTTGTGATGCATCAGAGAGTTGGACAATGACTAGGGAGGACAGAAGGAGAGTGGATGCTTTTGAGCTGTAGTGCTGGAGAAGAGTACTGAATGTACCCTGGACTGCCAGGAAAACAAACAGATTCATCTTGGAGAGGATTAAACCAAGCTACTCCTTGGAGGCAAGGATTCT
>NW_006399908.1:7161078-7162861 GCF_000299155.1 Elephantulus edwardii
GAAAGCCCAGAATCCCTGTGAATGTTCATTGAAACTAATAACATTTAATAATAATAATAATAAAAAAACCAATAGTCTATCCTCAAAGAAAACAATCGGAAAAGAAATATAAACTGCGTCATTGTGAATTCAGAAACTAATCACTGATCAAATATGAAATTATTCCATTTTGACAGACAGATACACACACCCACACTCACACATATGTAACACATCATCACACCCACAAATATATAACACATCATATATATATATGATCAAATTTTGACAAATACATATATACATATGTATCATATGTTGTTGTTGCTGTTAAGTGTCATCGAGTCATAGACAACTCATAGCGACCCTATGAACCAAAGACCTGAACACTTATATAACTTTCATTGTTTCTCCAAGTTCTTAGAGTTTCCAGAGGCAAGGTATTTCAGAAGTGGATGCCACTCCTGCTTTCAAGTTTATTTTAATGGGGAGCTCCACCAAAACACTGTCCACCATGGGTAACCATTATCACATTTGACACATCAGTGTCGCAGTGTTCAGCATCATAGCAACCACATGTTTCCTCTGTACAGTAAATGGACAGACCAGTGCTATACAACATAGAAGAATGGTTGACCAAAAACAATTAAAACCAGTCCTGACACATCTATCTAATATCATATACATCTATATAACATCCTATGTATATTTATATAACATCATATATATAATATATAAATATGTTAGGAGTCATAGTTACTTAATGGTGTCTAATTATACTTTCATCAGCAAACATCCTTATACCACTTAAGTGTTCAAGTATGTCATTTTTTTCTAAGCTTAATAATGAATAACTTCAAAAATTATTTTAAAACAACTTTAGTTTTATACTAGTATATTCTAATGAATGCACCAAATGTCTAAATTCTAACAATTTAATGAGACCCCCCCAAAAAAATAAAGTCACATTTGCGGGATTACCTTTTTAGATGCTGGCATTTTATATTAAAAAATGAAATCGAGTAACTTACACTCTGTTTCCTTGAACAATGTCAACGTAATCTTCAGACCTAGCATAATATCCATCAGGACTCAATGCTCCCCAGAAGTTGGACCACAGTTTTCCATGACGAGTTACCAGAGGCGCAATGATTTTCCTACAGAGAGTAGAAAAATAAGATCATGTAATTATATCATTTTTCATTTTCATAAGCTGGGGTGTAATCCCGAAGGCATGCGGTTCAAATCCAGGAGCTGCTCCTCAAGAGAAGGAAGGGCAGTCTCCTCCGAAACAATTAACTGCCTCCGAAAACCTGCCAGAGGGTCAGCTGTGGTTTGAGCCTGACTCAAAAGTATATGACAACAGGTAAAAATCCAGGATATTAAAAACGCACTACCCTACACATACAGACATAGAGAATAATTAACCATTTCAAAATGGATTGTTATTGAACTGTATATATTACCTATTTTGTTCAATCAAAATTTTCAAAGTCCTTGGATTTGTCAAAACAACATCTGCATCCACACTGAAGTAGTAACTGCACTTCTCATCCTGACGACAATAATCCCTTATATTGAAAAAGAGGAGAAAACAATTAAAAATAATGTGTGTGTGTGTGTGTGTGTGTGTGGTGATTAAGCAGTGTTAAAATAAATCTACACACAAAATAAAGTTTCTCTAATATGTTGTTGTTGTGTGCCATCGAGTCATTTGTGACTCATAGCGACCCTATGTACAACAGCCCTAAACCCTGCTCTATCCAGTGCCAATCGCATTGCCTCTGACACACCCATCCCGATT
>NW_006399908.1:7162961-7168370 GCF_000299155.1 Elephantulus edwardii
CGGTGACTGGGGTAATTGGGATGGGTCTGTCAGAGGCGGTGCGGTTGGCACAGGATAGAGCAGGGTTTAGGGCTGTTGTGCATAGGGTCGCTATGAGTCGAAAACGACTCGACGGCACATAACAACAACAACATATTAAAAAAAAATTCATGTCTTATATAAAATTTAGAAACTTAAAAGTAAATATTCATAGCATTTCAGAAAATCACTTTTTAGTGCATTTTTGTCTACTCAGTATTATGGAGTTAACTTAAAGAAAAAAGTTACAAATACTTTATCTTAGACTGTAAATACTAACTTTTCATACTAACATAATCATAGTTCAAAATACTACTGAGTAAATGTCATTAATTTTCTATAAACTCTTATAATGGGACAATAATTATTTTGCTATGGGATATTATTCTTTATGAGGCATATTTTCAGATGAATTTTTCAAAGACACCAAAGGAAAGGCATGGGAGAAGATTATCAGATCTTACTTTGTTCTTATATTTTCATTGCATATTTCCTTAAGATCAAATCCTTACAAAAACTTCCATAAATTAGTTATAATATAAAACATTTCACCAAGAAAATAACATTTCTAAAGAAATAGAATCATTATACTCCTCAAAACACCAAGAGTTTGAATGTCAAGATAAAATGTGTAATTCCAGCTTAATACAAAGTTTTTTCAATTTAACTTGTGTGAAAATTAAAGATTTGTACTCAAGATGGAACAAAAGTACTTTTAAAATGCAAATATGCTAAAAGATATTCTTTTCCTATTCAAGAGAGTATTCAAAAGATGATTACATTTACTATTCTTGGATTTCAACTCTACCTATAAAATAAAAAAAAGATAATTCTTACCTCTAGGAGATTAGGTTTGGGAAATATGAAAGTCCTACTATTGTGACAGGGAGAGGGGCAAACAGTAGTTGTAAAGAGATAGATCACCAAGTAAGACCAACAAAAACAAAAACAAAAAAACCAACCAAAAAATCGTAACCAAACAAGAATAAATTTCTAGACTATTGAATTATTTCTGGCTATTTTTGGTACACATTCACCAAACTGTTATAAAAGAGAAACATGATGACAAAAATCTATTTTCCCAAGAGAAATTATTAAAGTTCCCTTATGAAAAAAAATGTAATACTTTCCTCTTTGCATTATCTGTAGATGATTTTCTGAAACTATGATTAAGAACAAAATGGTATTATGAATGTGTAAACCAACATATTAGGTGAGAGCAAAGGAATTAATACCATTAATCTCTAAACCTGTTATGTCTAAATAAAAATATTTCTTGGTTGAGACCTAATCTATAAGACATGATATAAAATCAATTATTATAATTTTTAAAAGTCACTTAACATATTTTATATCACTCAATTGAATTACATCTATTTAGTTATGAGAAAACAAACAAAAAAAAAAAATGAAGCCCCAAATGAAGTACATACCACTGGATTTTCAAATATCTGCCAGAGGTCATTGTTATAATGAGAAGTATTGTAATTAGCAGTGGATAACAGCCTTCCAAATTCATGTCTATTGGTGATGTACATAAACACACCCTGTATGCAAAAAGTACAACGTATTAACAATTTTACAGGCTAATACAGGAAAATTCATTTAACCATGGGAAAAACATAAAATGAAATATGACTCCAAATTTTTTATTTTTCTCATGAACATGCATTCTTATTTTTCATGTAAAAACGTGCATGGTTTTTAAAAAAATGAAATTTTGATTAATTATGAACGCAGACACCACAGAAAACTAATTGACAGCACTGACACTCAACTGAAAATAAGAAGAGGAAGAATGGATTGATTTTGTCCCTTTCTCACTGATCCTAGATGGAGACATCGGAAAAGAAATGCCTGTTTGAAAGCAGAAACATTTTTAAGATACCACAGTGCAATGAATTATACTTCTTTTGACTTCTTCCCATTTAAAATAATATCACATTTTAAAAAAACTAACAAATATCAGTATTATTCCATCCGTTTTTTACTCTTTTCTCAATGATTAAAAATTGAAAAAATAATTAATCAAAATGTATTATGAGGTAGTTAAAAAAAAAATCACTTCCATATCTTTACCAAAGCCCAAATAAATATGGCAAACATGACCAAGATAAGGTGTTTGCTTTTTTTCTCTTGTACCTGTTTTAATGGTAAAAAGGTTAGTGAGTATTCTTCTTTAAAAAAAAAGTAATGAAGATCATTAAAATCTTATTTTAATCCCAATATACTTTAAAATCCAAATCTTTCCCTAAAATCAAGACTCAAAGAATCAAATTCTCTCTCTCTCTCTTGCACACACACATACACATGTATCTCTTTCTTGGGTATACATATAAATAAGCCCATATGCTGATTAATCTCAAAGAATATCAATATTTTATCAACTGAATTAAAAAAAATCTTCTTAAAGAAATTTTAAGTTCCAAAATATACCATATATATTGTTAATACATAAATAAAAGCAAGTTTAAAAATAAATAAAATAACACCTTTGGGGGGCTGAGCATTTGGAATGTTTCCGGAGTAGGGGAGTCTTTTTCCCTTTGTAAAGTCTAAAATGAAGAGAAGCATTGGGTAAGTTGACCTGAACACACTCTCTCTCAAGCAGACAAAATAGCAGGTCTTGATCAAAAGCTGACATTCTGAAACGCCCTTTGGAGACAAACATGCAGAACAAGCCAAGCTTATAGCACACATATAAAGTACAGCTCCAGCCTTTCGTTCTCTTTTTCGTTTTGAGGGGGGTTGGGGAGTGGTGGGTAAAACAAAGTCCAAGCTCATTCCTTAGCAGAACTTTCAGACACAAAATTAAGGCAAAAAATAAAAAAAATAAGTAAGAGACAGGCCATTCCAGGATGCACTGTTGGGTCAAAATTAGCCAAACATGAGCACAAATTATAATCCAGGTACTGAGAATGTTCAGCATAACAATTTACACAGATTCGAAGGAAAACAAACATATTCACACAATATACATGCCTTGTTAAATTAAGAACAATTAGCAAAATACTTGCCAACTTTTCTGATTTTTCCCCCAGATTATACTTGCTTATATAAATGTGTTAATAAATTAGCCAAATCACTTTAAGAGACAATCATATAAATATGTGTTGAAGCATATTTATATATTTTGTCAGACAAACTTCATTTCCTAGACATCTAAACTTTATAAAACATTTGAAAATGAGCAGTATATTCATTTCTCATGTAAATTTACTATATGACATCTCTGATCCTTTCTGTCAACTTAAAGGTAACACATCTGCGTTTGAAAGATGTGATGTAATGTGCTGTGTAAGTACATTTTCCTAGCAAAAACATATACTTATTTCAGAATCAAAACATATAATTTTTTACTTACATAAATGAGTTTCTCATCAAGAGTTAGTGAATTATAATTTAGTGCACTTTTCATTAAACATTTTCAAATTAGAGTAGTGAGACTTAAATGTACCAAGTTGATTTGTAACAGTTCTATGTTTACTACTGAAAATCTCCTGTTGTATATGAATTAGCCTGGGCTTCAGCTCTAACATTTTCAAATTGTTCTTTTACTGATAAATATTTGCAAATTGTTCCCCAAAGTTGTTCTCAATTTTCTAATCTATAAACAAAAAAATTGGCGAGTACTTGCAAATTAGAAACAAAAAGGATATTAAAAAAAAACAGTGACACACAGAATGGTAAAGCAAGCCATGTCAAAAACTACATTCAAGCAAGCTATTATTATGTATCTTACCATTTCTCTAGCATTTCGGCAAAGAGCCATATCGGGATCCAATTTATCACGAACAAAATAGTTCCTTTCCCTCATCTCTGACCGCAGAATCTCTCCTTTAATTAAGTACACATTAGCCATATATGGTACATTCCACACTCCGCTGAAATTAAAGAGAAGACATTCCAAAACACCAAATACAAAACTAATCTTATTTTCAAGTATTTAAAATAAATGGTATGCATGATTTAAAACTTTACATATCTATACTGTTTTATTAAATCACCTACAAACTTAATTGTAATTGACATACATATATAAGTCTAAATGAAGGGGATTTTTAAATTCCGAGACAACAAAGTGAATTTAACATGTTTATGTCTAAGTACTTTATATTCTGATTTACACTTCAAAAGTTTGCATTAGGAATTTAATAAAATAAATTTCAGCTAACAGGATAGGTCAGTACAGATTCCAACAGATTTTGGAGACAAAACACTAGCTTGCTAGACATATTCTAATTTAGGATTAAAACTGTATGTTATTTTTTTGCCATTCCTCAATGATTTTTTACAGTTAAATGTATAATATTGTGTTGTACCAAATGTGTTTCCATTTCAGATTAAACAGCTTCATAACAAAAAAAGCAAGCAGTGTGCATTTGGAGAGCTGATTTTTAGTCTCTTCTCAAGACTGTGTTCAGCGACTTCATAATGGAGTACTGTAACGAACTATGGTAAGAAATACTTACAGCACAAAATTGGCAAACATAACATTATAAAGGCACCCTATCTCCCCAAAAGCCAGCTGTTAAGAGACTTAGCAGCCCATTCCTGAATAGAACCAGAAAGTCTTCTAAAATATATTCATTAAGCCATCTCCAGAGGAAAAGGAAAGTGTAAAAAATGGAGGTACAAGTATAGGACTGCTGATAAACACTTTCTTTTGTCCTTTATTTTTTCCCAGACGTACTTACCTCCTCACAATAAATATAACTAACTTGCTAACAACAGCATAAAAAAGGATTTGTCTAGAGTAGGGCTTGTTGTTTCGTGAACAAAAAGAAAGAACTGACCAAGGAAATGCAATTATATATTAAAGAGAATATGATATCATTTTGTTTTACAGGCAAACATTCTTCTAAATTGTATAGCCCTGATCTGTCCACGTACAGAGGTAACTAGTGTTTGCTGTGAAGCCAAACACTGTGACACTGATGTGTCAGTGGTTACCTATGGTGGACAGTGTTTAGTGGAGCTCCCAATTAAAACAAGCTTGGAAGCTGGAGTGGCATCCACTTCCATAAATAGCTTGCCTCTGGAAACCCTATGAACCTGGAGAAAAGATGAAAATCACGCAAGTGTCAAGGACTTTCGTTCACTGGGTAGCTATGAGTCATCTACAACTCGAAGGCACTTAACAACAATAGTCCCGTAGTCTTCGTTCCTCTGGGGTCTCACAGTCTTCGCTCCTCTGGAGTTACTAGAGGAAAACTTCCCAGACATAATGAAGAATGAGAGAATATATATTCAGGAAGTTCAACGAACACCATATAGATTCGACCCCAAAAGAAAACCATCAAGGCATATCATAGTTAAATTTGCCAGAACTAAGGATAAGGAGAGAATCCTGAAAGCAGCAAGGGAGAAACAAAGAGTAACCTATAAGGG
>NW_006399908.1:7175980-7192220 GCF_000299155.1 Elephantulus edwardii
ATGTGTCAAACGTCGTGATGATTACCCATGGTGGACAGTGTTTGCTGGAGCTTCCCGACTAAAACAAGCCTGGAAGCAGGAGCGGCATCCACTTCTGAAATGGCTTGCCTCCAGAAACTCTTATGTACAACGAGTGCTCAGGCCTTTAGTTCATAGGGTAGCTATGAGTTGTACGATTCGACAGCACCTAACAACATCAACAACAGATGTTTTTACATACACACAGTTAAAAATTTTGTTTATGCAACAAATCTTTGACAAAATGTATAAATCTTGAGGTAATAACCCTTCTAAAAATAAATCTGCATGGAACATTTGCTACAATAATCTCCTGATTTTTTTAACCAGGAAAAACCAATTATTTACTCTTTTTCTTTCCCATTAAATTCCACAGCAAACCATTGGTAACTTCACACCAATGACTGAGCCATGCACTCCACCAAGATTACTTTTAGGGTTCCCCTCTCCCAGTTCTGAAGTCCCCTCTCTCATGGCTAATAATCATATTCCACTGGTGTTGGTGTCTATCTCTACATGACATTTCTTTCTAAAGTCATTCAAGGCACTAGGCAGATATATTTGTTAAAACTCTGCAAATAATTAGAGAAAACAAGTTCTGAATGTGGGCCCAAAGGGATCTCTAGTAAGTTGTGAAAGCATTAGGAAGGACATCTGTTTGGTTTTCCGGAGGCCTACTTTCCTGCCTACCCCACACGCCTACACGGCTCTGGATCCGAGCTTCCACAACACCAGCTGTTAGTGATAGATTAGACATCTTGATCAAATGCCACACAATGTCTTATTCATCTTTTAATCAACAGCATTCATGGCACAAACTGGGATTTTTGCTACTATCATCTGAGCTTGATTTGTGATCTGAAGAATCCCAATGACTACACAAACGACTTCAAACCACTCTCCAGGCAACTAACATGTACAAATTCTGTTCTTTCCCTACAATATGTTTTGTAACATACATTTTTACCACATACAAAAATTTCAGATAGTAAATATTTAACCCATTGGTATAGTGATCTTACACTATTCTATTTTTATATTTAAAAATCAAGGTCTGAACTCTAATTACTACTGGATTAAATGTATTGATTCATAAGAGAAAAATGTAAGTAACTAAAAGAATCTTTTACAAGCAAATATATGCAGAATTTTGGGGAGGGAAAAAGGGGGGGGGGAGAAGTCCCGTTTTTCTTAAATTCTTTTTCCTAGGAATTAAATTTATTGAACCTACATTCCCATATTTCTGGCTTCAGCTTGACTTAGATTTTCTTCTGGTCCTACTATTTTTATAGTGTTGATTTCGTGTTTAGCTTTATCAAAGAATGTTTTGATGTCCTTTTCATGATAAACTTCCTGTAAAATATTTTAAATACTCAAAATTAGAGAAAGTACGACAATAAGATTAATGTATTCACATGTAGATATTTCTTCACATTCAAATTTGTAATCCCACAATTACAGATAAATGGTAGCCCTATCAAACATTCTCCCTTTAATTGTAATTTAAAAGTCACATGAAGAAGCTATGACAATTACATAGCAATAACCTTTAAAGAGAAATTTCTTTGAGTACCTATTTCTAGGCAAGTCTTGGAATTAATGTTTAAGTCCTGCTATAAAATATATTTAAATTTTTATAGGAAAAAAGGAAGAAGAAATGACTTACTGCCTAAGAATCTTAGATTTGAGCTATCAAATATACAGGAAAAAATGATGATTAACTCAACAGACATTAATATAAATTACAAATTAAAAATGATTTTACAAAAGACAACATTATTCTTAAAAAGTCAAAAAATGGTGACATAAAATTGTACTTTAACAAACAGAGAAAGTTTAACACAATGTTATTATTAGAAAAACATGAAAAGAAAATTATCAGCATTGGAGCCTATGAAATAGATGTGATTCTGCAGTGCTAAAATTCAGATATTATTTTCCTTCCTGATAAAAGCATTTTAGTGCTTTTTAGGATAAATCTAAGTATTTCTGGAAAATTAATACTTTCACATCTTGTTAAAATACTGTAGTTAATTTTAAATAAAATACGGAAAGATTTAAAACTCCTACACTCAAGAAGTTTAGGGTCCTATGAATATAGACAAATATAAATAAAAGACATCATATAAAAATTTAATGTTAATTAGAAAACCATCAGAATCCAATTTACTGAATAAATTTGTACTTTTGAACTTATTCTCACTAGTTTTCAACAAACTTAAAATATTCTTTTAAAATAATTAGTTAAGAGGTACATAAGAAAGAATAATGAATGACATGAAAAGTGTTAGGATGGGAGAAAAACATTATCACTATACAGTTTACAGATAATTTTACTAGATAAGGGTAAGTACAAACTGTTCAAATGGAAACGGTGAAACTAAATGGAAAAATACTGAGGAAAAAAATGCACTGACATTTAGATTATATGTGGAAGGTGTTAGGGAGGCTCTGAATATTTTGCAAGAAAGTCCAAGTATTGAAATTCTTTGAGGCAAAGAACGCATGCCATTAAATTATGAAGCAGGACAATAAAACCCTATCTGGGCACTATTTCAAATTCTGATAATATGGTTTTATCAAACATGGTAATGACATTATTTTATCAAATATGATATTACATGATATATAGATATATAAAAATACATGATATAATGGAAAGGTAAACAGAAATCAAAAGCAAAGGAATATAAGATCTCTGTTATATCTTTCCTTATCTAGGGAGAGTTGAGCCCTTTGAAAACTGCTGATGTTCAACTATTTTCTGAGCTACATATTGGTCATCACAATGGCATTACAATGATTCCTAGACCCTAACTCTACAGGAGCTCTGTTAGCCTTGTGGGAAAGGAGCTGTGCTGCCACCCCAAAGGAAAGAAGTTCAAATCCACCAGCTTCTCTAAAGAGAAAGATGGGCAGTCTCCTTCTGAGCAATTTTGTCTCTGAAAAACCCCCTGGAGGGTCAGCTACACACAACAGCTTAGCCCTTCGTCCTATAACGGCAGAATAATAATCATTCCTCCATCGAATTTTGCTTTGTGAGTTCTTTTAAAAATAAATTCAAAACAACAAGAAATGCACTTTCTTGAAGAATACCAAAACCAGTTTCCAAACGGAATATTAATTTCTCAAATACTTACTTTGTTATGAATGAAAAGTTTAAGTGCTTCCTTGGGGTACTCCAACGTCAACAACGAGTCTAGAAATCGAGCCAGGAAAGGAGTAGCTTGCTCAATAAAAACGCCTATAGTTACATTTGGATAGACCTATGTTTTAAGGGAGGAAAATGTGGAACACATCAACAGAGAAGTTTCATCTTAAAAGTCTGAATTAGTCAAGTATTAATTAGCACAGTATAAACAATAAGAATCTCAGTTTGAGGTAAGTTAAATGTGAATTGCCCTGTGGCCAAGTCTAACTCTTGACATTTTTTTAGATCTCACCCAAGTAATATTACTGAATCGTATCCTGCATTACTGACTTAGGTTTAAAGAGGATTTACACATACTCACTGTACTTTCTGAAAAATCAAAATTAATTAAGGATATTGCTTTTGCTGCTACTATTTTCTTTACAGTGGCCCTTGAAGAATCAGATTTCAAATCTCAGGGCTATTGCTAAAAGTTCTTTTCATAAGCTTAGAGATGAATTTGTAGCCCAAGGAAAGAACTAATAGAGGACCCGAGAGGCTGTATTACTTTCTTTCCTTTCTTCAATACGCCCTTTAACCCTGATGGTCTGGGTTTTTTTTCTTTATTATTACATGTAAATAAAGCTATTTTCACTGTATTTACGCATATTTTTTTAAAATCCTCTTTGACTATGTTTTACTGTGCAGCTTCTCTTTCAGGCATTGCATGACAGGTAATGCCAGACCTGTGGTAGGCAACATCTAGAAAAACAACAGAAAGCTATGTCTTGAAAAACTTACAAACAGTTGATGAAAACAGCAATGTTTGCAAACAATATAAAGGTATTATTACCAATAACCTGCAATAAGAGAGATGCATATAGAAACCATAATCAGATATCCAAGTAGCACTTGGCAAAGTTTAGTAGGTCAGCAAGCAATAAATCTTGGAGAGGATGTGGAGAGGTGGAAGCTCTCATACTCTGTTGATGGGACTGTAAAATGGCACAAACATGCTGGAAGGCAATTTGGCATTTCCTCAAAAAGTTGAGCATAGGAACTCTATAACCCAGCTATTCCACTACTAGGAACATACCCCAAGGAAATTCGAGCTGAGAAACAAATGGAGATCTGTACACCGATGTTCATAGCAGTGTTACTCACCATTGTAAGCACATGGAAACAGCCAAAATTTCCAACCACAACTGAATAAAATGAGAAACGGTGGTACAGTCACACAATGGAATACTATGCAGGACTCAGGAGAAACAATTTTGATAAATACTGCATAACTTGGGAGGAAATGGAGAGCACTACACTCAGTGAAGTAATTCAGTTTCATAAGGACAATTACTGTATAAGTCCATTACTGTAAAAATAGAAGGATAACTAGTAAAACATGTATGAGGAGCCAAGTTCAAACATACCATCTTCTCCAAAGGAGAAAGATAAGGCAGTCTGCTTTCATAAAGACTGATAACTTGAGAAACCCAATCAGTAGTTAAAAATCACTGCTCAATAACTATGACTTTTAAAACACATGATAAATTTTATTTCTATGGTGGAAGGACTTGTTTTCAAAATCATTTTAATAGGATATAAGGTAAAATATCAGGATTGATTTTTAAATGTTTTCATGATGCAACTACATTGAGAACTCGTCTGATATTCCTTCCAGATAGGAAACATTCAGTTTGTTATTTTAGAGATAAGACATAAAGCCCTTTTTTCAAATAAAATAGGGTTCTATTCAGAAGTCACTAAGGTACACAACATAAAGTCTATCCTCCACTCAGAGATAAAGATAGCAAGTAATTCAGGAGCTGACAGTGGTAAGAACAGACACCATTTAATTAAGAGTGCAAGATTATTATAAGGAAATATAGCTGCAGAAGAAAAGGAGTTACCAGAATGCTATTCCTGAGACTTTTATTTGTCCTTCTTACTTCAGGTACTCTTAACTACTTACTAAAGTTGTAGGGAATGTGGTTGTTGTTATGTGCCATCAAGTCGGCTGCGACTCGCAGTGACCCTGTGTACAACAGCTTTAAAGCCTGCCCTGTCCAGAGCCAGTCTCACTGAATCTGATACACCTACCCTCACTGCTCTAGTTATTGTATCAATCCATCCCACCTGGGTTCTTTCTCTTCTGCGGTGTCCCTCCACCCTTCTGAGCCTGATGTTCTTCTCCAAACATCGGTCCCTCTTGGCCACATGCCTAAAGTAAGTGAGTTTCAAAATCTTAATCTCCAAGGACAAATTTGGTTTCACCTTCTCCAAGGAAGACCTATTTGTTTTCTTGGCATTCCATGGTACGTTCAAGACTGGTCTCCAGTACCACAACTCAAAGGCATCAATTCTTCTTCTATCCCCCTTAGTCAAGTAATTGTGAAGACCATGGACTGGATCAGGCACACATCAGTCTCTAGACTGACATTGTTCCTTCTCAGTACTCTGAAAAGGTCCCCAACAGCAGATTTACTTAATGCAATTTTCCTTTTTATTTCCTTACTGCTGGTGCCAAAAGTGTTGATTGTGGAGTCAAGCAAACTGTAACTGTTAACAACGTCAATCTCTTTTCCATCCATCATGGTGCTGCCAATTAAGCAGTGGTGAGAATCTGGGTTTTCTTGATGTTGAGCTTCAGTTCATATTGAAGATGACAGTCCTTGACCTTTTGCAGGAAGCACTTCATGTCCTCCTCAGTTAAGGTTGTATCATCTGTATAACAAAGGTTGTTGATGAGTCTTCCTCCCATCCTAATGCTTCTGCATATAGATTGAAAAGGTATGGAGACAGGCCACATTCCTGATTTTGAACCATGAAGTGTTTCCCTGCTATGTTTTGAAGACTGCTTCCTGGTCCTAGTATCGGTTTTGCATAAGCACAGGCAAGTGTTCTGGGATTCCCATTCTCCTCAAGGTTAACCACAATTTGTGATCTACACAGTCAAATGTCTTTGCATAGTCATACTTTACAAAGTCATTCTCTGCTTTCTGTCAAGATCCATCTGACATTGGTGATAATGTCTCTAGTGCCATGGTCTCTTGTAATCCCAGCCTGCAGTTCTGGTAGTTCTCTATCAATGTATTATTCCAGTTGTTTCGGGATAATTTTCAAGAGGATTTTGCATGTGTGTGATATGAGTGATATTGTACAATAATTTGAACAGAAGAAAGAATTATTCTTATTAGTAAAATGACTTTCCAGAATCTAGAACTGTTCGTACAAAAAAAATCCTTCTAAATTACTAAAGCAAGTAGCTGGAAGAAACTTTTCAGAATCTTCTATACTGTTGCTACTGATGACAGAACAAAGATCTAAACAAATGTCTTAAAGACAAGGTAATAAACATTGCCAATTGCTTGTTCACTAGTTGTTAATTCTCTATGTAATATATATATATAAATATCCTAGTACTTATCAGGCATGTACATGACACAGAAGCAAAATCATCCCAGAACCAAATGACCTTAATTCAAATATATACTCTTAACACTATGTTCTCTATGGTAGGTTACTTAATGTTAATATAACTGGGTTTTTCTCATGCATAAGCCTGAATCAATAGTCCTATTTACAGCAAGCATTTCTGCAAAGTTTGAGTAAGCTACTATATGTAAAGTACTTAATAATGTCCTTAAACTATATAATCACATAATTATTTTTTAAAATATCATATTTGAAAATCAAGCACAGATAAAATTTAACATGCAAATGGTAAATTATTATCATGGTCCCCCTCCGCCCTGAGTGCTTTCATCACCTTATATACCAATTGCAACTAGCTGGCTGAGACTCACAGCGTATCTACACATATCAGAGTATCACAGAATTTTTAATGGCTGATTTTAAAACAACAACAACAAAAACTAACAACAGATAGCCAGGCTTTTATTCTAAGGCACCTCTGGGTGAATTTGAATCACTGTACTTTCAGCTGAGAGCAGACCACTTTAACCACTTGCATTACTCAGGAACTTCTTTGACATGTTAGCAGACTTAGATGAAGCAAACGCTGCCAATCATAACAAGCTATGAAGTATAAACACATTTTTACCTGGTTCAAATATGTGACATTGCTTTCAAATCAGCTTATAAATATACAAATTTAGAATTTTTTTGAATCATTATGTATTAAATTTATTTGTCTGGCTAATTCCAATAAAGAACACAATTCTGAAAAGCTAACTAGGTATTCAGCTGAAGTGGAAGCCTAAAGTTAGCTTTTTTAGCCATTAACTTAGCCCACTCTGGTCTCCAGTTACCTTAACTGAAGATACATGGTCTTGCAGTTTTTCAAGCTGTGGGATTAGGATAAAAGAATAAGTGCTTCCCACAACGAGTGGCAAGACTTGAGGGAAGCTAGAGAAAGACCCTGTTGAGAGTGAGACCTTGGTGGTGAGACCCCAGTGATGGCAATGGAGAGACTGTGGCATTGGTGTGGAGAAACTGTGGCAAGGTGTAGCCAAAGGTGCTCTAAGATAAAGGTCAAACTTAAAGATGTTGCTATTGTTGCCATATGCTTGAAGGAGAAGCCGACATATAACTACTCTGAGGCAAACCTTGATGGATGAACTGAACTGGGACTTGGACTAACTGAGAAAGTGTGCCTTGGAACTGCTGGACAAAAATCTGGATTTGCATTGAGCGATACTCTTTGGTTTCTGCACTCTCCTACTTCCTTCCCTAATAAACTTAATTCTCAGTACCACAGCTGTGAGTCAGTGAGTCACCAACAATTAAAAGAACCTCTTTTAGAGGCACCTTGCGGCTGGGCTACAGGCTCCTTATCTGCTTTCTGCTATGAGGTGGTGAGGGGCTATGCTATTCTCACTCCCTCTGGCCCTTTCAGAGAGATGGTCATAGCCCCATGTCTCATTTTCTTCTCTCTAGACAGCGACCCTCAAACAGTCAGTGTCCCAACCACTAAATAAAAAAAAAAATTATTATTACATTTCACACACAGCCAGTTCCACTTACATGTACTGTGGACAAGTCAATTACATCCAAATCACAAAGTTTGCAGCCACTCTCCTGTGTCCATGCGTTAGGTATATAGTTTCCAAAATAATTGAGCACAATCTAGTAAACAAAAGAAAAAGAAAGTCTCACTCCTCAATACAGTTTCATCCTGTAAATATCCAGTTTCACAACATGCTTTTTATTTTAAGTACATCCTCTTCATTCTCTTAATCACCTCAGACTGGACACTGCATAAACAAATTTCTCCAGAGATTGCAATCACAAAGCAGCAAACTTTGGTCTAGAAATATCTCAAAATATCCCAGAAATTATAAATGTGTTTTTATTTCATTTGATTTGATAATAAATGATGTAGGAAGAGATACAATTAAGGAAGTACAGAAGCTTATATTGGCGTAGTCTGTAGGACTCTGCATATTGTACTGTTAATTGAAAAACCACACTTCTCTTGTGGCTGGAATGCACAAGCACCTCTTCAGGAAAAAGACGATCAGTCTCTTCTCATGTAACTTATAACCTCCCAAAACCTACTGGAGGGTCAGCTATGAGTCAATTCTGACTCAATGACAATGGAGTTTTACTTTCTTGAACATTACAAATACAGATATTCTACTAAATAGACATGTTGTTGTTATTGTTGTGTACTGTAGATTCAAACCGACCTAATGTTGACAATCTAAGAGGGTTTTCAAAGGCAGTTTATTACACAGGAGGAGAGCACCCATCCTCCCATGGAGCAGCTGGTGGCCTCGAACCATGTGTCTTTGAGATTACAGTGCAGGTTTGTTTTGCCGCTAGGCCACCAGAGCTCCTGAAACACTTTGTTGTGGAAGGCTGAAGTTTATCATGGAGCTCAAACTCCATTCTAGTCCTTGGCAGAGTTCAGATATCATTTAAGTTCATTTTGACTAGCAAACCAGCTGTATGGCTTTTTAAAAAAATTGTGATTTTATTGAAGGTTTATAGAAAACTTACATTCATTATGGCTTTTTTATTCTTCTCTCAGGAAGAGTGGGATTAAAAACCAAAACTGCCAAAGTCTGCATGCTGGTGGTGATGTTGTTAAGCATTGCACTGGCATGCATTTGTAGCAACCCTAAAAACAATAGACTTTGCCCAAACCTATCCGATCTTCACAATCTCAGCTATGTTTAACTCACTGTTGCAACTACTTTATCAGTCCATCTTGTTGAAGGTCTTTTTTTTCTCACTGACTTCTACCTTTTCAAGTCTGATGTCTTTCTCCAGGTACTGGGCCCCTCGTAATAACATGCCCAAAACTTGTGAGATAAGAATTCACAGCCTCACTTATAAGGAGCATTTTGACTGGACTTCTTCTCCAAGACAAATATTTGTTCGTTGGCTGTATATTCAAAATTATTAGACAAACCAATACCTGAAGCATACTCATTTTTCTTCTGTTTTCCTTATTGAATGTCTAACTTTGAAATGCAGATAAAACAACTGAAAATAATATGCCTTGGGCCAGGCTCACCCTACTCTTTAAAATGTTAAAGAGGTCTCTGGAAGTAGGTTTGCTAAATCCCTTTCATTTATTGACTGCTACTTCCATGGGTGTTATTTGTGGATTATGTATCCAAGTAAAATGAAATCCTTGACAACTTCAAGCATTTCTCTGTTTATCATGATTTTGCTTATTGGTCCTGCTATTAAGATTTTAGCCTGCTGTGCTTATGTGCTATTGAGTCAGAAGGAACTCACAGCTGAACCTCCAGATTTTCTAAGACTGTAAATCACCTGAGAGGAAATTATCCAACTTTGTCCCATGAAGCAGTTGGTGGATTTGAACCACCTGCCTTTGGGCTTGCCATAAAAACAAGAACTTCTCTAGCGTTTTGTTAATGACTTACCTAGCACAGATCCCATAGTCATGCCTCATTACTTTGACCCCTACGGAGATGGGAGACTCAGAACCAATCCTGTAAACATTTTTTTTATATTTATAATTGTGTTAAATATCCTAGTCCTGGCTTTGGTTGTTCTTTTGGGTTGGTTTTGTTTTTTCTTTGTTTCGGGTTTGTTTGTTTGTTTGTACTTCTGTAGTTGTCCCTATAACAGTACCTGCTATCAATCAGAACCCAGCATTTTAAGGAAGGATAGCTCTGGTGTGGTGAAATTTATAGGGAGTTTCACTGTTAACACAAAGGCTGTGCCTCACTGGACGTTTGAATCCATCAAAGGTTCCCCTTGAGAAATATGGGCAATCTCCTCCTAAGGGATTTACAGCTGCCAGAACTCCAGGGGAGGATCAGCTCTGACTCAATAGGAATGAGTAGAGAATATTTAAATCTGAAATCTCTTTTTCCCCTAGAAAAAATGTCCAACAATGATACAGTTTTAAGTGAGCTAATGAGATATATGAGAAAAAAGCAATATGTGTGACAATAGTAACATAAATACTAACTTAGGAACAAGATATTTTCAAAATTCCAGAGGAGGCACCTACAGTGAATTGGGTAGTGGAAATATGACTTCTTGCCAAGGTGTCCTCACGTAAATGAAATAGCTGACTTCATCACTAAAACACTCATGCTCATTACCATCAAGCTGGAAGCAACTCATAGTTGACCACTAGTGGCTTTTCAGAGGTTATAAATGATACAGGAGATTGCTCATCTTTCCTCATGAGCCACTCATGAATGCAAACCACCAGAAGTGATAATCCTTCTGTTAGCAACACTTCCTGTGGACCACGCCACATGAGTTCTCTCTTTACCACTAAAAAACACGGAAATCTTTCCAGGAAATACTTCAGTCCAGGTTTCTGGGCAATGACTTATGGGTATAGACCTTGGGAAAAGATAGCTTGCTGTTTAAAATATATTTAGAATTATTTCCTAATCACTCTCATCCACGATACCTTCCATCAACAATAAGATAAAGGATGTGAGGGATATTAGTCACTAGGGATGGTTCCTCACCCCCATTCCTAGCGGACATCAGAGAAACTCCTTTTTGACTCATCTCCTCCCTCTGGGGTGAGATCCTGGCATTTATTTTCCCTCTATAGTTTATGTCCTTGTGTGTGGTGAGGTGAGAGTTGAAGGTTTGTGGAAGGGATGAGAGAAAGAGAACGAGAAAACAGCGGATGGCAGTATGAGCTCCTAAACAGACCTGGCATACCCATACACTTCAAATGCTTTTCCAAAAACTCACATTTCATGAAATAAGGTCCAGGACTTAAGAACAATAAATGACATAGTTGAGCCTCTACATCTTGTGGTTCCTAACCTTTATACTAACAGACAAAAGTGCTAGTCTATAGGCCTTTTATTTTAAGAACTACCTTCCCTCTATTAACTTGATTTGTGCCACTGTTAGAACCTCTACTTGGCATATTATTGCTTTTAATTTTTGACTCATATACTTTTAACTTGTTAAATTTGTGTCTTCTAGGCTGTAACAGTTCCATGATACATCTTCAAGGATATGAACATGTACGGCTAAGCACAATTGGTAACAGTGCATCTAAATTCCAAAATCAATCTCCACAATAGTCTACGTGTTTCCTATTGCCAAAGGGGCCCTTTAGAGTAGTGAGAGAAGATCTTCACCCTGAAACCTACAGCATCCCTTTTCAGCAGGAAGTAGCTAAGAGAATACACTTTTTCTTATGAATCAGTGTGCAGTCTCTCTCAGGGAGGAGTGATAGGGAATGGCAAAGGACACACTGACAAAGGAGATTAATTAGAACTGGCTTTGACAAGCACTGTGGCAATGGGACAATTAAAACAGACTTTCTAGGGGGGAAAAAAAAGAGGAACGAACTAGGGGAGAGCGTAGAGAAAATAATACCAACAATGAATGAATGGAAACCCAAAATCTCTGTAAATGTTCATTAAAATTAATAAAATTTAACAGAAAAAAAAGATTACTTATCCTTTCTGCAGCAATTTTAATACGTAGTATGAGTGTTTGTGGTTCTTTTGTTTTTCAAATTTGATTGTGTTATCCATTCTTTTCATACTGTAATTACCTTGCTTTAAGCCAAGGATATAGTAGAAAACTAGCGCTGTCCTTGATTTCATGTTACGGTTAGAGGGAAGCTTTTGAATGCTTATACAATCATTAATTTTTTATTAAAGAGAAATGAACTCAAAGAAAAAAATGTCTATGCATTTACTCTGGTGATCAAAAATGTAGAGCACATACACTGAAATTTTCTAGCTTCCTCAGGCCCAGAAAGAGATCTTGGTATGTAGATCAGATGAGGTAATTAGTTCAGTATCATTTTAGCAGATTCCACCCAAATATTTGGGACTATGTCCAGAAATGTCTAGTAGATTGAGAAACTCTCAACCAAATACTGTTGAAACCTGTATGTTCTTATTAAAATGAAAAGACAGTAGTGTTGTAGATACTGTGCATATGGTTAAATTTAATTTGCACATCACACTCAAATACATTCACATTTCTTCTGTTCTGCAAGAAGTTAAAATTAAATTCAAAGCAGAAAATACAAAATCAAGGCATTTCTTCAGGGTACTTTGCAAAACTACATGGCTAGCCACTATTAAAAGAGTCAACGTCATCATTTTATAGCATGCTTCTATAATAAACACAGAAATAAAGATTGCTACTGTTTGTCAAAGATTATAACTAAAAGCAATGGCTTAATTACTCCTATCCTACAAAATGCCATTTTAAAAGGAAGAAAATAAAGATAGTTATTATATAAAGAAAGCAGATCCTCTAGCACTATATGAAAGGATAAAAAAACATGGTAGCATAAAATATGTTGTTCTGTTATATGTTAACTTTTATTTAAAATAACCTGTAGGGTTGTTTTTTTAGAAGAAAAAAAACCACCCAAATTATTTATGGCTCCAATCATAAAAAATTTCCAGCTATATATAATGACTTGGCACTTTTACCATCTCATAAAATCTCATACAAATTAAATATTTATCTCCTGAATTATTGATCAGTAGACAAAAACGGCAAATAACAAAATGATCAATATTTTTTCAAAGTCTAAAATGTATAAAAGACATTTTAGAATTAAGAATGAAAACTACTGTAACTTTTAACATTTTGGGGTTTTATTTTTTTTAAAACATTTTGCTTTTTATATCATTTCATTTTTATAGATAAGGAAGATTATTTTAAAAGCATCACTTCTGATGAGGAAATCCTACTCTCACAGATTTCTCAGCACAAACCCTAAGTCATATCCAGTCCTCGCACCTAACATCTGTTTTCTTAATAAAAATTGCAGACATTTATACTGGCAGCTCTGGAAAGTGCAGCACACTGTTTATGGAGTTAGGCTGGTCATCTGGCTGGTCATAGCTTCTAGGTGGTAGTTCTTTCCGGAGCTTCCTTTCACAATCTCACAAAGTTTCCAAAAATGATGTCATTTCCATTGGCAGAAAATGCTTTCTAGCCAAATTCTTCTTTTTTTAAAAAAAAAGATCATGTAGTTTCGCAAGGCCCCAGTGACACGGTCACTGTGATTTTACAGGCAAATGAAGTCCTTCTATTCAATGAACATTGAATTAGTTTCACAAACAACCTGTCCTTGCACTTCACTCACCCATTACCATCAAGTCAATTCTCATCTCTGAGCAACTGTTTTGTTGTTGTTAGGTACCATCAAGTTCAGTACAACCCATAGGGACCCTATGAACAACAGACCTGAACTCTACTCTATCTCATGCTTTCCTTATCATCTCTCACACACTAGAGCTCATTACTGAAGTCACTCTGTCAATCTAATTCATTGGGGGTTTTCCTCTCTTTCACTGACCTTTCCAAGCATAATGTCCTTTTCCAAGGAATAGCCTCTCCAAGCAACATGTCCAAAGCATAGGAGATGACGTTTCTTTGCTTCCAAGGAACACTCTGGCTGCACTTTCTCCAAGACTTATCTGTTTCTTCTTGTGCAAAGTGTTTAGGAGTCTGTAAATTGCACTGGAGTCGACTGCCCATCTCTCTCCTGGGAAGCCGTGGGTGGACTGAAATCTTTGGGTTATCAGCACAACTTCCTATAAATTACACCAACAGAGCTCCCTTGTGTATAAACTGAGATTGTAAATATACCAACAGTCTCAAAATGATTATGTTAACTTGTATATTACCTGATATTTTAAAGAAAAATGTGAGCATTAAATAGTTTAGGATTTTACTACTTATATAATAAATGATCTGCAAAAATAAAATGAAATGTTTCAAACAGGAAATCCATTTCAATCTAACAATTCCTATTTGATCGCATCAAAACAATCACAAATATAATTATGTAGAGTACACACAGAAATATTTCAAATAAAAGTATTAATTTTAAAAACAAAAGGATATCAGGATGAAAACAAATTAAAAATATGAATGCTCATAGATATCTATTGAAAAGGCATAAAATTGGAAGATTTTATGGATGAAAACAATTCTTGATGAGTTACAGAATTAAAGTGGCTTCTGTTTTCTAAACAACATGCCTCTGGAAACTCTATGAACTTTGAGAAATGACAATAGTTACAGAAAGGCTTTAGGCCTTTTGTTCATAGGGTCACTTATAAGTCATGCTCAACTCAATGGCAATCATCAAAAACAAAATTTTATACTATAAAGTGCTTTTTAATAGCATGATAAGGGAGCTTTGGTGGCCCAGTGGTTAGAAGTTGTGCTGCAATCTCACACAGTTCAAGTCCACCAGCTTCTCCATGGGAGAAGGATGGGTAATTACTTCCCATGTGGTTAACTGCCTCTGAAAACCCACTGGAGGGTCAGCTATGGGTGTATTCTGACTTGACAGTATACGACAACAGCAACAGCATAAAAGTTAGAAAAGGATCTAAGAAATAAATCCATTTATATATACTTTGTTCTATAAGTTCTCTTTAAAAGAATGTATCCTTTATAGATATGTGTATATTTTTAAATGAAATAACACAATATAATTTAGTTCAATAGCATAGTTCTAAAGGACTGACAAAATAGTCATCTCTTACTAAAATATCAAGATACAAATTTAAATTATGTATAAAAAAATTACTCCTACTTTCATCTTCATAAAGGATAAAAGGGGAGAAAAGTTTTTATATGAATAAGCAACTGCATTATTTCTCATTATTCCGTAAAAAGGAGAAATGTGCTATATTCATGTGTTCCTATAAACTTTATAGTATAATAAACTACAGTACAAGCATTTATAAAATGTATATGTAGTCACTGCTCAAATGAGCTTACTATACTATGATTTTTATTTTTAAAAAGCCCTATTTTTTGTGATCATACAGAACCACGGATAAGATTATGTCTTTTTAAAAAAAGTGACACAAACAGTAAAAGTATAGCCTGACATCAGGGTTGGGGTAAGACTGAGAAAAACTGGATAAATTATGTACACTGCATTGAAACAGATGAGGGAGAGAACAGTTTAAAAGTGATATATGATAGAGTATTATGGTTATCACAAGAGTCCAGAATCAAAGTTGCATAGTGGAGTGTACTTGGGGGAGGTGGGGGTTGTATACCAATGAAGGAATTTTTCCTTTTTCTTTTCAAAAAGAAGAGGGAACTGGGGGGAGGAATGGGCAGGGAGAAAAATGTAAAAATGAATGAATGGAAATCCAAAATCTCTGTAAATGTTCATAAAAAAAAAAAAAGTATAGCCTGGACTAAGTATTTTTCCTATGAAACTTGAAAATTCTTAATACTTCTAGGTTTTTCTAAAGGTTCACTTATGGGCTTTTCTAAAGGATTTGGAAAGGATCATTAAGAAAGCACTGAACACAAAGTCTTGCATCTCAATACACACACACACACACACACACACACACACACACACACACGGCTATGTGACTTTGACATATGCTGACTTTCCATCAGATTTCTGAGGCAAAAGCAGACTCTCTCGTTTTTCTCCTGAAGAGTCACTGATGAATGCAAACAGTTGGTCCTGGTTAGCAATGCCAACATGTCACTTCATTGTTTAAAACTTAACTTCCTCTCTAAAGAAACATATTACCAAGGAAGAAAAGGTCACTGCTTAGGTATAAAAGATGTTCATTCATGCAAACTTTTGCCTTATTCATGCCAAGGGAAACACAGGTAAAAGGATAAGACTGACCACAACAAGATAAA
>NW_006399908.1:7192713-7202529 GCF_000299155.1 Elephantulus edwardii
ACAAGAAATGAAGTTAAAAAAAAAAAAAATGATAAGTCTGAAAAAAAGACAAACACACACACACAAATACAGAGGAAACAAAGGGGTTTAGGTATTTAAACTGCTCATTTATAAAGTTTGTCTAGAAATAGTTACAATGTAACACAGCAATTTTATGTTATACTTGACCCTGCCAGGAAAAAGAAAACATCTACCTCCCAACTCACAAGAATAATGTCAGATTACTGTAATGTTTATAGACTTTCACATTCAATAAAGATTACCTGAAAGCCTAGTGTATACCACATAAGTACTAAATTCTGGGGAAAACCAATTTCTATATAATTTCTTTCCTTAAAGTTCTAATAAAGAAAAGAGACAAAAAGCAGATAAACACTCCGTCTCCAGTGTGTTGTATTTACTGCAATGAACTAAGTACCATACACTACAAAGGCAAACTGACAAAGAGTAAAGAATACACCACCAGCACATGAAGATGAACAGGACTTACCAGGTGGACCAACAAACAGTAAGGAACTGGGGAGAAATGAGCAAAGGCATGGACAGACGAGCTGCAGACAGGAATCAGGAGACTTTTATGACTCCAGGAGAAATTCAGAAAAGCAGGAGCTGAGGGAGAGATGGGTGTGAGTATGTGAGGTTCATGTATCGTGTCACATATGTAGCTCCAGAAGTGGATAGCATGCTAATTAATGGCCACCAAGTCAGGAGCAGAGTCTCTGCATGGTGCAATGGTCAAGCTAGTCAAAATGCTGGCAAGCACAGCCCATCCAGAAGCTTCGCAAAAGAAAGGCCTGGGGACATGGAACACCAGTCACTGAAAAGCCTGGGGGCACTACTTTACTCTGATGTATGAGGAGGTACCATGAATTGGAATAGGCTGGAGAGCAATTAGTTTGGTGGGTTTTGGTAAAGCAGGGACAATATGGAGATGTGCCTTGTAAGACTACCTGAGAATCTGGAACTTCATGCCTAAGACCTTGGAAAGAAATTTCATTACATAGATGAGCAAATGTGACAGGGTTTCTGCTTCAGTAGAATACTGCAATTCCAGGATGTTGGTGTATCGTTGCTGCTGGTAGAAAGTTGCTTGATGCCTAGACTAAGGAAGTATCTATACGCACCAATAAAATAAAACAATGAAGCATAACAGTTGAAAAGAATAGCAAATAGGATGTATCTAGAGCCAAATAAAATCAGTCAGCAGTAAATACAGCTTAAAGATCATGCATTTGGGGTCTATATAACACAAGAATGAGGATATCAATTGCACAAACTTGAAGCTCAGGAAATAGATGTGAGAGCAAACCCTGGGAAGTCACTGACATTAAGACGCGATTTTTCAGACACAGAAAAGGGGAAAATTACCTAAAATTGTATTTATAACTAGAAAGTGGGAAGAAATCTCAAATGGAACATCTATGCAAAATTTACAGAAACAGTAGAGGATGAGGATTAACTCTCAACACATAAAATATAAAGTGTAAAATTATTAAAGGATTGGTAAAAGACAAATCCAGACACAGACTGAAGAGAAAGACATGCTAGAGATTTAGTAGTCAATTTAGGTGAGCATCGTACAAAGGAAAAGAGCAGTGCAAATGGGACCAAATACAAGCAACAGTGCCCAACGCTATCACTGGGTGAAGTAATGGTGCACACTGAGGAGGAATGCCCATTGATCAAAAAACTGTTACATAAAAACAATGATGTGAGCACTTTCTGGCCTGGCAGAACGAGAGTCCTAGTGTGACAGGGAGGAGAAATACCAAGAGTGGAAGGCAAGGTGGTTTGAGTGCGAAGATTGTTTTACTTTGTACTGACACCTTTTGCTTTGGTTTGTTTTTTGTTGGGTTTAGGTTTTCTTTTGTTGTTTTTTTTTGTAGGATAAGAAAACTTAAAGGTCTTTAAAAAGTCATGAGCAGAGAAGTGGGTAAGAATCATAACAGAGGAAGGAAAGTACATCGGAAGGCAGTTCAAGATGGGTCGAAAAAGGACGGAGAAGCTAAGGTGGTAAGATTAACCAGAGGAGAAGGGAAAGCAACCTCTTTGCTGTTTGATAAATGAGAAGCTGTCAGTGTGAGCATTCTCTTGAAGTTCTTCCCATGTACATAGTTTTCTGTTTTGTTTTGTCTTAAACTCACACTACTAGCTATTTTTGAACAGAAATCCAGACCTCCCCACTTTCTTGCTCTGTAATACCCAGGTATCGTGTACCTTCTTTTCTAAGCATTTTAGAAGGATCTAACGAGTCATCTCAGAACACTTAAGAACGTCTCAGAAACCTATCGACACATTTCATTGAGGATAAATTAATAAATAAATGCAACATATGATCTCTTTTGATAGAAGACAAGCCAAACTGGGTAGCTACAAATTTTATAAACAATAGCATTCTGAGCAAGTTAAATATTTCTCAGAAGCAATCAAAATTGCATGCTTTGATCAACTTGTCTTTGTTGCCTTTAATTGATAAAACTTGGCATATAAGAAGGAGCTTTGGTGACATCATGGTGGATTATGTGTCGGCCTGATAATCCACTATGCATCTATGAGAGAAGGAGGGGCACTATCTTCCCATAAATATTTACAGCCTTGGAAACCTGAGGGAGGGTCATCATGAGTCAGAATCTATTTCACAGTAGTGTTGGTTTTCGGTTTTTTTGTGTGTGTGTGTTTTTTTTTTTTAATGAGGGCATGAGGAAGCTTTTCAGTCACTTAGTTACATCCCAGACTGAACAGTGTCCTTAATTTACAAAGTTGTGGCTTTGGAGAACATATGATCCCTTAATAATCTAAACAATTCCTGTTTTAGTGGGGATAACTTGTGTGGCAACATTTAGCTCATGTATAACTATTTATTACTAACTAAAACACTAAAGTTAAATTTGTTCTAAATAGGATGAAATGTTATTAGTCTGTTGAGGAAAAGATCAATAGTTTAATATGAATGAAACTAGAAGATATTTTATTACAGATGAAATCAGAAAACTGGTGGCACCAAAATAAAACCTTTCAAATAAACTGAAAGAAAAAAAAAAAGTCATTCTACATATTGATGGATGATAGTCAATCTAACAACTGGAAGGTCCGTCAAACTCACCTTGGTGGGACCATTTCCATTAAGTACCACTGGTAACGTTTCATAGAAAACATTCTTAGCTCTGGCTTTGCCATTTTCAAACTTCAAAACAACTTCATCTGGGTTAAAAATAGGAAAGAAAATGGGTTTCATAAATGTGTAATATGTATGATGATGAAAATAATTAAATAAAAACCTATGAGTTTTTATGTATTTATCTTTCTAGTTATCGTAATACACCTTCTCAAGTACAGAATACCCCATCTGCTATGTAATGCTTTCAGAAATTTTGCTTACTCTAAGTTAGGAGATGTTGTTGTATTAAATAAACCACTGAGTCTGAACCAACCCATAGTTGAGCTTCCAGAAGCTTTTCAGAGGCAGTTAATTGCACTGGAGGGGACTGCCCATTTAAATAAAATAAAGGACACCCTTGGTTCCGATACAGATTCTAGGAAGTATCTTCTAAAGAGGCACTTTCAAATTGAAGTACTGAGCTTCTAGGGCGTCACGTGGATGAAAGCATCTTTGCAATCCTACTTCAGTTTCTTTATTGAATGTGATCTTAACCAGACACCAGTTTCTGTGGAATTCATTTAGACTGACTGACTATTATGGCGTCTACTTCCTAAAGAACATGCCTCTGGAAACTCTATGAACTTTGATAAATGTTGATTGTTATAGAAAGGCTTCAGGCCTTTTGTTCATAGGGTCGCTATGAGCCATACATGCTCAACTCAACAGCAATCAACAATTACCCCACAACTGTTAAAGTAGAATTCTAAGCTGAGTAGAACTCAATGACTGATTTTTTTGAAGTAGAGAGCCAGGTCTCTCTCCTCAGACATCTCTCCTCTGAATAGACTGGAATCTCCAACCTTTCCATTAGCAGCTGAACCTAGTAACTATTTGCACCACCCTGAACTCTAATAACGTCAAGTTTACTGCTGCCAACTCAGCTTTAACTCGTTTTGTCCTAAAGGTTTTTGATGCTACAATTTGTAAACGGAGAAGACTTCTTACCTCTCTCCTGTTCAGATGCTGGTAAAATCAAACTGTCAGATATATGGCCATCAAATTAGCAATTGCAACTGTGGAGTTAAGTTTATTCAAAATAGCTTTCCCAGTCAGTGCCTGACTTTGTCACATGGATGGGTGGAATTTGCAAAAAGGGCATGTTGACCTATCATGAAGGAGATTGGCTAGTCTCTCCAATCCACAGGGAGATTTTCTAATCTCACCATTAAATTAAGTGGATCCAGCAGCAAAAAGAGGCTCCTTCCCACTAGAAAAGAGAAAGCAAGAGGGCCTATAGGAACTGAAGGCATGGCAGCCACAGCAGAGAACCAGAGACCTGACAAAATACAGAGAATCAGAGACCTGACCTGAGATGAGGCTACACCATTGGAACTGGAGCTAAGAAACTCTGCCCAAGTCTCTTAGGCAGCTTAGGGTAAGGGGCCATAATTCACAGAACTGAGAGCTTAGTAACACTGACCTAAAGCCTTGAGGCTCAAACTGAGGCACCTGCAAGCATATTTCGGAAGCTATTCTGGCTGTATTCTGCAGTTAGCCTTCTGATATCCCCAATATGGTTCTCTGTGGTCTGTGAACTACTGCACTGAATTTAGGAAAGAGTCTGCATTACTTGCTATGCATCAGAAGGCTGGACAATGACTAAGAATGATAGGAGAATTGATGCCTTTGAGCTGTGTTGTTGCAGAAGAGTACTCAATACACCATGGACTGCTAAGAGAAAAAATAAGTTCATCCTGGAGAGGGTGAAGCCAGGCTTCTCCTTGGAGCAAGGATTCTGAAGCTTTGTCTGATGTACTTTGGACATGTTGCAGGGTGGCAGCACAGAGAGGAAGACCCTCGATGAGGTGGACTGATTCAGTGACTAGGGTAATGGGAATAGGTGTGTTGGAGACAGTAAGATTGGCATTGAATGCAGCAGGGTTTAGTCACAACCACTCAATGGCACATACCAACAACAACAAAGCAGTAAGACTGGTCCTAGGATAAGAAGAAAAGAGGTGTGGGAGCATGGAGGACATGCCAGACCTCTTAGGAATTGGCTTTGTTTTGTTGATGTTGTTGATACAGACAGTATTCCTTTGTAAAGTTGGCAAAGGCCTGAGATGGTCATTCTCATATGGCTCTTGTTCTTTTTCACAGCAACTGACTATAGGCGATGTCACCAGAGCACCCTAGAATATGATCCTGTTTTTGTTACTATTTGATGTATTGAATCAAGTATGACTCACAGCTACCCTATGAACAACAGACCTGAATTGTTCTTATCCTGTGCCATTTTCATCATACTTGATTCCATTGCTTGCAATCACTGTATCTATCCATTTTATTGGATGTCTTATTTTGGGTTGACCCTCCACCTTTCCAAGCATGCTATCTCATTCAAAGGACTAGCCTCTCCTAGCAACATGTCCAGAGTAATAGGAAAGACAAAGCTTTACCACCCTCTCCTCCGAGGAGCACTCTGGTTGCCCTTTTTCTAAGACATATCTGTTTGGGGTTTTGGGGTGGTTTTGGTGTGTTGGTTTTTTTTTAGTCCATGGGTTATTTGGCACTCTTCTCCAATCACAAGTCAGAGGTATCAATTCTTCTTCTGTCATCCTTATTCAGTGTTCAGTTCTCATGACCTTATTTTCAAACTGATAATACTGCTCTTCAGTATTCTGGTGAAGTCTCTGATAGCAGATTTTCTCATAGCAAAATGCCTCCTGATCTCTTGAGTACTGGTACCAAGGATAGTAACTGTATATTCAAGCAAGATGCAATCACTGACAGTTTCAATCCTTTTTCCATCTATCATGATGTGTTTCCTATTGGTCAAGTGGTAAGGATCTTTGTTTTCTTGATGTTGAGATGTAATCCATATTGAAGGCTTTGATACTCTGTAAGAACTGTTTCATATCTTCCTCACTTTTAGTGAGTAATGTTATGTCATCTACATAACACAGGTTATTGATTAACTATTCCTCTGATTTCTATGTTACATTCTTCTTCACAGAGCCCATTTTCACAAATTATTTTTTCAGCATACAGATTGAATGTAGAAAGGATACTATAAAAAAGAGCAAGGGCCAGAAGGGAACAGCAACTTCCCAAAGGAGCACTGTCCCAATCAACAAGGCCAACAAAATAAAATCAATTCCCAAAAGGTCTGACATGTGCCCCATGCTTCTGCACCTTTTCCTACTCATTTTCGGGGTCCCAAATCCAATGCAATAGCTCTCAGACTACATGGAATCATAGCTGGAAAGTCAAAAGGCTATAATTCAGGTTAATAGCAGAACAGTAATCAGAATAGTTTCTGAAATGTGCTGGCAGGTGTCTCAAGTCTTGAGTGTCAGGACTTTAAGCCATTGTTATAAAGCTCTCAATCCTGCCCATTATGGCTCTCCATCCTACTCTCATTTCTCAAAAAACCTGGTGGAAAGGCTCTTAGTGCTGGTTCAATGAGGTAGCAGTCCCAAGGTCTGCTCCATCTCATGTTGGGTCACTGGTTCTCAGCTGTGCTTTCTTGATAGGTAGATAGATAGATAGATAGATAGATGATAAAATGCTTGCTATGGTTTCTATGGTAATTCCTTTAGTCTTGCTGGTTCAAGAATCTTTGATCCTGAAGGACACATTACATTCTCTTGTTTCTCCTTTGCTGCTGAGGGTCTCAAATTCTGCTGCTGGATCTGCTCAGTTTAATATTAAGACTGGCCAATGCCCTTGTGGATAGGCTAACATGCCCTATTCACATATTCCTGCTCATCCACATGGCAAAGTCAGTAAGTAGACAGGGAAGCCACTTTTGAACCATAAACCTTTAATACCACAAATACATCCTTGACACTTTATTCCTGATTTAAAACCATGCAGTGTTATCTAGCTCTAGTTAAACAACATCTTTTTGATCTAGGTACAGATTTCACATGACCACAACTAAGTGTTCTGGGACATCCATTCATTTCAATGTTAGCCACAGTTTGCTGTGATCCACATAGTCAAATTTTGCATTACCTAAAATACACAAATAAGACATTCTTCTAGTATTCTCTACTTTCAGCCATGATCCACCCGACAATAGCAATGATATTCCTGGTGCCACGACCTCTTCTAAACCCAGCTTAACTTCCAGAAGTTCCCTATCCGTTCCAATTGTTTTAGGATGATCTTCAGCAATATATTAATGATGTTGTTGTTGTTGTTGTTGTTGTTGAGTGTCATTGAGTTGTAGAGGACTCATAGCGACCCTATGAACAAAAGATCTGAGCACTGTTCATAGAGTTTGTGGAGGCAAGTCATTTGGGAAGTGGATGCCACTCCTCTTTCAAGCTTGTTTTAATTGGGGAGCTCCACCAAACACTGTCCACCATGGGTAACCATTATTGTATTTGGCACATCAGTGTCACAGTGTTTAGCATCACAGCAACCACCAGTTACCTATGTACAGCAATGCACAGACCAGTGCTATACCACTGAGAAGAATGTTTGACAAAAAACAATTTAAACCAGGCCTGAGGGCAGACTAAAATCACCCAACTTGGGCTTGGTAGCATAACTTTCTGTCCACTAGACCAGCATAGCTCTCTCTATGTTGTCGTTGTTATTGTTGTTGAGTGTTGTTGAGTTGTAGACTATTAATGATAGTGTTTGATAATTTTCACATTGTGTTGGATTACCTTTCTTGGGAATGGGAATAAATATGGATCTCTACAGTCAGCTAGCTTCTATTGAGAGGCAGCTACCCTCCACATTTCCTGACCCAGACTGCTGAGAGAATGTAATCCTAGATAAGTTAACTTCTCTGACTCTTCAATTGTCCAGCTGGCTAATGGGGCTCTGTGCCTGGTTTGCTGGGTTATTATGAAGATGTTGTTGTTAAGTGTAATCGAGTCATCTGCAACTCATAGTGACACTATGGAAAACAGCCCTAAACCCTGCTCTATCCTGTGCCAATCTTATTGTCTCTGACACACCTACCCCCAGCACCCCAGTCACTGAATCAATCCATCTCATCAAGCGTCTTCCTTTCTTGAACTGTCCCTCCGCCCTCACAAGCATGATGTCCCTCTCTAAGGACTGGTCCCTTCTTGCAACATGTCCAAAGTATGTCATACAAAGCTTTAGAATAATAGCAGTAATATGTACACTGTTGTTGATTGCCTTCAAGTTGAGCACAATTCATAGCAACCCTATGAACAAAAGGCTTGAAGCCCCTCTACAACAACTATTGACATTTATCAAAGTTCATAGGGTTTCTGAAGGCATGTTATTTAGGAAGTGGATGCCACTCCTGCTTCCAGAGTAATATGTATAGTGAATAAAATGCTGCCAGGCACAAGCAAAGTTCCCATCATTGACCACTACTGATAAGACTGCTACTGCTTGAAAATCAGGCTTATGTCATTTTCTTGAATACTCAAATTGGGGGCTGGGGGGGGGGGAGAAAAAGGGATCTTTTGTTTAGGACTTTTCCTATCATTTCCCAAACACTCTGCACTTAATGCTTTCCCATTCAGGGACCTTTTCATTGAACTGGAAAGATCTGCTGTACTGTACTGTACTGAGTTATAATTTATTTTACAATTTTAGTGTATGAATGTAATAAATTAATATATTTTAACCCTCAGTACACTGATATGTTAGTGTCAATGTATTTTTTCCAAGCCATATTTGTATCTATGAACATATACATAACCACACAATTCCTCAGTGTCCTGCCTAGCAGTCAGCACTTATCTTTCAGGTAGGTTAACTGAACTGCTCCAACACACCAAGATAACTCATAACTCAAAGTAGTTACAGTGAGCCATTAATTTCAATATTAGCTGAAGACATCTGTCCTTTTAGCACTAGACTTAGACCATTATTTAAACTGAATATTATCAAATTAAGCTCAAATCAAAAAATATGAAAAAGTAACAATATCTATACCATAAACCTTATTCACAGTCTCAAAATTGGTATAAAAAAGAGAAAGAGCGTTTAAAACACAGGTGTCCATATAGACATATAAACAAGTAAATATGAAACATACCTAAAGCTCCATTTAAGGTCTGGAAAATTTTGCATTTGTGATCCAGTGTGATATTAATAGCTTCCTGTAAAATAAGAATAAGGATAATATTGAAAATGATAATAAAGACAAGCAACAAAGTCATAATTTTAAGATGTTAATTTGGAGGGTGGTGATTTAAAATGCTTTGTGTAAAATGAAATCAGTATTATTCTTCAGAAAAAAAAATAATTTTAGACTTCATTAAACTGGAAGATAAAATGTATGCTTATCAGCTAGGAATGCCCTCCAAATCCCTCCACTCCTTCACTGTGGCTAGCTGTGACAGGTGAATTGTTAGCATAAGAGAAATCTGTCACTTCTGTCCTGGTTTTAACTCCCAGGCAAAGAAGAGTAGTGTGGTTTCCCCACATTGAGTAATAAAGTTTGAAATGAAAGTTGCATCAGCAGAGTCCCTGCATGACAATTAGCAGAAGATCCTGCTGGATGTGAAGAAGGAGCAGTCAATCTCTGTTGTTGTTGTTATGTGCGGTCGAGTCACTTGTGACTCATAGCGACAACAGCCCTAAACTCCACTCTGCCCTGTGCCAATCACACTGTCTCTGACACTCCCATACCGATTACCCCAGTCACTGAATCAATCCACCTCATAGAGGGCCTTCACCTCCTGCGCTGTCCCTCCACCCTCCCAAACATG
>NW_006399908.1:7203314-7229706 GCF_000299155.1 Elephantulus edwardii
AGCGACCCTATGTACAGCAGCTCTGAAGCCTGCCGTGTCCGGAGCAAGTCTCACTAATTCTGACACACCAACCCCTATTGCCCCAGCTGCTGTATCAATCCATCTCTACCAGGGTCTTCCTCTCCTGAGTTGTCCCTCTACCCTTCTGAGCATGATGTCCTTCTCCGAGGACCAGTCTCTCCTGACCACGTGCCCAAAGTATGTGAGATGGAGCTTCAAAAATCTAGCCTCCAAGGAGAAACCTGGTTTCAAACTGTCCAAGACAGACCTATTCGTTTCTTGGAAGTCCATGGTATGATTAAGACTCCTCCAGAAGTACAATTCAAAGACATAGATTCTTCTTCTGTCATCCTTAGTCACTGTCCAGCTCTCTGAAGCACAGCAAATAACTGCATGACCACGACCTGGATTAGGTGCACCTTAGTCTCTAGACTGACACCATTGTTCTTCAGCACTCTGGAGAGGTCCCTGGCAGCAGATTTTCCCAATGCAATTTATCTTTTTATTTCCTGACTGCTGGTGCTTAGAGACTGTGTAGCTGAGATATTACTGCAGTATAATCAGTCTTGACTGACCGGATAAGTCAATGATTAAGCACTCTAATTATCAATTCATCAGCTTTACAAGGCACCAATTTATCCACAAGATTGACTTGCCATGCCATTATTGTTAGATAATACTCAGTCATCCCCAACTCAGAGCAACCGTATGGGCTATGGGATTTGACTGAACCATTGAGAACACAGACAACTCTTCTGATACAGGAGGGATAGGGGCATGTGAATTAAACCTGGGTCTGCATGGAACTCCTGAATCCTATAACTGAACCACTTCTGATTCTGTCTGGAAATAGTAATAGTCTTTGCAAGTCAACAAGAGGAAAACAAAGGAAAGACAGCTGTTAGTTGCCATCAAATAAGCTCTGACTCATAGCTTCCGATGTACAACAGAAGTAACCCTGCCATGCTAACAACGTCTGATGTGTTTAAGCCTATTCTTACAATTACTGTGTCTAAAGATATCTTTTTTAAAAAATAAAAATGGAAATCCTTCTTCAGGCCCAAAGTATGTGAGATGACGTCTCACTATCTCATTTTAAGGAGCACTACGGTTGTACTTTTTCCAGGATAGATGTGGTTGTTCTTTTGGCGGTCTATGGTATATAAACCCAACAGTGATACTAAGAGAAAGTGCTCCAAAGAACAAAACTGAGTACTTTCACAGCTCACCTGCACTAATAAAAGGTAAACATCATGATGCATGGACTAGCATTCATGACAAGAGTTAAGTTTCTCATAATGAGAGAACAAGTCCTCAGGATGGTGGTGTGGTGCTTGTAAGAGGACAAAGAGAGAAGAAATGAAAAGGAGAGAAGGAAGACAAGTAAAAGTTTTAAGAATAAAGTGTTCAAAGTACTAGGTATAAAATAAAATAGATGACACAGAAACAGGTATAAATGCTGTACAGTATATTCATTGCTACTTCTTTACAGCAATCATGGAGAGGTCTCTGACAGCAGAATTTCCCAGTACAATATTTCTTTTAATTTTCTGGTTGCTGGTACCAAGAGTGTTGATTGTAGAGCCTAGCAAACAAGCTCAATCTCTTCACCACCTATCATGATGCTGCCAACTAGCCCAGTGGTAAAAATCTTTGTTTCCCTGATGTTGAGCTTCAATCCATATTTAAGGAGTGCCTCCTTAATATTATTTATGCTATAGGCCTATCGGTTGCTGAAAAACCTCATGGTTTCTCAACATAATACACAGAAATTTTAAAAAAAATGTAGATTCCAAAATGTATCCATTAGGAATAATTTGTATTGCAAGGAATATTAACTCACAGTAAGTAAAGATACTGAAAATAACCCTGAATTACAGACTCTATTGTTACTCTTCCAGGATACATCAAAAGAAGATGGAAGGAGAACACAGAGTCACTGTGCCAAAAACAACTGGCTGACACAAAAGAAGTTCATGAAACAACATATCTGATCACATGAGTAGTTGTTGTTATATGCCGTTCAGTCACCTGCGACTCATAGTGACCTTATGTACAACAGACCTAAACCCTGTTCTATCCTATGCCAGTCTTATTGTCTCTGACACGCCTACCCCATTATCCCAGTAACTGAATCAATCCATCTCATTATCAAGAGCCTGTGGTGATGAATCAAGAAGACAAAGATTCTCAGCACTGGGCCAACTGACAGCATCAGGATGGATGGTGAAGAGATTGAGATTTTTCAAAGCTTTAGTTTGCTTGGTTCCATAGTCAACACTCTTGGCACCAGTAGCCAGGAAATTAAAAGGTGCATTTCCATGAGAAAATCTGCTGTTAGGGACCTCTCCAAAGTACTGACGAGCAATGGTGTCTCTCTGGAGACTAAGGTGCGTCTGATATAGACCATGGTCTTTGTAATCACTTGTTATGCATCAGAGAGTTGGACAATGACCAAGGAGGATAGAAGGAGAGTTGATGCCTTTGAGCTGTGGTGCTGGAGAAGAGTACTGAGAATACCATGGACTGCTAGGAAAACAAACAGATTCATCCTGGAAAGGGTTAAACTGGGTGGCTCCTTGGAGGCAAGGATTCTAAGGCTCCGTCTAACATACTTTGGACATGTTGTGAGGGGAGACCAGTCCTTGGAGAAGGACATCATGCCTGGGAGGGTAGAGGGACAGCACCGGAGGTGAAGGCCCTCTATGAGGTGGATAAATTCAGTGACTGGGGTAATCTGAATGGGAGTGTCAGAGATAGAGCAATTGGCACAGAACAGAGTTTAGGGCTATTGTACATGGGGTCGCTATGAGTCGCAAGCGACTCGACGGCACACAACAACAACAACAATATGGTGATGAAGGAGGAAGTTCAAGCTGCTCTGAAGGAACTGACAAAAAACAAGACGCAAAGAATTGATAGACTACCAACTGAAATATTTCAGCAAACTAATGGTGTCCTGGACATGCTCACCAAGTTATAGCAAGAAAACTGGAGGACAGCAAACTAATGAGTTGACTAGAAGATCCATATTTACTCCCATTCCAAAAAAGGGTGATCCAATGTAGTATGGAAATTACTGAACAATATCAACTACGCTGAAGATTATTAAAAAATAACTGGAACAGTACATCAAGAGAGAACTACCAGAAGTACAGGCTGGATTTAGAAAAGGTTGTAGCATTAGAGACATTCATTGCCAATGTCAGGAGGATCTTGACTAAAAGCAGATGGTACCAGAAGAATGTCTATCAGTGTTTCATTAACTATGCAAAGGCATTTGACTGTGTAGATTATATCAAATTGTGGCTAATCTTGAGGAGAATGGGAATCCCGTAACTCTTGATTTTGCTCCTGTGAAATCTATACTTGGACCAGAAGGCAGCTGTCAGAACAGAGCAAGCATGGTTCAAAATCAGGAAAACAGTGCATCAAGAAAGCAACCTGTCTCCATACTTTTTCCAATCTTTTTTCAATGCGGAACATATCATTTAGGAGGCTGGTCTTTATGAAGAGGACTGTGGCACCATATTTGAAGAAAGACTCACCAACAACTTGTGTTATACAGATGATGCAACCTTGCTCATTGAAACTGAGGAGGATCTGAAGCATCTGATGCAGAAAGTCAAGGACAGTAGTCTTCAATATAGAGTGAAGCTCAGTATCAAGAAAACCAATACTCTCACCAATGGACCAATCGGCAGCACCATGAGATATGGAGAAGAGATTAAGACTGTTAACATTTTCAACTTGCTTGAGTCCACAATCAACAATCTTGGAAACAGCAGCCAGGAAATAAAAAGACATATTGAATTAGTAAAGTCTACTCTAGTGAAGTGCAAAGATGCAAGTCTAGAGATTAAAGTGCATCTGATCCAAGCCACGGTCTTCGTGATTACTTGCAATGCATCAGAGGCTGAACAACGAATAAGGATGACAGAAGAACTGATGCCTTTGAGTTGTGGTGCTGGAGAGTGTGAAACCAAGTTGGTCTCTAGAGGCAAGGATTTATTTATTTATTTATTTATTTTTATCAGAGACCTAGAAGTAAAGCCCAAAACTAAAACATTTATAAAAGACAAACTGGGATCAAGCTTAGAAGCACTAGCCCAAGGTATAAAGAGACTGCCAAATACAACCAGAAATGCACAATCTAAAGAGGATAAAATTGATGCATGGGACCTTCTAAAGATTAAGTCTCTGTGCACACCAAAAAACTTTTTCCAACAAGGAGAAAAGAAAACCTACAGACTGGGAACAAACATTTAGTAATACCATCTCAGACAAGAGTCTTATAACAAAAGTTTACAGAATACTCCTGGGCCTCCACAAGAAAAAGACTGATAACCCAATTTCAAAATGGGCAAAAGACATGGAAAGAATTTTCACAGAGGATGATATTCAAAGGGCTAACAGACACATGGAGAAAAGCTCCAAACGACTGGCAATAAGAGAGATGCAAATCAAAACCACAATGAGGTACCCTCTCACTCCAGTAAGTGTGGCAAAGTTTAACAGGGTAGCAAATAATAGATGTTGAAGAGGATGCTGTGAGACAGGAACTCTTATACATTGTTGGTAGGATTGTAGAATGGTACAACTATTCTGGAAGGCAGTTTGATACTTCCTTAAAAAGCTGAACATAGGGGAGCTCTGGTGGCCTAGTGGCAAGAAAGCTGCACTGCAAACACAGAGGCACACGGTTTGAATCCACCAGATGCTCTGCCAGGGAAGGAGGGGCAATTTCCTCCTGTACTAGTCAGATCTGATTTGATGGTACACACACACAAAATAATAAAATAAAATTTAAATTTTTTTGTTTAAAAAAAAAAAAGCTGAACATAGAAATTCCCTGTGACCCAGCTATTCCAGTACTTGGAATATACCCTGAGAAGCAAGGATTTAAAAGCTACATTTTGCACAGTTTGGGCATGTTGCCAAAAGGGAACAGTCCTTGGAGAAGGACATCATGCTTGGAAAGGTAGAGGGGCAGCACAAGAGAGAAAGACCCTGGGTGAGACAGGCTGACACAGTGACTGGGGAAACAGGTCAGATGTGTTGGAGACAGTGAAAATGGCTCAGGATGGACAGGATTCACAGCTACTGTATCCCACCCAGGTAGCAGTGATTTCCCGGTGACTTGATGGCACATAATAAAAACAGTAACAACATTGTTACTGTTCTCTAAAGTTTCATGTAACAAACGACTCAAATTACATACTCTGAGGCCTATAATAGATTGCCTGTTAAACTCTTGTCTATTCAACTCATCAGTAACAACTCAAATTTTCAGTAGAGTATAATCCATTAGAGAATAAAATTTCCTTCACATATTTTGTGTGACCACATCAATAAGTTATGATCAAGCTTGGGTTTGAGAAAGTGATTGTATGAGGCTTCTGGAAACAATTTACCAAAATGAAATGGCCTCATATGTATTACTCAACTATTTTTTGCTTGTTCAAACATGAATATAAAAGCTGCAACTCCAGCAGTCATTGTGAACAAGGAGGTTACAATGAAAATGTGATCTATGGGCTCCTGATAGGGTGAGAAAGGCCACAAAGCCAACATAATATCCTTGCACTCTTTACTATTAGATAGATTTAATTTGATAGAGCAAAAAGTAAATGAATGAATGCACAAATAAGACATCTTTCTTATTTAAGCACTGTCATTTTAAGCTGCTTTATTCGTAAGCATTGCAGTATTATCACTAAAAGACAAGCTCTGTCTACACCAGGGCTTCGAGCTCTAATCTGTTCTTGTCGCATGTCATTGAGTTGTCTCTGATGCACAGCAATTTCCCATGAGGGAGTAAAACTATTACAAAATGTTTCTGTCAATATCATCCTTTGCTTCTAAGCATTTTACATTAACAAATCATTAACAAAGCAACCGAAACAAAGCAAAAGCAAGATGCAGGTCATCACTTACTCTTTGTACCGGATCAATATAAATTTTAGTGTAAAAGAGCTGGTCATCATCATTATCCTGGAGATTCCATTGTTGAACTATGCGACTGATAGATGGTGCATAGCCAATAAATCCTGAAACACAGCAAAGAGAGAGTATTCAATATTCAAACTCCGAGACTCACGTTACATTAATTGTACCAATCTATTGCACACACTCACAATGCAGTGAGGTTTAATCCTTACGCTGGAATTGCACAGGCAGCCAAACCTGCAAAAACTAAAATATATAAGCCAAAAATCTGGTAGCAAAGGAAGAAAAAAAAATATTTTCCACTAAAATGAGCCAGAGAAGTAGGAAGACTATCCTATCAAAGGGAGAAGATGGATAAGAATCAGAAAAACAAGGCTGTCCTGTGAGGTTCCAGTTCTCACAGGATTTCCTGTGTAAGTTATTGGATGTCTTTTGTTTTATATAAAATCCATAATATAAAGAATATTATTATAAATTTCAATATAAAAAGTAATCAAATACTCATTCTAAATAAACACGTTCTACAAATGAACTAAAATAAGAGAGAGCACAGATGCCTTCTAAATTTCCTTACAGGAAAAGAGTCACTAGAAAAAGAAAAGAGAGTGTTTAAAGACAGAAAAAATGTTTCCCTCACCTTCTCAATGCACTTCCTGGATGCTCTGCAGAAAAGCCACTCTTTCAGAAAAAAGGAAGTGGCTACTATAGTGGTTTCATTGTCAGTGCCAGAGACGCTAACATAATCAAAGGAATGTTGGACTTGTCACTGGCTGCAAACATCTCATATATCTAGGATATTTCAGAGACTTTTCCTTACTTGAACTAGTCATGACTGTGCCTGCTAAACCACTCTCTGGCAAAGTTTTGTGTGTCATCGCCCTAAAAACGGAAGTCTAAAATTGGATTGTTCCCTTTGGCCTGAACATAAGCATGGAATCTGCCAGTAACACTGTTCATAAAAGACACAGACAACAGGATCATTTTTCCCATTTGAGTCTTCTCTTGAATCTCAGAAATGCCAAATTGCTATGTTTCATTGACATAGAATACTTTTTAACGGGGCCAATGTTACTCTTGAGAACTGAAAGGAAATCCACATTTTTTTAACACACAAAATTAAAATTTCCTCACAGGAATAAAAGAATAAATTTTTAAAAAAATAAGTCCAGGAGTATTACTTTTACCTTGAGAAAACAAGACAAAAAACAGTCACTGATTGTTAATATTTGTTTTCTATTCATGCCCAATGAAGAAGCTTAAAACACAATTATTACTCTTGTGGTTAAAAATTATATATATATATATATAAAACTCAAGTAGTAACATAACAGTTTCCAATAGTTTGCATTGTTGTCAAGTACCATCGAGTTGTCTGTGACTCTTAACAAGCTTATGTACAATCGCCCTGAACCCTACCCTATCCTGAGTCAGTCTCATTGACTCAGACACACCTACCTCCATTACCTCAGTTATTGTGTCAATTCATTTCATCTAGGATATTCCTCCCTGCGTTGTCCCTCCATCTTTCCAAGCATGATGTCCTTCTCCAAGGACTGGTCCCTCCTGGCCACGTGTCCAAAGTATACAATATGGGGCTTCAAAATCCTTGCCTCCAGGGCGAAACTTTTGTTTTACTCTCTCCAAGATAGATCTGTTTGTTCTCTTGGTGGTCTATGGTATGTTTGGTACTCTTCTCCAGCACCAGAACTCAAAGGTATTAACTCTTCTTCTGTTATCCTTAGCGATATGATGCATAAAGGAGTAATTGTAAAGAAATGGACGGGATCAGGCATACATCATTGTTCTTTAGCACTTGGAGAGGTCCCTGACGGCAGACTGCCCGAACACAATTTGTCTTCTGATTTCCTGACTGCTGCTGCAGAGTGTTCACTGTTCACCAAGCAAGCTGAAATTGTGAACAACTTCAACTTCTTCTCCATCTATCATGGTGCTGCCAACTGGCCCAGTGGTGAGAATCTTTATCTTCTTGATGTTGAGCTTCTATCCATACTGAAGATTACAGTTCTTCATCTTATGCAGTCAGTGCTTCAGGCTGTTAATAAGTCTTCCTCCAATCCTAATGCCACCTTCATAAAGTCCAGCTTCCCAAATGATCTGTTCTTTTTATTTTTTTATCTATTATTTTTAATACAGATTAAAAAGGGATGGAGAAAGGATGCATCCCTGACACATTTCTTTGCTGATTTTGAAGCGTGCAGTGTTTCCTTGCTCTGTTCCTGGTCTAAGTTTGGCATGAGCACAATCAAGTGTTCTGGGATTCCCATTCTTCTCAAGGTTTCACATTCACATTAGCACAATTAAATGTTCTGGGATTCCCATTCTTCTCAAGGTTTCACTTTGTTGTGAAATACCTTTGCACAGTCAATGAAACACAGATGGACATATTTTTTGGTACTCTCTGCTTTTAGCCAAGATTCATCTGACATTTCTATAAAATAATATTTATTTATCCTTTTTATATATCTCAAATATGGACAAACAAAATTATACGTATTCCAAAACATGATACAGATTTTCAAATGATAAATATTTTTATATGAAAATGTAATATTGCTTCAATCCAACAATATTATTAATATTCTGAGTTTATTTGGTAAGAAAAAATTGATCTCTTTGATAAATTTTTTTTTAAAAAAATTAAAAGACAGGTGTAATGGTTGCACTATATTGTGAATGCAATTAATGCCATTAATTATATATTTAAAAAATGAATTATGTGGCAAATTCCATGCCATTTTCCACAATAAAACGGGAACTCAAAAGCCATCTGACTAAAAACATCTAAGGAAAGAGCTATAACTATCATCCCCAAAACCGTACAGGCCTTTATTAAAATACTGATATTATCTGAGATCTATTATCACAGAAATCGAAGGACAATGCTTTGATGTCCTTACCAGATCACTTTTCTACTTTTTTTTTTTTGCATGTACCGTCAAATCAGATCTGACTGGTACAGGAGGAAATTGTCCCCCCTTCTCCAGCAGAGCATCTGGTGGATTTGAACCATCTACCCCTGGGATTACAGTACAGCTTCTTGCCACTAGGCCACCAGAGCTCCCCTTACTTTTCTACTTTTAAACACATTTTCTTTAATTAAATTTTTTACAGACTTTCAAGTTTCTGTTACTTTCATAATATTGTTAACACCATCTGCCAGAAATTTAAACAACTTAGTGGAAATATTACTATTCAGCTAGATCTACATCATACAAGATATCCTCAGAAATATTTTCATCATTTTATTAACAAAGAGTTTTAGTGATGTAGTGTCGAGAAGCTGTGCTGCAATTCCTAAGGCACGCAGTCCGAGGTCACTAACTGCTTCACTGGAAAAATATGGGTAATCTCCTCCCATGCGATTAACTGCCTCTAAAAACCCACTGGAATGGGTTCCAACTCTATGGTACTTAACAAGAAGAAGAAGATTAAAAAAAAGCCTTCCTAGAAATCTATAGCTAAATATTTTCTCCAAAATATCATTTTATCTTATCTGGGTTTTAGGAGAAGTTGAAAGATTAGCCATGTGGTAATGAGGGCAAAGCAGACTGAATGTCATGAAGCAGACGCAGCCGAAGTCTACAGGTCAAGTTCTCAAGGTGGAGAAGTACAGCAGCCATCATCCAAGACAGAGGTGTCACAAGGCATGAAACTAGAAATCCAAGTTAGAAAGGCTGCTGAGGTAATGACGCAAAGCTCACACAACAAAACCAATATTCTAACTTGAGCAGGGAATTAGAACTCAACTGTGGTACACAGATGGAGTAAAAACAAAACAGTCAAGAGATCACAAAACCACGAACTGCAGATGCACGGACAAAGAAAGAAAAAGTGAGCTGGAACTGGGCAGTGCAAATTTCAGCATAGAATTTCACAAGTGTGAGATGGTTAAACTCACTAAAACTCCTTGTCACCAATGCACAGCTGACTAATAGGTTTTTCAGAGGCTTTAAACCACATGGGAGGAGATAACCCATTTTGCTTCCTTGGAGAACTTGTGGTCTTAAAACACCAGGAAGGCATAATCTTTGTTTTAGTAGGGTAGTTCCCTATGAAGTAGGCCTGATCATTTCATATACAAATATACATTACATGTGTGTGTGTGTGTGTGTGTGTAAATTATAGGATTTTAAGTTGGAATCCATGGAGAAAGAAGGATGAGAAAACTCCATGTATGCAATTTACAGTGTGTAAAAAACACATTGAAGGTTCTATTTCGATAGATAGATATACAAACACACACACACACACAGACTCTCTCTCTCTCTCTCTCTCTCTCTCTCATTGCCATCAAATCAGACTAGACTCATCCCAGATCATCCAGTAGGTTTTCAGAGGCAACAAATCAAATGAGAAGAGATTCCCCCACTCTCTCTTGCAGGGCAGCTGTGGATTCAAACTGCCTTGGGCTAACAGTGTGACTCCTTACTCACCAGGCCATCAGATCTCCTGATTTGTATATAGAATGAAACAATTTCTCTCTATTAAAGGTCTTTCTCCTACTCTGGATTGACTTGAACAGCTAACCTTTCGATCAGCAGCTGAGTATATTAGCCATTTTGCATCACTTAAGGGAGGTCTGTCTGGTGGCTTCTTGGTGTTGTTATTGTTTGCTACCCGGTGGATTTGTGGTAAGGAATCGCACTGTCGACCCAAAGCCATATGGTTCAAATCCACCAGCTGCTCCAGAGGCAGATAGGCCATCTTCCTCCATGCTATTTACTGCCTCTGAAAACCCACTCGAGGGTCAGTGTGAACTTACAACTAATGATCTTTAACAACAGCAACAGAAGCTTTTGTGATCTAGGGGGAAAAGAGTTGTGCTGAAAATCCAAAGGCAGGGTATTTTAATCCACCAAGAGAGAAATAAGAGCAATCTCCTCCCCTGCAGCCCGTGAAAACCCTCTGGAGGGTCAGCTGTAAGTCAGTTTCAACTTGATGGCACATAACAACAACAAAGTTCTTATGGCGTAGTGGTGTAGAATAGTACTGCCAATCCAAATGTACACAGTTCGAATCCACCAGCTACACCATGGGAAATAGATGGGAAATCTCCTGCTGTGATTTGCAGCCTCTGAAAACACACTGGAGTGTCAACTGTTAGTGCCACTCGACAACAGGGTTGTCAAGGGTTCCTGTTAAGGAGAAATTGCTTAAATTCTGAGATCTTTGGTTACTTTACTTATAATGTGAAAACAGTAATGATATTAAACAACCTACTGATGCTAACAGCATCAAATGACCTAATATATAAGAAACAAATTGTGAATTTTAAACAGATATTATTGACCCATAGTAATAATAAGTTTGTTGTTGTGTATTCTCACGTGGGAACTAACTTATAACCTACCCTACTGTCTCAGAGACAGTAAACTGCATGGGAGGAAACTACTTATTTTCCTCCCACAGAGCAGCCAGAGATTTGAACCATGTGCCTTTGGGTTGGCAGGACAACTTCTTACCCTAGGCCACCAGTGATAAGTTTCTCAATTATTTATTAATTATTAATTTATTAATTTTATTAATTACTACTTTCTTATTGACGATAAGTTAATGGTCATTTAAAACTTTATATCTACAAGTACCAGTCAAATAGAACAATTTTTAGAAAAAAATTGTTTCATCTATTTTGGTAATTTACTAATTTCTGTAAATTATTTTCTGTCAGTTCCATACCCACCTCCTGAATTCAGGTAGCGCTTTCCAATGTGCACAACAGGGTACTTGTCTGCAAGCCTTTTGTCTGGCCACAGAATTCCGTCAGCTGCAAAGACTACTTTGTGGTTCGCCTTTTGAAATTTTTTCAAAACTTCCTCTGGACCACCAGCAAGTAGGACATCAAAACTGCATAATGAGAGTAAGATAAAGGAAGAATGTTGGTTTTAGAATACACTCATTGGAATTCAGTAAGTAAAGAAAAGGTCTCCAGAGTCAGGATTAAAATCCAATACATAATAACATTTGTGCTTAAACTAAAGATCAAGAAAATATTTAACAAATAATTATTGCAATTACATATATAGGACACGAAACAATGTCCCGCAGCATATTATATTCCACTACATTACCGGTAATTATATGATTGTTGCTGTTCAGTGCCTTCAACCCCTAGCAATCCTATTCCTATGAACAAGAAGTCTCATCTCTGCCCTAACTTTTACCATCCTCATCATCTCTGCCACATGACCACCTACTCTCACAGTCACTGTGTCAATCCAGCTCCTGGAGTGTCCTACCTTCATTCACCGACTCCCTACTTTTCTGAGGACGGTGTCTTTTTCTATTGACTGGCCTCTACTCCCAACATTTCTTTATGTTGATATATATAATTCCTACTGAAGATTGTAATCTATGATGTTCTGCAGCAAGTTTCCACACTCTTCATAAAGTCCAGCTCCTCAAATAATTTGTTTAGCACTTAGAATGAACAAGTGTACTGCAAGGATACAGCCATGATATACAACTTTCTTGATTTCTGAACCATGCAGAGTTTCCTAACTCTGTTGAGACAACAGTTTCTGGAGGTTTTACATGAGCACAATTAAGTGCTCTCAGATTTGCAATCTTCCCAATATTAGTCACAATTTATTATGATACACACTCTCAAATGCATTTTGACAGTCAATAAAACAAAAGAAGACCTTCTGGTACTCTCTGCTTTCAGTCAAGTCCCATCTGACATCAGCAATGGTATCTCTGGTACCATGGTTTCTTCTGGATGCAGTTTGACTCTTGGGCAGTTCTCTTTCAAGGTATTTTTCTAAACATTTGAAAATAATATTCAACTGCCATTAACGATTCTGTTTGAAAAATTTCACATTCTGTTTGATCACCTTTGTTGGGAATGGGAACAAACATGGATTTCCTCCTGTTAGCTGTTAAACTATCTCCTAAATTTCTCAGAACTGCCTCGTGTACAAATCTAGCGCTCCATCTCTTTGTTGAGACATATAAATTAGTATTCTATCAGAAAGGCTTCATGAATTTTGTTTATATGGTTGCTAAGAGACGTGCTCAACAACAACAATTAATTCCTAGTTTTATGTATTATACATTTGTTCTAAATTTTTTTTTATTATTTTATTATTTTTTTGTGTGAGTGTACCGTCAAATCAGATCTGACTGGTACAAGAGGAAATTGTCCCTCCTTCCCCGGCAGAGCATCTGGTGGATTCGAACTGTGCACCTCTGGGATTGTAGTTGCAGCTCCTTGCCACTAGGATGTATTATACATTTATGTAGGTAGTAAATACAATACCTAGCCAAAAAATTTATGACAATTTGTTTTGTTTAATTTTTCAACAATAATTAATTTTTAAAAATAAAAATTTCAAAGCAGCGCTAGAAAGCCAAATGTTTATTTACTACATAACTTAATAACAATATAGAATAATAATATAATTTTTCATTATAATAAGGAGCCCTCACGGTACAACAATTAAGCACTAAACTATTAACGTAAAATTTGGCAAGTTAAGCTCACCAGCAACTCCACAATAAAAGAACTGAAACTTTGTATCGCTAAAGATCACAGGGAGCCTTTCTGATCCACAACTCTTTGGTGGCTGGGATCTCTTATTTAAAGCACCTGAGACCCAGAAAATGGGCCTTTTTGGTAGTTATAGTATTAGACATAGATCCCACATTGGAAGTCAATCAAAGTAAGGAAATACAGTAGACAACATCCTTTAATAATTAGACCATGGAATGTACAAAGCATGAATGTTGGAAAACCAGAATGTGTGAAAAAGAAAACTGAATGCATGACCATTGACATTCTAGGCACTAGAAAGAGATGCTGGACCAGCTTTGGCCACTTTGACTCAAACAATCACATTGTATACTATGCTGGAAATTAAAAACATAACAAAAACAGTGCCACATTCCTAGTTAAAAAGACAATTCCAAGTTCTATCCTGAAGTACAAAGTTGTGAGCGACAGGATATTATCCATACAACTGCAAGGAAGATCTATTAATATGACTATTATTCAAGTATATTCTCCTACAGCTAAAGCCAAAAAAGACAAAATTGAAAATATTTCCAAATCTTTCTATAAATCTTGCAGGCTAAAATTGACTAAATATACAATCAAGATGTGTGTTTGTGATAATTTATGACTAGAATGCTAAGGTTGGAATCTATGAAGGAGGAATGGTACAGAAAGTATGGACTTGGTGACAGAAATGACTAAATGTTGGGTGTGCAATGATTTATTCATTGCAAGTATCTTTTTAAAAAACAAATGATGACTTTACACATGGACCTCATCTGACTGACTGTCTAACAACCAGAATGACAACATCTGTGGAAGGAATCATTGGAGAAACTCACTAGCAGCAGTCAAAACTAGGCCATGGGTAGACTGTGGAACAGATCATCAATTATTCATGTTAAGTTCAAATTAAGGCTGAAGAAAATAAAACCAAGTCCATGAGAACCAAAATATGATCCTGAATCTCCCCAACCAGAATTTAAAATCCATTTTAAAAATAGGTTTGCAGCACTGAACACTAGTGATTGAAGACTAAATGAATTGTGTGATGACATCAAGGAATCAACCATGAAGATAGCAAAAGGTTATTACAAAGAAAGAAGAGAAAGAAAAAAAAGAAAACACTGAAAGGGATGTCAGAAGAGACTCTGAAAATTACACTAGAGGGTTGAGAAGCCAAAACAAAGGGGAAAATGCTGAAGTAAAAGAGATGAACAGAAGACATCAAATGTCAGCTTGAGAAGATAAAGCAAAGTATTATAATGGGATGTGCAGAGAGCTAGAATAGGATAATAAAAAGAGAAGTTGCTCTGCATTTCTCAAGCTGAGAAATAAAAAAAAAATAATTTAAGCTCCTGAGTCACCAGATTGAAAGGTAGGCAGTATATTGAATGATTCAGGAAGCATCAAAAGAAGATGGAGGAAATATACCAGAATCACTGACTGTACCCAAAAGGACTGACTGACACTGAAAATTTTCAGGAAGTACTATACTAACAAGAGCCACTGGCAAGGAAGGAATAAGTTTAAGCTCCACTGAAGGCACTGACAAATAATAAAGCCACAGGACTCCACTGAATACCAACTGAAATGTTTCAATTAACAGATGTAGCACTGGATGTGCTCATCAATCTATGCTAAAAAATTTGGAGGACAGCTGTTTAGTCAATTGACTGGGGGGGGATTCTTATTTGTTCCTATTCCTAAGAAAGGTGATCCAACAGAATGTCAAAAAGGTTGAACAATATCCTCAATATCACACACATGTAAGCAAAATAGTGCTAGAAAATCTCCTCCTGTATGATTACTGACTCTGAAACCTGCTGGAGGGTCTTCTATGGTCTGTTCTGACTCTATGACACACAACAGCACGCACGTAAAATAGTGCTGAAGATCATTTTTAAAAACAGCTAAAATAGTGCATATATAGAGAACTTCCAGAAGTTCAATCTGGATTTAGAAGAGGCTACATATGGTGTGAGTTCAAAAATTGGTTTCTTTTACAGTTAGCCTCATCTGGTCTCCAGTTACCTTAACTGCAGACACATCATCAACTGTGGGAATAGGATAAAAGAAAGAGAGCCTGTCACACTGAATGGCAAGACTTGCTGTGAGCAAGAGTTGAGAGAAACAAGAGCAAGACCCTGTTAAGAGCACGTTCATATTGGTAAGTCCCTTTCCAAGCATCGTGTCCCTTTCCAAGGAATAGGCCCTCCTAGCAACATGCTCAAAGGATGTGAGGTGAAACCTCATTATCTTTGTCTCCAAAAGGCACATAGTCAGTGTACCCTCTCCAAGACATATTTGCTTGTTCTCTTGGCCGTCCATGGGATGCTAAATATTCTTCTCTAACACCACAGATCAAAGGCATCAACTGTTTCTCTGTCATCCTTATTCATAGTCCACCTCTCAGATGTATAGCAAGGTATCCGAAAGACCATGGCTTGAATCCTTGCTTCCATGGATTGACACAGACACTGCTGCAACGGACTCTAATGTGTCAGAAAGTGTGAGGATGGCACAGGATAAGACAGAGTTCAGATCCATTGTTCACAGGGTCACTATAGATCATACTTGACTCGATGGCACCTAACAACAACAACAACAACAACAAGGCATAAATAGCTTCACATACTCATATAGGAATTAAAATGTGAATATAAATGTAAATATATTGAGAATGTCATTTCTATTTTGAGTACTTGGAAAAGCTCTTTGAAATGATTCAAAGTTTCTCAGAGGGCAAGTAAATTTTCCTACTTAAAATTATTTTGGCCACAAAAACTCAAGTCAATTAAAAAAAAATACAAAAGTCATCAATGCCAAGAACCTGAGGCAATTCAACCTAAAAAATAAAATAAAACCGTCCATGTTCAACTCTTCTAAGAAATATTTCTGGGTTCTGCAAAACCCATCCAGTTCCACCTTACATGGCCACTCTCACTGAAGCTTCTCCCAGACCCACCGGTGTTTGCTCTCTGACAGGTCGTTGAAACTTTTACAAGTGTTTGTTCTTCTGTGTTCCCTGTTTCTGTGGCATCATCAACCACAGCACCAAGGCCTTCCGTGCCATGACCTTTTTCAACAAATCTCTGCCAAAGCCTACTGATGTCATCTTCTTCCATCTGTTTGCAGAGCTCCTAGAGGACCAAGCAAGCTAAATTCTCATCTAATAGTTAAAATGTGACTGTTAAAATTCACCCAAAGGTGTCAAAACATGCCTGGTGCTTCCAAAAGGTCCCAGCCTCCAAACTCCCGCACAGAACTTTCCAGTCTAACACAAAGGAGACATCAGGAGTCACAATCCACTAGACTAACCATTATCTGTTTCATCTTCAAGTTCTCCCCATTCTCATCAGCAGATAATGACCTACGTTAATGTAGCCTGAGCCAGTACATCATGCAACTCCTCAGTAATTTAAATTACAACTCTAATAAATCCTCCTTCAAAACCACTCTCCCAGTCACAAGCCTATTTCAGTGATGGTAAATTGTGGTCAATAGATGGATTACAACGTAGACCTTTATTGAGACAGTTCATGTGGCATAGTTCACAGAGAGTTGTGCTGCTAATCCACGAGTAGCCCCTCTTGGCATTTAAACTCACCGAAAGCTCCTGAGGAAAAAGAAGGGTTTCTGACAGCCTCAGAAATGCACTGAAGGCTCGGTTGTGAGTCAGCTAAATTTTGCAGCCTGTATGGAAGAAGCCCAGATAACACAGCATGTAATGGATCAGGCTGCTAACTGAAAGGCGAGACGTTCAAAAAGCTCCAGTCACTCCCCTGGAGAAAGATGGGCAGTCTCCTCCCATAAAAATACACAGTCTCAGAAACCTGATGGCACAAATTTACTATATGGTATTGGATGTGGTTTGGGTTGGGGCCTTTACAAAAATGTATATTTTAGTTTTGTTTTGTTTTGAGGGCTCTTTCACAATGAGTCAATTCTACTGTTACAGTGTAAAGGCAGTAAACTTAGACAATATGTAAGGAAATGTGCTGGGCATAGTTGTGTCAAATAAACGTACAAGAAAACTATTTCTTTGCTTGGAATACGTTGTTGTTGTTATGTGCCGTCAAGATGCTTGTGACTCATAGCAACCCTTATGTACAACAGTCCTAAATCCTGCTCTGTCCTGTGCCAATCCCAATGTCTCTGACACATCTACCCCAATTATCCCAGTAACTGAATCAATCCACCTCATAGAGAGTTTTCCCCTCCTGCATTGTCCCTCCACCCTCCCAAGCATGATGTCCCTCTCCAAGGACCGGTCCCTCCTTACAACATGTCCAATGTATGTCAGATGAAGCTTCAGAATCCTTGCCTACAAGGAGCAGGCCAGTTTAACCCTCTCGCGGACAAACCTGTCTGTTTTCTCAGCAGTCCATGATACATTCAATACACTTCTCCAGCACCACAGCCCAAAGGCATCAATTCTCCTACTATCCTTCCTCTAGTCATTGTCCAACTCTCTGATGCATAGCCAGTAATTGTAAAGACCATGACCTATATCAGCACCTTAGTCTCCAGAGTGACACCACTGCTCTTCAGTACTTTGGAGAGGTCCTTAACAGCGGACTTTCCAATCACAATACGTCTTTTAATTTCCTGGCTGCTGGTATCCAGAGTGTTAACTGTGGAACCAAGCAAACTAAAGCTGTGAACAATCTCAATCTCTTCACCATCCATCCTGATGCTGCCAATTGGCCCAGGTGAGAATCTTTGTCTTCTTTATATTGAGCCTTAATCCATATTGAAGGCTGCAATCCTTGACCTTCTGCAGCAAGTACTTCAGGTCCTCCTCAGTTTCAGCAAGCAGGGTTTTCTCATCTGCATAATGCAGATTGTTGATGGATCTGCCACTAATCCTGATGCCACACTTCTTCTCATAGATCCCAGCCTCCCAGATAATATGTTCTACATATACGTTGAAAAGATATGGAGATAGGACACATCCCTGGTGTACGCTCTTCCCAATTTTGAACCGTGCAGTGTTCCCTTGCTCTGTTCTGGTTCAAGTATAGGTTTCACATTAGCATGATCAAGTATTCTAGGATTCCCTTTCTTCTCAGAGTCAGCCAAAGTTTGTTACGATCCACATAGTCAAACGTCTTTGCGTAATCAATGAAACACAGATAGACATTCCTCTGGTATTCCCTCCTTTCAGCTAAGATCCATCTAACATTAACTACAATATCCCTAGTACCACAACCCCTTCTAAACCCAGCCTGGACTTCTGGCAGTTCTCTGCTGATATGCTATTCCAGTCGTTTTTGGATAATCTTCAGCAAAATCTTGTTTGCGTGTGATATAAATAATATTGTAATATCATTTCCACACTCTGGTGGGTCACCTTTCTTTGGAATAGGAATAAATATAGATCTCTTCCAGTCAGTTGACCAAGTGGTTGTTCTCCAGATTTCTTGGCACAACTAGGTGAGCACATCCAGGACAGATGCTGCTTGGAATATACCCAGAGAAAATTAGAACATTAGGACCCAAATGGAAAGCAATGTACACCAATATTCATAGCAGTGTTATTCATCACCACAAGAACATGGAAACTGCCCAAATATTCAATCACAACCGAATGGATTGAGGACATTATGGTACATTCACATGATGAAATATTACACAGCACACTGGAGCAAAAATTTTCAAAATTACAGCATTACTTGGGAGAGAATGGAGTGCATTACACTAAGCAAACTAGTTCAGTCCCTGAAGGACAAATACCGTTACATATATTATTATCGAAATAGAAAGATAATAAAATGGGCATGAGGATACAAGGCGGGGAGGGTAGGAGCAGAGAAGTGACGATGGACAGGGGGATAATTATAGGGTCGTACAATTTGATAGGTAGAAGGAAGAGTGGGTAAAGGAAATGGAAACGATTCAGTGTGAAAAACAATGTATATGAACTCTGACAGCAAACCAGTATAGAGTATAAATTTTATTTAAAAAAAATAATGCTATGTTTAAACATGTTGCAGAGCAGGTCATGGTTTACTAACTTGTGGCCTAACTAGTAAAGTCTAGGCCATGATACTAGGGATATTTTGCTAATGTCAGATGGATCTTGGCAGAAAGCAGAAAGTAGTAGAGGAATGTGTGTGTTACATTGACTATGCAAAGGCGTTTGACTGTGTGGATCAAAACAAACTGTGGCTGACTCTGAGAAGAATGGGAATCCCAGAACACTTGATCATGCTTATGTGAAACCTATATTTGGACCAGGAGGCTGTCATCAGTTCAGAGCAAGGAAACACTGCATGGTTCAAAATTGGGAAAGGTGTGTGTCAATCTTGTGCCCTATCTCCATATCTTTTCAACCTATATGTGGAACAGATTATCTGGGAGGCTGGGCTCTATGAGGAGAAGTGTGGCATGAGGATCTGCATTATGCAGATGACACAACCCTGATTGCTGAAGCACTTGCTGCATAAGGTCAAGGACTGCAGCCTCCAATATGAATTGAAGATCAACATCAAGAAAACAAAGATTCTCACCATTGGGCCCATTGGCAGCATCATAAAAGATGGTGAAGAGAGTGTTGACAGCTTCAGTTTTCTTGGCTCTACAATCAACACTCTGGGTTACCAGCAGCCAGGAAATTAAAAGATGAATTGTCTTGGGAAAGTCTGTTGTCAGAGACCTCTCCAAAGTACTAAAGAGCAATGCTGTCAGTCTGGAGACTAAGGTGTGCCTGATACAGGCCATGGTCTTTGCTATTACTTGCTATCAGTCATAGAGCTGGACAATAACAAGGGATGACTGAAGGAGAATTGATGCCTTTGAGCTGTGGTGCTGAATACACCATTAACTGCTAGGAGGACAAGTTCATCCTGGAGAGGGTGAAGCCAGGCTGTTCTTTGGAGGCATAGATTCTGAAGCTTTGTCTGACATACTTTGGACATGTTGCAAGGTGAGATCAGTCCTTGTAGAAGGACATCATGCTTGGGAGGGTGGAAGGGCAGTGCAGGAGAGGAAGACCCTCGATGAGGTGGATTGATTCAGTGACTAGGATAAATGGGGATAGGTGTGCTGGAGACAATAAGATTAGCAAGGGATAGAGCAGGGTTTAAAGCTGTTGTACATAAGTTCGCTATGAGTCGCGGGCAACTCGACAGCACACAACAACAACAAATGATTAATGAAGCTTACTGAAAGCACACTGAATTACTCATCTGTCATCCGTGTCTTTGCTTACAATGTCTCCTCTGTTAGACATCTAAGCCCAAACCCACCTCCAAAGTGCATATCAACTGTCCCTTGTCCACCAATCAATCATTCCTTGATCATCACAGCTGAAAACCATTGCTTTCTTCCTCTTTGCTTCCTCCTCCTCCTCCTCTCAGGAATATTTTATTTGCTGCCCTTGAAGTTAAGCATGTCATTATCATTGTATGTTCCTCCTTCATAAACCAGACACAAAGCCTTATTAATCCAGTACATGGACTGGAAAGAGTTAATAAATATTTGTTGAACTAAGTGAATAAAAGACTCATCCCAAGCCTCAACCAGAGTAAAATCTAGAGTTACCAGAAGAAATGACAGAATTTTCTCCTAAATCTTTTTTATTTGTTCTTTTCATTATCACCACTAGTATAAACTTAAGCTACGAGTGATAATCACCTAAACAATTGCTGGCTGTTGTTGAAAAGCTTCAAGACTGTTGATGTCCCTCTCCAAGGACTGATCCTACCTTGCAACATGTCCAAACTATGTCAGACAAAGCTTCAGAATCCATGCCTCCAAAGACCAGCCTGGCTTCACCCTCTCCAGGATGAACTTGTTCTCCTAGCAGTTAATGGTGTATTCAATTCTCTTCTCCAGCCCCACAGCTCAAAGGCATCAATCAATTCTCCTTCAGTCATCCCTGGTGTGCCATCGAGTCGGAACCAACCCATATCTGACCCTCTTGTGGGTTTTCAGAGGCAGTAAATTGCATGGGAGGACACTGCCCACCCCTCTCTTGCAAATAAAGTGTAACAGAAGTGAAACACATCAGCAACAAAAACACTTAACATTCAGACTCTTATTACCTGTTCAACTCAAACAAGGAGTTTCTGAGTGATGCAGTGAACACACTCAGCTGCTGCTACAGTGAAAGGCTGAGGGTTGGATAGGAGCCTCAGAAGAAAGGCCTGGCAATCTATTCCCAAAAACTCAGCCCCAACAAGCCTATAGAGCTCAGTTCTAATCTAACACACACAGGACAGTCACGTAAACAGAAATGAACTGGATGGTTATTAACTCTCTCAATTTCATCTCAAACGCATGTCTGTTATTTCCAAGACATAATTTATACTACAAAGCAAATTCAACGAAAACTCACCCCCAATTCCAACATCAAAAGCAAAAAAACAACCAACCAAAAATCACACAACCAACCAACCAAAACCATTAACAAGGTTCACTCAGCTTAACTTAAAGAACAAATAGTAGTAAAATGCCAGTGGAAACTGATTAAAATTTACTTAGGAATAATGGAAGGAAACAAAGAAGTAGTGTAGTTGGTATAAAGTGGGTACTATTTTAAAGCTGATGATCACTGAAGGGATTGTGCTCCAGATAGCATCTATTTTCTCAACAAGTGCTGAATAAAATCCCAGCTGAGGCTGGGCACAGGAGGGAGGTGTGGACACTACCTTCCTAGAGGTCACTTTCACCAATGCTTCCTGACTGTGGCCAGCACTTAAACAATTCTCCCGACAAGCACAGTCAAGGAGGGAGTGGTAGCAAAGACCAGGCTTCTCTAATGCGAGACCTGCACCATCATGTTCTGAGTCATTGTCTCTAGTTGTAAAGGAAATGGGAAAGATCAGGCGGAGGAGACCTGAAAAGATGGGGTAATGGTGGGCATAGTTCAAGGGTGATCAATTTTATAAAACAGAGTGAATGGGAAAGAGTGCATGAAACACAGTATGACTGAAGATAGTGAGAAACACAATGTGCACCACGGGTACTGTATGCAAATCAATGTAAAAGAATTTTTTAAAATAATGAACTGTTTAGCTGAATGGAAAATTTCCTTTAGCTTTAAATTATTTTTTAGTTTATCTCTATACCACTAAAAAACTATCCAATCTGGCACATATCTAGCAGGGTATAGTAAGTGTTGAATGAATTCATGAAGGAATAATAAACATTTTTTTAAATGATTGCTGTTGCTGTTCTGTGCCACTGAGTCGAAACGTACAACTGACCCTTCAGCAGATTTTCAGAGGCTGTAAATCACACAGGAGACTGTGCGTATTTCTCAGGGAGAACAATGGGTGCATTTGATTGAATGCCTTAGTGTTGACAGCACAACTCTATACCACCAGAGTACCAGATAATACACACACATATACAAACATACACAGAGCTAATTTGGGGAGGGGGGGGTGAGATTTCTGTCCAAGTCAGTCTACCATCAATCATGATGGTTACTGTCACAGTCAGTTACGTTCTTGTTATTCAGTCTACCATAATTCAGGGTAAATCAATGAACAACAGAAGGATGGAACACTGCCTGGTCTTCCACCACCCCATACCTGGTCATGGATCTGGTCAAGTGATTCACAGGGATTTTGCCAGGTGATTCTCAGAAGTAGGTCACCAGGACCTGCCTTTCTAGTTCAGCTTAGTCTGAAAGTCCCATGGAAACCCAATCAACAACATAATAAGATCTAAGCTTTCAATGGTGGAAAGGTAGGGCCTGACTAGGAAACAATATTGGGCATGGATTACACTAATGAACCATTGATTCTCAGTATTTTTAATATGTTGCTGTGTTATTATGGGCCCTCAAGTCGGAACCAACCCATAGCACCCTCCAGTGGGTTTTCAGAGGCACTTAATCATGTGGAAGAATACTACCCGTTATTCTCCCGTGAAGTAGCTAGTGGATTTGAACCACATGCTTTTGGGATAGTAGTATAGTTTCTTACCACTAGAACACCAGAGCTCTCTTTAAAAAAAAAAACCAATCAAACAAACAAAAAAAAACACAAACCTCATTATAAAAGAACAAAGCTCAAAAAGTAAGTAACACATATGGGGAATACTTACATGCATATGACAACAATCAGATAAAGCCCAGATTTGGTGCAAATGAGAATAGGCAAAGACAAGCCATGAGAATGCCAAATGCCTCTTTCACATGTCATCTCCCTCTACCTTGTTCCAATGTAACCATTAAAATATGCTTACCCAATACAAAAGCACACAGTTTGAAAATTTTAAAAGTCAGTAATTTCTTACTTCATTTCTAAATACATTTCACACTATTCTACTAAATCAGAAAAAAACGTACAATGCAATTATGTGTTTAAGTGATAACTAATGATTTCATTCCTGCTTTCTCTCAAAAAAATAAAACACTTTATTTATCAGGACAGAGCAAGGAAACACTGCATGGTTCAAAATCAGAAAAGGGATGCATCCTGTCCTCATACCTTTTCAATCTGTTAACAGAACAGATCATTTGGGAAGCAGGACTTTATGAGGAGGAATGTGGCATCAAAATTGGAGAAAGTCTCATTAACAATGTACGATATGCAGATGACACAACCTTTTTTTTGCTGAAACTAAAGAAGATCTGAAATACTTGCTGCAAAAGGTCAAGGATTGTAGTCTTCAATACAGACTGAAGCTCAACATCAAGAAGACAAAGATTCTCACCACTGGGCCAACTGGCAGCACCGTATGAGATGAAGAAGAGATTGAAGTTGTTAGCAATTACAGTTTGCTCAGCTCCAAAATCAACACACTTAACACTAGCAGTCAGGAAATCAAAAGATGAATGGCATTGCAAAAATCTGCTGTTATGAACCTCTCCAGAGTGCTGAAGAGCAACGATGTCAGTCTAGATACAAAGATGTGCCTAATCCAGGCCATGGTCTTCTCAATTACTTATTATGTTTCAGAGTTAACAATGACTAAGGTTGACAGAAGAAGAATAGATGCCTTTGAGTTGTGGCGCTGGAGAAGAGTCTTGAACATACCATGGACTGCTAAGAAAACAAATTTGTCTGTCTTGGAGAGGGTGAAACCAAGTCTCTCCTTTGAGACTAGGATTTTGAAGCTCCACCTCACTTACTTTGGGCACGTGGCCAGGAGAGACTGATCCTTGGAGAAGGACATCATGATTCGAAGGGTGGAAGGACACCACAGGAGAGGGAGACCCTGGATGAGATGGATTGATACAGTGAATAGGGCAATGGGGATTAGTGTGTCAGAGTTAGTGAGACTGGCTCAGGACAGGGAAGGATTCAGAGCTTCTGTACATTCAGTCACTATACATCACAGGCAACTCAACGGCACATAACAACAACATACTACAAAAGGTTTGGAAGCAGGAGTGGCATCCACTTCCTAAATAACAAGCCTCCGGACACTATGTACATTTATAAATGTCGATAGTTGTAGAGGGGCTTCAGGCTTTTTGTTCATTGGGTCGCTATGAGTCGTGCTCGACTCGAAAGCAATCAACAACAACAAAGATGAGTTTTGGCTTTCCTTTATGCTAATCTAAGGAAATATCCATAGGAAATGACTGGTCTTTGTTTCTGTACATATGAACTGTTATCACTGCCAGAAAGAATTGCCCAGTATACCATTTTAGTTAAAACTATAGAGACATTAGAGATCTCTAACATTGGTTGGGGCTTAGCCGCCAATTCAAAGGCATGCAGTCCAAGTCCACCAGTTGCTCGACAAGAGAATGATGAGCAAACTCTCTCTGTGTGATTTACTGCCTTTGAAAACTCACTAGAGGGTCAGCTTTGGGATTTATTTCTACTTAACAGCATGTACCAACAACAATATAGAGACTTTATACTTGAAAGTCTTTTCTTTTAATTGTTATTTGTACTGTCATCTGCATAACCCACTGTTAATTTGTAGGTTCTGACTCAAATGCTCCCTCATAGCAATCCTCCACTGGTGTTCCAAGACTAACATTTGGTTAGTAGCCTCTGCCACCAGGGCTCCTCTATTCTGTAGCAATTATATAAAACGATCAGGTGCACCTTAGTCTTCACTATGATATCAGTGCTCCTCATTAATCTGGGGAGATCCCTGTCCAATGCAATAAGTCTCCTGAATGTCTGACTCTTTGTACCAAGAGCATTTATTGTAAATGCAAGAAAGATTAAATCAGGGTTGATTTCAAACTTTTCTTCCTCTATCATTTTTCTTTTCTCTATCTATCTTGATGTTGCCTTTCAGTCCAGTGGTAAGAATTTTTGCCATCTACAGTGTGTCTGATTCAAGCCAAGGTCTTCTAAATCACTTGTTATGCACTTGAGAGCTGGACAATGAATAAGGATGCCAAAAGAATGGATGCTTCTGAGTTGTAGTGTTGAGGAAGAGTATGAAGTATCCCATGGGCTTCCCCCAAAAAAGCCCCTGATCGATCTTGAAAATTGCAGGCAGAGAGCTTTTTTGGAGGTAAGGTAGGTTCATCTTACATATTTTGGGCACACTGCTACAAGAGGCTATTCCCTGGAGAGAGAGACCACGCTTGGAAGAGTAGAGGGTCGGAGATAGAAAGGAAGACCTTCAATGAGATGGACTGAGACAGCGATGAGCTTAAGTGTGTCTAAGGTGATGAGGATGGCACAGGGTAGGACAGAGTGAAGATCAGTTGTTCACAAGGTTGCTATGGCTTGTACTCAGCTTGACGGCACCTACAACAACAGCAACACTTAAAACACATTTAAAACCACACAAAAGGCAAGCACACTGGGTATGCAGCCTGAACTTGAGAATATAAAATGTTCACTTCAAAGGATATATGTTAGTGATAATCTAGTTTCTTTTAGAAGAATACATATAAAGTATATTTCTTAGAATAGAAAAATAAAATTGGTATTTCACACATGATTAGCAAAATGAATGCAAAAGATATAATCTGCCATGGTTTTCTTTTTTTTT
>NW_006399908.1:7230201-7231961 GCF_000299155.1 Elephantulus edwardii
TTGTATAACCATGAAAGAATTTTTCTTTTACTTTTCAAAGAGAAGGGCGAATAGGGGAGAGGGTGAACAGGGAGAAAAGTGCAACATTGAATGGAAATCCAAAGTCTCTGTAAACTTTAATTAAAATTAATAAAAGAAAAAGAAAGTGTATTTTAGAATCACAAGTGACAGTGATGAAAAAAGACTCATGCATAAGCAGCTATAACTTTTAAACTTCAAGGGGGGAAAAATCTTGTAAGTTCTCAAGACATCGAAAACATAAAGAAAAAATATTTACAAACAAATAAAAGGTCATTTGGCATCAGTTATCTTTCTGCAACTTTAAAGGCAAGAAGAATATGAGAGAGAAAAAAAACTGTAACCCACCAAAAAAACTATAGCAAAGAGCTAAAAAACCCCACAAAGCACACACACACAAACCAAAAAACAACACACCAAAACCAAAAATCCTCCACAAACAGCTCTAGTGGCCTAGTGGATAAGAAATTGCACTGCCAGCCCAAAGGCAGGTGATTTGAATCAATTAGCTACTCTGAAGGAGAATGATGGGCGAGCTCCTTCCAAGCCTCAGACAACTTGCTGGAGGGTCAGCTATGAATTGATTCCAACTCAGCAGCACACAATAACAATTAAAATTAAAGATGATATTTTAACTAACTTTTAGCTAGCCAGGAGACCAGAAGAATCAAATGGTCCTTAGCCATTAATACCTGCTGTGCTAATCAGGATCACAGTAAAAATCCTGGACAGATGGGTCTGCCATGGTTTTCTAAAGGTAAGTAATTTGAAAGAGGTTATACAAATATTTAAACTTTTATTTTGGCAATTCATAAATTGTTTTGTCCTAATTAGCTTTGCCCATCTCTATTTGCAGAAGTGATATCATATAAATGAGACTTCCTGAGTGGTAGGGTCTGTGCTTATCTCCTTTTTTCATGCAGTGTTGAGTTCAGCACTTGGATAACACTTTGTGCTATATTCAAATTCACTGAACACCAAGTGAAAACTCAGTCCACTGATCTCCCAATTTCAGCAAAATGATTTTTAATGAGAAGCCAAAAGAAACAAATACTAGATGAGACATGAGCGATCAAAAACAACAGCTCTGTATTCTTGGGTGATACTCAAATTCAACTTTAAAAAAAAAAATTCAAATCTTTGATATTAAAAAAAACAAAGTAATTTTATTTTTTAGAAACCCAACCAAACAGCAACCAAAAAAATTCCCAGAAAAATAATCTTATATTAAAATGGTTTTTTGAACGTCAAATACAATGAGGAAAATATATTGTAATAAAAATATAAGGGCATAAAATTTCAAATAACACAGTTGAAATTCACAGTCTTTATTAAAAGCTAACAGCCATGTCTGGTTTTGAGATGGATTAACAAACTAGTCTTCGTGTTTAACTTTATAAAATTCTCTTAACAGATAATTTCCATAACATTCTACTGAAAATAATTGCCTACATAGAAAATAATGGTTTCCCCAAATTAATTAGAAATTGATTGTAATGTGTTTGAAAATATTTTTCTACTAAAAATACTTCAAAACTAAAAAAATAAAAAACAATTAGAACCTCTACTCAGAATATTATTGCTTTTCAATTTTTGACTCATGCACTTTTAACTTGTTAGTTAAACTTGTATGTTCTAGGCTGCAACACTTCCATGATACATCTTCAAGGATATGAACATGTACGGCTAAGCACAATTGATAACAGTGAATCTAAATTCCAAAATCAATCTCCATAATAGTC
>NW_006399908.1:7232119-7235620 GCF_000299155.1 Elephantulus edwardii
GGACACACTGACAAAGGAGATTAATCAGAACTGGCTTTGACAAGCACTGTGGCAATTGGACAATTAAAACAGACATGGGGGGAAAGAAGAACGAACTGGGGAGAAGGGTGGAGAAAATAGTGCAACAATGAATGAATGAAAACCCAAAATCTCTGTAAATGTTCATTAAAACTAATAAAATTTAATAATAAAAAAAAACAAAGACAACAACAAAACAGTTTAAAGAATCCACTATATTTTTCTCCAAGTGGCATGGTCTATTTTGCCTCTTGTAATGAAATTTACTATTACTCAGTATTTAATGAGTACCTGCTACTGAGCGTTGGCACAAATGTTAATGAGATATAGACCCCAACTTCACTGTGTGCAACATACAAATACAGGGAGAAGGTACATTGAGTATGAGCAGAAATTTGGTTGGTTTTTTTTTTTTAATATCTTTTTTAAATTGAGATTTTAATGAAAGATTATAGAGAACTTGGATTTCCATTCATTCATTGTTGCACATTTTCCTCCCTGCCCCTGTTTGCTTTTCTCTTTTGAGAAGAAAAATAAAATTCTTTCACTGTTATACAATCCCCCTGCCCCCACCCCACCCCACCCTGCCCAGTCCACTTTACTATGCAGCCTGTATTCTGGACTCTTGCCATGCAAATAATAGCCAATCGTAAATCCCTTTTAAATAGTTCTCTCCCTAATCTGTTCCAATGCAGTGTACATTATTTATCCACTCTTTTCTTAGATTTTCCCCAAACCCGATGTCAGTCCTGTTTTGTAACAGTGGCATTATGCAGTATTTGTCTTTTGTATTTCACTCAACATAATGTCCTCCAGGGCCACCCATTTTGTGTAATTCAAGAATTCCTTGTTTTTCAATGCTGCGTAGTATTCCACTGTGTGAATATACCACAGTTTCTCTATCCATTTGTTTGCTAATGGGCACTTGGGTTGTTCCCAAATCTTTGCTATTATGAACAAAGCAGCAAGAAACACAGGGGTGCATATAACTGCTTGGGTGACAGTTCTGGTTTCTTCAGGATGTATTCCCAGTAATGGAACTACTGGGTCAAATGGTATTTCTATTTCCAACTTTTTGAGAAAGTGCCATACTGCCTTCCAGAGTGGTTGCACCATGAGCAGAAATTTGCTGGACAGACATGACACTTCCATTTTCAACCAGTTTACATATCCTGTATTAACATCCCAGACAACAGTTATTTGGAAAACTGATGAAATTTTGGCTTGATTTTATATTTCCTTCAGCTACATAGCAAAAATCACATATTAACTACCAATATAATTCTCATTATAGAATTAATACCATATAAATAATGATTCCTTTGGGCTAAGATCTATGCTTATCTCTTTTTTTAGAGTGCCAATTTTCATTCCTGACTCACACTTCATCCTGAATTCACATACACTGGAAACGAAGTGAAAATTCTGACCACTGTTATCCATTGCAGCAAAACGGTATTTAACGAGAAGCCAAAAGAAATAAACACTGACTGACTTAAGTACATTCTCATCAATTCTGATAAACAGTGATTATAAATATGGATCTCATCTGATTTACTATATCTGTGGAAAGAGACAGTTCAATTAATCAGATGTCAACAGAATACCAAGGACTGACTAGGAGAAAAAAAAATCAGCCAACTACATATGCCAAGTTAAAATTCAAATGGAAGAAAGTTGAAACAAGACGACTTATGAAAGTCAAACTATGGCTATGGGTTACCTCAGCTGGATTTAAAAACCATCTCAAAAACAGATTTGTGCAGGCAAAAGGGGAAAAGAGACCGGGGGTAGAGAGCTGTAATCAGGGAAGAGACTAAATGTCAGAGCCAGAAAATTCAAGTACAGCCCACCAAAGGTGGCTTAAGAATTTAAGTGATGGGACCACAATCAGATGCGAGACTCACTACCACAGGTGGCACACTGAAGAGCTAGCAAGAAAGTTGCCTATGATCCAACAACTTCCCTAGACAGAAACTGCTTCAATTGGAGAAGCTGGTCACACCACTCCTCAGACAAAAGAACACAGTAGATTGCATGAGGTGGGGCTGCAATCAAGTGAGAGACTCAGTCCCAGAGCAGCACGTTCAGGTGCTGGAGGGGGAGGAGCAACACCCTGGAGAAAAATTCCTCCAGTTGGGGAACCTGGCCACCAGGCCATTCCCCTACCAAAGAGGACAACAGAATTTGAGAGAGGGGGCTGCACGCACGTGAGAGACTCACTTCCATAGCTGACACACTGAAGTGCAAGCCAGGGAGCTGTCTACAACGGCCTGACAGAAACTGCTTACATTGGGAAACCTGGTCCTGCCTCTCCGCAGACAAAAGGATAAGAGATTTCAGGAGAGGGGGGTTGCAATAAGGTGAGATTTCCATGGCTGCACTTCAGACAAGAAAGGACCTGAAGGACTTTAGGATAGGCAAACTTTCCCAATTTCATCCCAGGAAGTACATCCAGTAGAATGAGTTGCCCACCATCATAGATTGACCACTGTAAGCCTGTAGCTAATCAAGAACATCATCATAAAGACAAAACAATATCAACAACCTATGTAGACACATTAGAGATGACATAGTACATACCAAGAAAAACTTCACATAATAACAAGAAAGTGGCAGGCAGCTTCAAACATTGTGAAACAAACAAACAAACAACAAATAAGCCTTCTCAAAAACAAACAAACAAAAAAACAACAAAGTATATTTCAGATCCAATGAATACTACACAAGAGTTGGGGAGGCAAAAGGAATATATTGAGATGGAGTCATACAAACAGCTACTTAAGAAAGTACAAATTATGGAAGAATGAAAGCCAGAAATAAAGTGAAAACCAGAGTCAGGGAGCCACACTAAATACAATGATGTGGATTTATATAAAGAGCTAAATAAGGTGTAAATGAAGGAAGAAATAATGGAAGCCATAAAAAAAAGCAAATACTGCAGAGTCAGGGAGCTAGAAGAAATATATCAATGCAAAGGAACTTGAACAACTATGGAAGAAGGTACAAAAGATGGAAGATAGAATTGAAACTGTAGATGAAGAAGTAAAAGAACTTAAAGAATCACCACAATACACAATATAGTACTGTAAAGAAAAGAAGCTTTTCCACCTGAATTTTAAAACCATCTCAGAAATAGGCTTCAGACCTTGAATATTAATGATCAAAGACTGGATAAGCTGTGGCAGGATATCAAGAATACCAACCAATACCAACCAGGAAGAATGCAAGGATTTATATTACAAAGACAGAAGAAGAAGAAAAGACCAAAATGGATTTCAGAAGAGACTCTGATTATAGCACTAGAGCACTGAGAAGCCAAAAGCAAAGGGAAGAATTAAAAAAGCAAAATATTACAATGAAATGTGCAAGGAGTTGGAGTCGGAAAATCAAACGGGCCGAACTCGTTCAGCATATCTTAAGCTCAAGGAACTGAAGAACAAATTCAAACCTCGAGTTGCTATAATCAAGGATGCTTTCGGC
>NW_006399908.1:7237920-7240020 GCF_000299155.1 Elephantulus edwardii
GAAGTCCAGGCTGGGTTTAGAAGAGGCATGGTACTAGGAATATAATAGCTAATGTTAGATGGTACTACAGATATTATAGCTAATGTTAGATGGTACTAGGGATATTATAGCTAATGTTAGATGGATCTTGGCTAAAAGCAGAAAGTACCAGAGGAATGTCTACCTGTGTTTCAATGACTACGCAAAAGCACTTGACTGTGTGGTAAGAACAGAAATGCATGAAAACGTGATCCAGAATATTGAACTTGAAATGTCAGAAGATCCCACAAACTATTGTTGTTATGTTTGCGACTCATAGCAACCCTTTGTACAATAGCCCAAAACTCTTCTCTGTCCTGTGCCAATCTCACTGTTTCTGACACACCCACCCCAATTACCCCAGTCACTGAATCAATCAATCCACCTCACAAAGGGTCTTCCTCTCCTGCACCTGCCCTCCACCTCCAAGAATGGTGTCCCTCTCCAAGGACTGGTCCCTCCTTGCAACATGTCCAAAGTATGTCAGACAAAGCTCAGAATACTTGCCTCCAAGGAACAGTCAAGTTTAACCCTCTCCAGGATGAACCTATTTGTTTTCTTAGCAGTCCATGGTATATTCAACACCCTTCTGCACCACAGCTCAAAGGCATAAATTTTCCTTCTATCCTCCCTAGTCATTGTCCAGCTCTCTGATGCATAGCAAGTGATCACAAAGACTATGGTCTGTATCAGGCACACCTTAGTCTCTAGAGTGACATCATTGCTATTCAGTACTCTGGAGAGGTCCTTAACCGCAGACTTTCCCATAACAATCTATCTTTTAATTTCCTGGCTGCTGGTGCCAAGAGTATTGACAGTGGAGCCAAGCACACTAAAGCTGTCAACAATCTCAATCTCATCACCATCTATCATGATGCTGCCAAATGCCCCAGTGGTGAGAATCTTTGTCTTCTTGATATTGAACTTCAATCTATATTGAAGGCTGCAGTCCTTCACCCTCTGGTCATCCTCAGTTTCAGCAAGCTGGGTTGTGTCATCTGTATAACGCAGATTCTTGATGAGTCTTCCTCCAATCCTGATGTCACATTCCGCCTCATAGAGCCCAGCCTCCTGGATAACCTGTTCTGCATAGAGGGTGAAAGGAGATGGAGATAGGACACATCCCTGATGTACACCCTTCTCAACCTTGAACCATGCAGTGTTTCCTTCTCTGTTATGACAACTGCCTCCTGGTCCAAGTATAGGTTTGGCATTAGCATGATCACCGTGTTCTGGGATTCCCATTCTTCTCAGAGTCAGCCACAGTTTGTTATGATCCGCACAGTCAAACACCTTTGCATAATCAATGAAACACACAGATAGACATTCCTCTGGTATTTTCTGCTTTTAGCTAAGATCCATCTAACATCAGCTACAATATCTCAATTACTACGGCCCCTTCTAAACCCAGCCTGGACTTCCGGAAGTTCTCTGTTGATGTAGGTCAACTGAGGTGGAGCTTTCAAGTATGGAAATACAAATAATGAGGAACAGTTGTAAGCAAACACTAGTGACTGGAACATGGAATACGAGAACCATGAGTATAGAAAATTAGATCTTGTTAAGGAAAAAACGGAACACATAAGTAGTGACATACTAGGTACTGGTGAGATGAGATGGATAGGCATGGAGCATTTTGAGTCAGATGATCATATATTACCCCGGATATGGAAAGGTGAGAAAAAATGGGGTTGCTTTCATAGTTAAAAAAGTCATTTCTAAATCCATATTGAAATACAATATTGTGAGTGACAGGATAATAGCCATACTCATATAAGCAAGTCCACTGTATACTACTATCATTCAGATATATACACCAAAAACCAGAACCAAAGAAGAGGAAATAGAAGATTTCTACCAACTTTTACAATCAGAGACCAATCAAACATGCAACTAAAATGCATTAACAATAATGGGTGACTGGAATGCAAAAGTTGGAACAGAGAAGAACAGTCAGTAGCTGGAAAACACAGACTCGATGACAAAAATGAAGCTGGAGATAGAATGATTGAATTTTGCACAATCAATGACTTATTCATTGCAAATACATTTTATAAGAAACATAAACACAGGTTATACACA
>NW_006399908.1:7240622-7247280 GCF_000299155.1 Elephantulus edwardii
GAGTTGCTATAATCAAGGATGCTTTAGGTAGATTATTAAATGATCCAGGAAGTAGTAAAAGAAAATGGAAAGAGTATACAGAGTCACTATATTGAAAGGAACTGGCAGACACAGAAAAATTTCATGAAACAACGCAAGAGCAAGAGCCTATGGTGATGAAGGAAGAAGTTCAAGCTGCTTTGAAAGAACTAGCAAAAAGGAAAGCCCCAGAAATAGATGGGGCTTTACCCACTATTTCCCATCTGGAAATAGTGTTTTTCTGTTGTGATAATGAGGATATATCAGTGTAAGGTATATATATCTAAATCAATCACTTTTCAGATCTAAAAGGAGCAGCTTAGACACAGACCCAGGACAAACCAGATGTCACATGAAGAAATCCAAGGAACATAGAAACAAAAGTTGAAAAGACAGAGGAATATGCCTTCAAAGGTAACAAAGAAAGAAAGCCTGTCCTGAGAGCCAGCACCCTACACTCGGACAGAGAGAACATCATTTTGTTCATTAAAGTCACCCAATTAAGGTATTTCTGTTAGAAAAGCACTGAGAAACCAAGACAATGAGAAAATACTTTAAGCCATTTCAAACAAATTAGAAAGATAGTAAAGTAGTATATACAAAAGGTACCCACACATGAGAAAGCATATCATTTCTTATGTCCTACTTGTACTTAGAATGTTATATGATCTTTATTCCCTCATTGATAACATCTCTTTGAGTTAATATATATCTGTCCTCAGTAGAAAAACTTAACATGATATTCATTCCATCTCTAGTTCAATATTCAAGTATAATTTTAAAACAAATGTTGGTTCATGCCATATTTTCCATTAGTGTTTATGACAAATACATCAACTTTGATCACATTGCATGACCATGTTAGACCATGATTTTATACTAATATCTAAGTTTTTAAAATATACTAAATTTTGTCAATAGCATAATACACAATATAATAATAGAAATGTATTTTTCTTAAGTTTCATGTATACTCTAAACACCACAAGCTGTAACACACTAAAGGTAGCAAAGTCTCTTACCATTCAGTAAACAACACAACCAGATCTTCTTGACTGGCATACTGCTCCATGGCTTCTTTCATTAATCTCACTTTTTGGCCCCCTCCAATACTATTGATTCCATCGCCACCTCTCCACTCTTCTCTTTGACCAAGGACCTTCAAGTGAAATCAACATTTCATCCTTGTCAAATTAAAGATTGATAAAAACACCAAAAATCAAACCTAGAAATCATCAACAACTTGTACAGTATTGCAAAGAAATCATTTGTGTAATGTTTGTTTAAATCATAATGCTAAAAGGAAATACTTGATACTGAGAAGTCTTAATTCCTTAATGCTACCCACGTGCCAGTAAATGCATCTCTTAACTATATAATTTCAAAAAACAAAGAGTTTAATCCAAGAGGGCAACATGAAGAATTTAAAAAGTATTTCTCATATTTTTTCCCTACCTGGGCAGACAAAACATGGAGGGGGGAAAACAAAACACCAAAAAAACCCCACAATACTATTTTTTCTACCTCACAGGTAATGTGTATGGTGAACACTGAAGTTCTCTTAAGGTCAGTGAGCCCTGAGCTGGTCCCTGAGGGATTTTTCCTATTGGACCAAAATAGAGTGTTCAGAGAAACAGAGGGCACTAAGTAAAAACATCACTATCCTTACCTTCTAAAAATAAACAAAAATCCTAAACAAACAAACAAACAAACAAACAAACCCAACAACCACCGAGTCAAAACTATCTTAGCTAATCCTCTGTAAGTTTTCCAAGGCTGTCAATCACGTAGGAGGAAACTGTTCATCCTCTCATGGAGATTTGAACCAACAAAGATGCAGAGCCATGGGGTTCACAGTGCAACTCCCTATGACCTACACCATCAGACTATATCTTACCTTTGGAATCTCCAATTTCTATTACTCTGAGAAGCATAAATAAGAACTGTTCAAGGCAAAAGTCTGTCTAAATCAAATTTACTGGAGCAAACTCAGTTACATTTCCTTCCACTATTTGTCTTCATTTTTGCAGCTGCTGAAATGGAAGTGAACTATTGACATATTGACTCTAAAAACATAGGAAGTAAAATAAACACACACACACACACACACACACACACACACACACTCTCTTTTTTTTTTAGTCTCATCAAAATAATGTCTGAATTTGCCAAAATAATGATCTGCTAGGTAATCTGTGGAATTAAAGGTGGACTCAAATGAAAAAATAATTACAAAAGCAAAGAATAAAATGGATTTAGGAAATAATATATTATTAAACCTCCAACGTTAGTATTGAGATAAAGATGAATCCAGCTGGCAAATCCTACAGGCCTTCTGGTTTCGTAGTTTATCATTGACCCAGGAGTGTCAATGAAGAGTGCCATGGATTGAAATTGGTAAGAAGTCAGTGTGTTTAAACCGTTGGTCCCACAGAGGTTTCTAAGACAGAAAAAAGCTGCAACAGAAGCAGCAGAAAAGAGAGGAAATGCCAAAAAACAGCAGAGAAAGAAAAATGGAGAGACAGAGAGAGAGAAGAAGGAGCCTCCAAAGACATGTAATATAGTCAAGGGCTGTAACACAGAGGACACCGTAAGAAGTCTAGAACTGACTCAAGGGCAGAGTCAGAGGCAACAGGCCTGGAAAGGGTCCAGTAGCAGATGAACCTGTCCAGAGGGGTAGAGTGGAGACCTGCACTGTTAAGAGGAGCTGAGAGAACTGTCATGCACAGAAGAGTGATTTTACCTCATGCTTCCTAATCCTGTCAGCACAGAAGAGTGACTTTCCCTAATGCTTCCTAATCCTGATCTTGAGTTGCAGTTCATTGATCCTTTATTTACAGATCATTTATCTGTAAATATAGTATATGAGCTCTGAGTGGCCATTACAATGGAGTATCAAACCCAGAAGAGGAATAGATAATATTGTGGGAGAGATGGCTGGCATCATAACTGATAAACAGTAAAAGGTGGAGGTATAAGTGACCCTCACAGGGATGAGCCTTGGGCTGAGCAAGATTCACCTTACCCTCTGCTAAAGTTAGACTGGTCCTATTGCTACCACAGGAGTCCTGGTAGCTCAGTGGTAAACGGACATGAGGTAACGGAAATGGTTAAAACTCACCAGCCATTCCTCAGGTGAAAGATACAGCCATCTTCTTCCACACACAGATCTACCTATAGCTTTGAAAGCCCTACTGAGCAGTTCTACTCTGCCCTACAGGTTAACGAGCCTCAGAAACAGCTGGATGGCTGGGAAAGGCTCTGCCTTGGAGGAGGTCATCATGCTTGTAAAGGTGGAGGGTCAGCAAAAGAGAGGAAGTCCATCTTAACAAGATGAAGTGACACAGTGACAGCAGCACAGGGCTCACGGGTGACAGAAATGATGAGCATGGCACATAACAGAAGAGGGTTCAGATCTGCTGCTCGCGGGGTTGCCATGAACTGTTGTAGACTTAGTGGCACCTAACAACAACTCAAATTCATGGCATGGGAGAGACAGTGAGGATGTCACAGAACCCAGTGAGCTTCCAATCTGTTGTATAGAGAGTCTGCAGTTCACAGTTAATTCAAAGGAACCTAACGCGAGTTTTGCACTCATCAATGAGAAAGTCCCCTGGAGATAAGCAGTCTAAGACCTTTTTACCTTTTTACATTTCTAAATGTTCTGAAATTCCTAAAAACCAAACTAAACAAAAAAAAGAAAGAAAAAAAAAACCAACTTGCAACAAGGAAAGAGAAAAGGTATTCCTTTCTGCTATGGTTACAATTGCTTGTAAACAAACACTCTAAATATAATAGACACAAATAAAAATCTTCAAAGAGCATGCTAAAGCAATACTATCAATGTAACGTATACATTACATGTAACCATCCCACACAAAAAAGTGTATATACATAAATCTAGATACACATACAAGTCTGTATTGTATATGTCATGTTTAGAGAAGATAGCAAGTATTAACAAATTTATAGTATTTCTCATTATGCCTCAGTGGCAGGGCATTAATAAAACCGAAAGATGCCTTTATAAAAATCGACTTTATATAAACTGACAATAATCATGTCACCAACTTTTCTTTCTTTTATGAATAATAGATCTTACTACTATTGTTAAAGAAAATATACTAAAGGGACATATTCTAACATCATCATAAAAAAAAAGCATATACCATACCTTCACAGTGTAATTGTAGTATTTAGCAGACTGCATAAATCGATGGAATCCATCACTTTCTTTTGTTGCTACAGTTATGACTAATAACTTATCTGTGAAGATAGAAAAAATAACAAAATTGTTTAACAGGAGAGTAAACATTAACATTTAACAATGAACTGGTACAGTAACTAGAGATTTCACCAAGCCTGCAGGAATGCTTTTGTCAGTTAATCTATGTGAGACTAAACAAAGAGCTTTGAAAAGAATAGTCAATTCAAACAGGCTGCTAAATGATAGTCAGATTGTGGTTATTTTAATGGTTTTGTACTGTGTGGCCTCGAACTGCCTCACAGAGACCCTACGTTGTTGTTGTTGTTGTTAAGTATCGTCGAGTTGTAGGTGACTCATAGTGACCCTATGAACGAAAATCCTCAACACCTGTGTGACTTTCATCCTTTCTCCAGGGTTATAGGGTTTCTGGAGTCAAGCTATTTCGGAAGTGGATGTCACTCCTGCTTCCAAGCTTGTTTTCATCGGGGTGTGCCACCAAACACTGTCCACCATGGGTAACCATTATCACATTTGACACATCGGTGTCACAGTGTTTAGCATCACAGCAAAGAGACTCTACAGGACAGAGAATATATGCCCACAGGGTTTCCTGAGCTGCAATCTTGCAATAAGGGAATATCACTGAATCTTTTCTCTCCCGGAGAGGATGACAGCTGGAATTCCGGACCTTTCAGATGACAGCTCAGCACTTAATCAATTCTTACTCATGGCAACTCTCAACTGATTTTCTAAGACTATAAGTCTTCACAGGAGGATCCTGCCTGCCTTTCTCACAAGGAATGGCCGGTTCTCAAGGAACTGGCGGACCTTCAGGTTACATACAAACAACTGCTGAACCAATATCCCAATCAAAGGTATGAAAGCGCGTTGTTGTTGCTATGTGCCTTCGAGTCGCTTGCGACTCACAGCGACCCTATGTACAACAGTCCTAAACCCTGTTCTATCCTGTGCCAATCACACTGCCTCTGACACACCCATCCCGATTACCCCAGTCACTGAATCAATCCACCTCATAGAGGGCCTTCCCCTCCTGCGCTGTCCCTCCACCCCAAGCATGATGTCCCTCTCCAAGGACCCATCCCTCCTTACATGTCCAAAGTATATCAAATGAAGCCTCAGAATCCTTGCCTCCAAGGAGTCGCCTCCAAGATGAATCTGTTTGTTATCTTAGCAATCCATGGTACATTCAATACTCTTCTCCAGCACCACAGCTCAAAGGCATCAATTCTCCTATCCTCCCTAGTCATTGTCCAACTCTCTGAAACATAACAAGTAATTGCAAAGACCATGGCCTGTATCAGACACACCTTAATCTACAGAGACACACCACTGCTCTTTAGTACTTTGGAGAGGTCCCTATCAGGAGACTTTCCCATCGCAATACATCTTTTCATTTCCTGGCTGCTAGTGCCAAGAGTGTTGACTGCGGAAAGCGTATTAATGTTTTAAAAAGTAAACAACAAAACAAAAAAAGCCACTTCAATGAATACAGTTAATATTCTCTGATGTTTCAAGTAAAAGGTATTTCTATTTTCAATATGAGGAATCAATAGTCTAAGAGAAATGAAAATAATTTTTCTCAGAATCATCAAGTTTAAGGCAGGCATTTCAATTTCATCAACTAATCTGCATGAGAAAAGATGGGCAACCTCCTGCCATGTGATTTAAAGCTTCTGAAAACCCCCAGAGGGTCAGCCATGGGCTGATTCCAGCTCAACTGCAATGAGTTCCCACACTCCTTTAAAGCAAAACTTCAGAAAGGTTCAAACAGGTCTTTAATCAGTTCAAACTGATTAGGAAATGTGACACTGCATTCATAAATTTCTAAAGAAAAAGTAAGTTTTCCTTTTCAAAAGGAAAGAGTACGTTTAAAAAAAATAAACTTTTCTCAGTTTTATGATGAGTATATTTAAAGAAAATGTTTCATATTTTTAACATAAATCATTAACAACTGGCTACGGTTACATTTACCCTTTCTGGTATAAAATTAGGAGCTGAATTTCATCATCTCTAATATGAACGTAATGTTGGCCAGACCTTCAAGTAGACAGAAATATTACCCAATCCAATGACTCACAGGCAAAGTTTAAAAATACCTAGTCTCACCATGTCTCTTGATAATATGCCAAATATGGATCCCTGCTGTTTCCCAGTAAACTCATTGTTCATCTATCAACATTGTTAGGTTCTAAAGACCAGAATGCTGGGGGAAAATCAATATTAGGCAAAAACAAAGGATGATCACATCATTATCTGACAAATTACGTTATGTAATTGCCAAACATAAGAACAGTCTCAAGGGAGCTCTGGTGGCCTAGTAGCAAGAAGCTACACTGCAATCCCAGATGTGCCTGGTTCAAACCCACCAGATGCTCTGCTGGAGAAGGAGGGACAATCTCCTCCTGTACCAGT
>NW_006399908.1:7247720-7249464 GCF_000299155.1 Elephantulus edwardii
CTATGAGTCACACGTGACTTGAGGACAAATAACAACACAACATCTTAAAAGCTCAGTCCTGGACAACATGAGGTAGTCAATGTGTAAGAAACAGGTCTATAGCTAATAAAAAATAAAAAAAAATAGGCCTAATAATGACTATTTTGTTTTGAAGAAAAGGGGGATCACTATACGTTTTATTACAACATTGCAGGAACTCGCTAGATTATAATTGAGTTCCATTCCTAAATCTATCTTCAAGTTGAATTTGTAAATAGATTACAAGCCAAGGACATTTATCTAATGTCAGTAAATCAAATGTTTGTCTCCACACATAGTATATCATTCTATGTATTAAAAAGGGGGATGGGGAGTATTAACAAAGCACAGTATACGAAAACACAAAACAAATACATTGCAATCTAGGGGTTCCAACTCCCACTAACCCCATAAAATGAGGTAAAATGACACACAGGGCTTTCAAGGCTGTAAATCTTTACAGAATTAGATTCCCATCCCTTTTCCTTGTGGAGTGGTTGGTGGATTTGAATCACTAACCTTTTCATTAGCAGACAAGTATGTAACCACTACACTGCCAAGGCTCACAAACACAAAGCAAACAATAGCAATATTATTTTCATGTGCAACACAAAGTAATACAACTTGTTAATTCAAACTAGTGTATTTGCCTAAATATTTAGTGGGCTTTATCACTGTTGATAACTGTGATTTATTTATAAACCAGACTTTTTAAAATATTTTTGTTGATTTTCATATAACAATATCTTTACAGTATATTTCACTAATATATATTGTTTTACACCATCTTTCATTTACATTGACTTTCATATAATTATTCATATACGTTCTATTATACATTATTTTTATAGTTTATTTACAAAATTAAAACATTGTTTTTCACACTAGATTCTTTCCATTTCCCTCCCCATCCATCAAATTGTATGACTCCATGATTTTTCCTCCACCGCCCCAGCACTTCCTCATCCATCTGCTTCCACCCTCCCCACCCGCTTAGAAAGATCCTGTGTAGAAAACAATGTATATGAACTTTATGAATTTTGTATGTAAAGCAATATATAATTATTACCTAACTTGAGAGGGACTAAAGAACATTATACTGAGTGAACTAGCTCAGTTCCAAAAGGACAAGTACTGTATAAAACCATTATTGTAGAATGAGTATATGACAGGTTTTTATAATCCTGGCTGCTTATACAAATCAGTACCTCTTTCCTGTTATCCTGGTATTCAAATATCAAGGCTGGGAGAGGAAAAAGATTCCTCATTAGTGAAGGAAAATGAAAGAAAAAGTATTGGCACATCTTACAAATTTTGTAGCTACTGATCCAGGATTTCACCTTTCTTACCATTTACAAAGTAGTCTTTTTTTAAAAAAAAAAAATGCTATTGGTTTGCATATAATAATTTGTTTATATGGTATTTCATTCACATACATTGTGTTTTATACAATCATTCACTGACAATGTGCTTCATACAGTCATTCACAGACATTCTATTTTATATAATTACTATTTATTGGTGCCCATTATCAGCTTCATCTCTCATACTTTGGACATACTGCTAGGAGAAGCTATTCCTTAGAAAGAGAAATGATATATGGAAGTACTGAGGTCAGCAAAGGAAAGGAAAACCTCCAACAAGATGGACTGACATCGTGACTGCAGCAACGGAATCAAGTGTATCAGAGACGATGAGGATGACACAGGATAGGACGGGATTCCGT
>NW_006399908.1:7249669-7251535 GCF_000299155.1 Elephantulus edwardii
ATTATGTGCCTTTGGGATTGCAGTGCAGCTTCTTACCACTAGGCCACCAGTACAACTTGAGGCTTGAATTTGCTTTTCAGCTTTTATACTGAACAAGGTGGTTTTGGATTTAGTTTGGTTTGGTTTTAATTCTCCAATTAGCTCCCCAATTAGAACAGGCTTGGAAGCAGGAGTGGCATCCACTTCTGAATTAGCTTGCCTCCGGAAACCCTATGTACTTGGACAAACGAAGAAAGTTATACAAGTGTTCAGGTTTTTGTTCATAGGATAGCTATGAGTCATCTATGACTCGACAACTCTTAACAACTTAACAACATTATTAGGGAGCTCTGGTGGCCTCGTGGCAAGAAACGATGCTCAGTCTCAAAGGTACACAGTTTGAGGTCACCAGCTGTTCTGCAGAAGAAAGATAGGCAATCTCCTCTCATGTGATTAACTGCCTCTGAAAAACCCACTGGAGAGTCAGCTATGGGTCCATTCCAACTCAACAGTATGTAACAGCAACAATAACAACATGCCTACTCTTACCCTGTCATTTCAAGTCCCCATTGAATCTTCCCTATTCTTTCACTCTCCCTATTTACCTACTAAACTCTTCTAGTGATTTCCTTTTGCCGCCTCCTTCCCCCTTTCCCCTTACTCTTTTGGACATTTATACTCATTTAACTGCTTATCCTTATATCACTGAATTAGTTATCCTTCTGTTTTTACAAGAATTATGCACTTTATGTTCTTATGAGACTTATTTCACTCAGCATAATGCTCTCTACGATTATAACTCTTCCATGATATATAGTATTTTACAAAATCATTGTTCCTTAGTGCTGCATAGTATTTCATTGTGTTAATGTACTACAATGGTTCAATTTATTTATTTGTTGATAGACATTTGGACTGTTTCCATTTTCTTGCTATTGTGGATACTGCTTCTATGAACAAAGGTATACATTATCTTTCTTTGTGGCTCAGTTCTAATTTCCTTAGAAGGTATATTCCTAGCAGTGAAATACCTACAATTATCAGTACTGGAATTTCTATGTTCAACTTTTTGAGGAAAAGAGAAGCTTTTCCAGAGAGGCTGTTCCATTTTACAGTCTCACCAGCAGTGCCTGATTGTTCCAACCTCTCCACATCTACTCTAACATTTATAGTTTGCTATCTTGTTAACATGGCTATTGCTACTGAAGTGAGATGGTATCCCATTGTACTTCTGATTTGCATCTCTCTGACTGCCAGTGATGATCTTGAAGAATGTGTCTGTTGACCATCCGGATATCCTCCTTTGTGAAAAGTCTTTTCATATCTTCGGCCCATTTTATTATTGGGTTATCAGTCTTTTTCTTTGGAAACTCTGTAGCATTCTGTAAACTTTTGTGATACTTGTCTGAGATGTCATTGCTAAAAACTTTTTTCTTCCACCAGATGCTCTGCGAGGGAAGGAGGGACAATCTCCTCCTGTACCAGTCAGATCTGATTTGATGGTACATGCACACAAATAATAAAATAAAAAAACAAGTAAATAAAAACCTTTTTTCCAGTCTGTAAATTTTCTTTTCATCCTACTGGAAAAGGCTGATGCACAGAGGGACTTAATTTTCAGAATGGCTTACTCATTGACTTTTATTATTTTGTGGTTGTGCATACAAAATATTCTTGACAGAAAACTTGACCTAAATGTGATATATACTTTCCACAATTTTCTCCAAAATTATACTTTTTTCTACTAAAAATTATACTTTTATGTTTATCAGAAAGAAGTAAGTAACAAAATATAAGTGAGAGGAAGGAGAGGCAATAAATAAAAGGTAAAACAGGAGAAATCCTATGGGACAAATGACCTGCAAAACCAAATATATGTAGCTGTTA
>NW_006399908.1:7251760-7260572 GCF_000299155.1 Elephantulus edwardii
AGATCAAACAAAGTTTCACGATCTTTACATACAAGGAGCACCTATTGCATTTCCTTCTTCTAGACAGATTTGTTTGTTCTTCTGGTAATCCACAATACATGGAATACTCTGTCAACACAATTCAAAGGCATAGATCCTTATTTATTCTTTCTTACTCATTCTCCAAATTCAGGATGCGTATGGAGCAAATCAGACACACCTTGGTCTTTAAATGCACATCTTTGTTTTTCAGCATTTTGGAGAGATTCTTGATAGCTGATTTCCCAACACAACCATGCAATTACCATAGCTGTTGACAGCAGATCCGAGTAAAAGGAAGTCATTAACAACTTCAACTCTTTCTGTGTCTTTCATGATATTGTCTATTGGTGAGAATATATGATTTCTTAATGGTGCGATGAACCAGCATTGAAGGCTGTAGATGTTGACCTTCCTTAGTAAATGCTTCAAGTTTGCATCATTTGCGTAAGGCAGGTTGCTGGTAAGCTTTTCTCCAATCCTGATGCTACATTCTAATCCTAATGCACATTCTTTTTCATATAGTCCAGTTTCTCGAATTATCTGGCAAGCATACAGACTGAATAGATACAGACAAAGGATAAAACCTAACTCACAAATTTGCTTATTGTGAACTATACAGTGTTCTCTTATTCTGTTCATGGAAAGTAAGGGGTTAAATAAAGAATTATTTAAGAATAATTTATTAATTATTATTTTAATTACTTAACTAATTAATAACAATCCAACCAAATATCAATAGCAAACTGTTTGGGTCCTGATTTCAAAAAAGTACCTGCAAAAAACTTAAGAAAAAAATGGGGAACTTTTGTTAATTTTAGGAAATTATAATCTTAGCATAACAGAATTCACATGTTTTATTATAAGATGTAAAGCTCAGACTGGAAGGCACTAAACAGTGAGGGGAAAGCAGCCGCAAGCATCCATTAATAACTGGAATGCGGAATCTAGCAAAACTGGGAGCTGTCAAAAATGAAATAGCTAGCACAAAGATCAGCATTCTAGGTATTAGTAAGCTGAGACGGAAGGACACTGGTCTTGAATTAGACAATCATACGATTCATTATGCCAAGAATGAGAAATTGAGAAGAATGGCATTGCATTCATAGTAAAAAAAAGACCATGATCTGTCCTGAAGAACAACGTTGTATGTATGTATCCATACATGTACAAAAAAGATTTGTTAATATAAATACTACTTAAATATACATACCAACAACTAAAGACAAAGATGAGGAAAATGACAAATTCTACCAACTCTTACAATCTGAAACTGAACAAGTACTTGTAATATATTACTAGTAACTGGTGGAAAAATAATAATAATCGGTGACTAAACTTAAAGTTGGAAACAAAGGGCTGGTAGTCAGAAATTATGGACAATTGGTGGCATTGAAAATTGGCGACAGAAACAAGGCTGAAGACCAAATGATTAAATTGTGTATAATCAATGATCTAGTTATAGCAAATAACTTTTTTTAAAAACAGACAATAATTATACACTTGGATCTCTGCTGATGGACATCACAGGTCTGGACTGACCAGCGACTACATCTGTAGGGAAAAATATTACTGGAGAAGTTCAATATCAGCAGTCAAAACTAGGCCAGATACTTACTGAAACACCATCATTTAAAGTTCACTGTAAGTTCAAATTGAAGCAAAAGAAAATGAAAACAAGTCCATAAGCCCCAAAACATGATCTAGAGTCTACTCCATCTGAGTTTACAATCTACCTCAAGCTTAAGTTTGATGCATAGAACACTAATGATCAAAGACTCAATGAGCTATTATAGGATGACAAGACTAGTATCATTCATGAAGAAAGCAGTGTCACTACAAAAACAGGAGGAAAAGAAAAGACGAAAAGAGATGTCAGAGGAGACTTTGAAAATGGCACTAGAGCATCAAGAAGCCAGGACAAAGGAAAGAAATGCTGAGGAAGAAGAGATGATGATAAAATTTTAAAAAGCAGCTCAGTAAGATAAAGTATTATGCAAAATGTGCAGAAATTGATTTCGAAAATAAAAAGGGAAGAACTCACTCAGCATTTCTCAAGCTGAAAGAGCTGAAAAACAAATCCAAACCTTTAGATGCCATGGAAAAAAAATCTTGACATGATCCAAGAAGAATCAAAGAAAGATGAAAGGACTACACAGATTTGTTGTTACTATTGTTGTTGTTAAATGCCGTTGAGTCATAGGCGACTCATAGCAACCCTATGAACAAAAGACCTGAACACTTGTATAACTTCCTTTGTTTCTCCAAGTTCATAGGGTTTCCAGACGCAAACTATTTCAGAAGTGGATGCCACTCCTGCTTCCATGCTTATTTCAATCAGGGGCTTCCACCAAACACTGTCCACCATGGGTAGCCATTCTCACATTTGACTCATCAGTATCAGTATTCAGCTTCACAGCAACCACGAGTTACCCCTGTATAGCAGTGCACAGACCCGTGCTATACCACCTAGAAGAATGTTTGACAAAAGCAATTAAAGCAGACCTAAGGGCCGCAGATTAAAATCACCCACCCCTGGCTTGGTAGCATCACTTTCTGTCCATTAGACTTACTACTGTACAAAAAATATAATGGGCAGACATGGAACCAACAGTGGGGGTTCAAGATACATTGAATGCATTGGCAAAAAATAAAGTCCAAGGAATCAATGGGATACCAACTGGCATGTTTCTACAAGTATATGGAGCCCTGAACGTACTCAGCAATTTGCTCCAGGAAATCTGACTGACTGGAAGTAAAGCCATGTTTGTTCCCATTCCCCCCCAAAAATGTGGAAACTAATCCATACCATTAATATCACATGCAATTAAAAATCTTGCTGAAGAGTTCCAAAAACGGCTAGAACAGTACATCAACAGAGAACTGCAAGAAGGTCAAGCTAGATTTACAAGATGCTGGGGCACCAGGAATATCAATACTGATGTCAGGTGGATCACAACTAAAATCAGAGGACAATAGAAACATGTCTATTTATATATTATGGACTATGGAAAGGCATTTGACTGTGTGGATCATAACAAATTAAAGCTAATTTAATTAAGATGTTGTTGTGTATCATAGAGTTGCAACGGACTCACAGCTGACCTTCCAACAGGTTTTCAGAGGCAGTTAATCAATCACACAGGAGGAAGATTGCCCATCCTTCTCCTGTGAGGCCTCGAACTGCACGCCTTAGGAACTGCAGCACAGCTTCTTGTCACTAGACCATTAAAACTCTTTTGTTAATAAAATTATGAAAATATTTCAATCTGTATAGGGAATAAATTATTCAAGAAGTTGGTTCTTATGAAGAAGAATGTGGCATCAAAATCAAAGGAAGACTCATCGACACCAATGGTATGCAGATTACTCAGCCTTGCTTGCTGAAAGTGGGGAGGACTTGAACTCTTTCTGCAGAAGATCAAAGGCTACATCCTTCAATATGTATTAAATCACAACATCAAGGAAACAAAATGTCTCACCTCTGGGTCTACAGGAAGTATCGTGTAGGAATCCTGGCGATTCTTTAGGCCAGCTGTTTTATTACCAAGCCTTGAGATTAAAGTCAGTGGAAAACTACTGCAATCACCCAACCCAGACATGACTACTAATTGCTTAGACCTTTCAGGGACAAAGGTTCAGGTCCTGACACCAGGCCAAGAGTCAGGGCAAATGGAATACAGACTGGGTGGCAGAAGAAGATAATTATGAACACCAGCAACAACCACATGCTCAGTTGTAGAAATGAGATTTATGATTATTATGAGTAACCCTTACTTGTATGTATCCAAAAGATATTCTTTTTTCTCATTTTTTAAAAGATAAGTTATAGGGGGCTATCACGCTTCCAGGCGAATATGTATTAGGTTTTTTTGTTGTTGGTTTTAGTGTGGTTTTTGGGGTTTTTTCCCCCTTGTTGTGTACCAACAAATCAGATCTGACTGGCACAAGAGGATATTGCCCCTCCTTCTCCAGCAGAGCATCTGGTGGTTTTGAACTGCATGCCTTGAGGACTGCAGTGCAGCTTCTTGCTACTAGGCCACCAGAGCTCCCTGAATATGTGTTAGTTTTATGACATTAGGCACAAGAGTTTTATCTAACATTTTTTTGGTTTAGATCTCTTCCTACACACACACACGGGAGGATTCCATAAACAATGATGTTTTAAAAAAAGGATTTTAACACATTAATATTATATAAAGGATATCCTGGGCTTTCACTCACTGTCCACACTGGACAGTGTACAGACAGAAATATAACTAACTTGATGTGTTGAGGGGTTGGTGAGTTGTAGAGGGTCCCTGAAAGAGGGAGTTTCTTGTACATGAGCAAGTCAAAGCCACTCATAATTCCAATATGTGCACTGTGACGGATGAATGAGAGTACTGAGAGTTCTACATTAAGTCTGAATAACGAATGAACCTGGATAAGGAAGACAATATTGCTCAAGCTTAAGATCAACACCAGCTAGAAAACAAAGCAAGACTGAATAGCAGAATCTCAGGAGGACCTAGGCATCGAAAAGATCATGGTGCATCAAGATCAAGAATTCATCTAAAAAGATCAAGAAACAGACCACCTAACTGTTACGTAAATAATTAAAATAACACTGTACTTTATAAAGTCCTTTTTTAAAAAGAAACACAAATTTATACACTTGTTAAAATGAAGAATATCATTTAGTGTGTTGCACTGCTTATCCAAAAGCCCAGGGTTCACACCTACCAAGTCTTCTTTGGGAGAAAGATGTGTCTTCTTCTCCTCTAACAATTCACCTGATGGAGTATCATTTTAAGTTGTATTTGACTGGACAACCGTGCGTCTAGTTGAGTAATTCATCTTTATTTAAGGTGTTCTGATTTCACTTTTTTAGTGTGAAATATACTTTCCATCATAAATAACTCCTTTGTGGTGACCTAGGCACTTGTTCATGTTGGTCTGCCAGTTAATCTAGTACTGAATGGGAAGAAAGCTTGGATAGACTAAGTACTAAGACTAAGACTAAGCTGCTAATCAAAAGGTTGATGGTTCAAATTTACTAGCAGCTTTACAGCAGAAAAAATATATAAATAATATATACAAAAATATATATAAATGGGACTCTACATTTGCAGGTTAGACGAAGTGGAAGAAGAAAAATTAAAAGCACTGAGAAGAAATGGGATGAGTGATTTAATAAAATGAGGATTACAATCAATGGCATGAAGCAACATATGTACAATCTGTTGAATGAAAAATTTATTTACTCTGTAAATCATCATTCAATTACACTTTCTTTTAAAAAGTATATAATTTAAAGACATTTGCATATACACATGTACTGTGTAATATATTCAATCTCTTAAAAACTAAAAACCAAACTATCCAGAGTCCATTAGCAACAACTCTCTTTATCAACAACTCTTCCTGGAGTGTGCACATTTATACACTCTACTTCCCAACTGCTATGCATGTCCTGTGGGAGAAAGACGACCCACTTCCTTCCATGAGACTATACTGTCTCTGAAATACCTGTTGGAGGGTCAGCTACCAGTCAGTTCTGACTCAAAAGTACCCAACAACAATAACATCATGACCTAATCTTGAGGACTCACCCTCAATATGTAAGATAATTTTTTAAAAAGTATATTCTCAGGGGAGCTCTGGTGGCCTAGTGGCAAGAAGCTGCAACTACAAGCCCAGAGGTGCACGGTTCGAATCCACCAGATGCTCTGCCGGGGAAGGAGGGGCAATCTCCTCCTGTACCAGTCAGATCTGATTTGACGGTACACGCACACAAAAAAATAATAAAATTTAAAAAAAAAGTATATTCTCCTCCACATCCACCTCAAATCACTTTCCAGAATAGAAGATAAAAGGCAGGATAATTGCAGACAAAATCACATATTGAATTCCAGTAAATCCTTTCTGAAATTTAGAATGATAAAGCAAAATTCTAACACTAAGGAATAATCATGTTCGAACAAGTAAATATATGACTTAAATAACTATTGCTGTTGTTATGTTCTGATGAGTCGCCTGTGACTCACTGCAACCCTATGTACAACAGCCTCTATGCCTTGCCAATCTTATTGTCTCTGACACACCTACCCCATTATCCTAGTTACTGCATCAATCCATCTCATAGAGGAACTTCTTCTGCGCTGTCCCTCCACTCTCCCAAGTATGATGTCCCTCCCCAAGGACAGGTCCCTCCTTGCAACATGTCCAAAGTATATCAGACAAAGCTTCAGAATCCTTGCCTTCAAGGAGCAACCTGGTTTCACCCTCTCTAAGATGAACTAGTTTGTTCTCCTAGCTGTCCATGGTATACTCAATAATCTTCTCCAGCACCACAACAAGTATAACAATAGTATAGATATATTTTCTTTGGTGAAATTCCACATAACGTAAATTTTAGTAACAGTAATAAAACCTCATCTACTAAATCCACTTCGCACTCATAGCAACCCTCCCTTTGGGTTCTGAAACTCTAAATTTTCACAGGAGGAGATTGCCTAACTTTCTGCTCTGGAGTGACTAGAGGATCTGAACTATCAACCTTTTTGTTAGCAGTATGACACATTTTGCTTTAAGTTACTACTCACTGCTGTCAAGTTGGACCGACTTGTGTCTGACCCTCCAGTGGGATTTCAGAGTCTATAAATTGCCCACGAGGAGACTGCCCGTCTTTTTCCAGAAAAGCCACTAGTGGATTCAAACACGAAGAGAAGGACCACCTTCGAGTTAGCAGTGCAGCTCCTCGAGGCCCTGCCACCACCGGGGCTGCTCACTAACAGCAGTACCCACAGCAAAGAATCCAGATGAAGTGTATTGCCTCTTATATGACTGAAAATACATTCACAAGTGTTTTAGTGTGAAAGATGTGACAGTTCTCTCCAGTTGGACTCATACTTACTGGGAGACAAACTTTTAATAAAGTTTAAACTGAGGATAGTACTTAAATGCCAGAGTTACTGCTGCCCTCTGCTGCTAAGGAAAGGTGTAGCTGACACAGCAAACAGCAGGCATTTGCCCACAGGTGGGCACACAGGCCCGAGGTGCTGAGGGCGTTGTTAGTGATAAGGTCGTTAGCTTAAAATATTAACTGCTGTCCAGCTGGAATCAACTCATAGCTGATCCATCACTCTGCTACTGAGACTATAAATTTCAGAGGAGGAAAGTGCCCACCTTTCTCCCAAGGAGCCACTGGTGGACTTGAACTGCCAGACTGTCTTTGTGTTAGGAGCACAAATCCTTAGGGACTAGACCTAATGACTAGGGTCATTAATACTAAAGGAACAACAACACAAAAGGGTAAGTAGGCTGAAAGCAGACTTGAGAGAGTGAAGAGCTAGAGATAACTCAACCTATGTACATCATTTAAACTATGTATCTATGCATCTTAAACTATGCACTTTTAGGAGGTTCTAGTAGCAAGGAATTGCACTGCCAACCTAAAAGAACATGGTTCAAATTTACCAGCTTCTCCATGAGAGAAAGATGGTCAGTCTCCCTCTGTGTGATGTACAGGTTATGTGTCTGTAGAAGAAATTTCAAGAAGTTGAGTTTCTGGCTTATGAATTTTCTTCCCAATTCTATTTAACTCTGGACTATATTTTGACATAATTACTCTTATAAGCAATTCTTTATTTTTCCATTATAGTATTTGTATACCACCAAGTTATCCTTAAGTTATTCTTAAGTTACACTTTAGAAAAGTCTTCCACCTTATGCCAAAATGCAGTAATTCTCCCAATAGTACCTGTTACTACTTGTATTGTTTACTTTTCTCTTTAACTATATCCAAATATTGTTATACATGTGATTTTGATATGAGCAACCTGCTGAAGATTTCCAAACAATAACATTCTCAGGTTCCATCAGAATTATTAAAATCTGGTGGCCTAGGGTTATGAAGCTGCTCTGTAACCCCAAAAGCTTGAGGGATTAAAATCCACCAGCTGCTCTCCTCTCCTGCCTCTGAAAATCTGCTGGAGCGTCAGCTAATGGGTTGGTACCAAATTCTTAATTCTCATGTTTTAATGTGAAATATGCAAAACTTCATATCTGATTACATGGTGAGGTGCTTCCCCCTCCTTACAAATGATGCATAAAATAACTGATGCCTTTCAACATTTATAACTTACGGAAATGGTCAAAGAATGAGGGTTTCTTGGTATGAGGAGGTATGGGGGTTTTTTCCTCACTAAATTATTGGCTTTTTGAAACTCTGCTGATTGTGTAAAAGTCATATACAGAATAATGTTTCTCTGCTCCCATCTTCTTCCATTCTGTCAAAAAGGCCCCTAACTGCACTGGGAATATTGTCTGGCTCTCTCAGCGGCTGGATGCGTGCATGTCTGACGTTCAGATCCCTTAAGTACGTCTCCAGTTCTGACTGGTGGCATCCATTAAGTCTGAATAGGCCATAATTTAAAGGTCAGACATGGGCCATTCTCACTGAAAGTCACTAGTGGACAGAACTGGTCTGTTCCTGAGGAATGAGGACCTTGAGACAATCATGCCTCCAGCACAACATCAATCACCCCAGCCATGGTTCGCCAGGGCCCAGAACTACATTCCCCAAAACAGGCTAACTCCACAGGGGGAGTGGAGCGGTGGAGAAGGGAAACACGTCTGGGTGGGGACTGAGGTGTGAGGTACAGGAAGAAAGGCAGTCAGTGCAAAGTGCACTCATGATCTCAAATCACAGAAGCAAATGAAGAACCAGAAAGGCACCAGGAGAAGTTTCTCTTTAGTGTTCATGTAGCTCAAATAAAAGCGATGTATGATAGGGTATTATGGTTATCAC
>NW_006399908.1:7261092-7315065 GCF_000299155.1 Elephantulus edwardii
AAAAAAAAAGGATGCACTTAATTGTATAATTTGGAAGACTATTTGGGGTTCTAATAAACTCTCAGTCACTTCTGGGGAAGGTTATTGTTGATATTTTTACCATTAATGAAACTTAATTAAGTTAATATAGCAAGACCATGAACAAAATATGTATTGAAAGCAGATCTTCTAGAGTCTGAGGATTCAAAAGTAAATAAACAACAACACAGAAGATAAATCTTGGCCATCAAAGAATTTACATTATCATTCAGAGAGGCAAAAAGAAAAATATTTTCATCTAATAAAACTGACTAAAAACAACAGGCACTAGAAAGGCTCGAACATACGGCAATTTAGGATAGCACAGCTATGTTTTAGAGAGAAGGTGATCTGAAACTGAGGGAAGAAACTATGGCTTTCCACCCAAAGGAAAAAAATAAATACAGAGATCCTGGTCAGGTCTCACACATGGAAGGTAATGTGGGGCACCACAGGCATCCTTACTGGCCTCAGGAGGCAGAGACAAGACAGCAGAAGAGATGGGTAGCAGTCAGACAGCACACTTGTTGCTCTGTGGGGTCAAGCAAGTCACAGTAGACTTAAACTTGCACTCAAAATGCAACAGAGAGGTGTCAAAGGATCTCAACTGAGGAAAGTTGCTAAAATAATAGTAACACTAATAGTTGGAAGCAACTCATGGCCCATAACAACACGAATAATAAGAAGTAAGCAAATCGAAGCTGAATATTAGGAACTCATTTGATCCAAATACTGCTATTCCAACTTTACATTTAAATATGTGGCTGTTCAACAGAAAGTGACAAGGTCAGATGTGGACCAACAGTTCTGTTCCCAGCATCTGGACTCAAAATGCTAAATAATCATGCTGTTCATAATCTGACTTAAATTTTCATAATTCTGGTTACTATGAAAAAAAGAGTCCAACAGTGAAAGTAAAGAAGCAATGTTGTCAGAGTTGTTACAGCAAGAATTTAGGCTTGGCAACATGGTAACTTGGAACAAGATCAGCAGTGAAAAGCATAAAAAGTGATCCATCTGAATATGCTGTCAAGGCAGAGAAAGCAAATAGGGAATTGACTAAATTGGAGTTGCAGGGGAAAGTAAAAGATTTAAAAATAGGGGTTTTGTTGTTGTTGTTAGGCATCACTGAGTCGAGTACGACTCATTTCAACCCTATGAACAAAAGATCTGAACCCTGTTCTATTCTGTCATATTCACACTTTCTGACAAATAAGAGCCCACTGTGGCAGTCAAGTGGCAGTCCACCTGGTTGAAGGTCTTCCTCTCCTTCACCAGCCCTCCATCCTTCCCAGCATCATGTCCCTTTCCAAAAAATAGCCACCCAAGCAGATATATGCACATCCATGTTTATCGCAGCTTTGTTCCCAATAGCAAAGAGTTGGAAACAACCTAAGTGCCCATCAACAAACAAATGGATAGAGAACTGGGGTATATCTACACAATGAAATATGATGCTGCATTGAAAAACAAGGAACTCATGAAATATTATTCAAAATGGGTGACCCTGGAGGACATTATGCTGAGTGAAATGTCTCTTGACACAAAAGGACAAATACTGCATAGTGTCACTGTTGTAGCATGGGACTGACATCAGGGTTGGGGGGAGACTGAGTAAGATGGGATAAATTATGTATACAGCATTGAAACAGATAAGAAAGAGAACTGTTTTAAAAGGATATGTGATTAGGTATTATTGTCATGAGAGGAGTTTAAAACAAAGGCTGCATGGTGGAGTGGACTTGGAGGGAGAGATTGTATAACAATGATATAATTTTTCTTTTACTTTTCAAAGAGAAGAACAAACTGGAGGGGCGGGGTGGTCAGGAAGAAAAAGACAACAATGAATGAACAGATATCCAAAATCTCTGCAAATGTTCATTAAAATTAATGATAATTTAAAAAAATAGCCCATCCTAGCAACATGCTCAAAGTATGTGAGGTGAAGCCTCATCATTCTTGATTCCAAAGAGCACTCCGGCTGCACCCTCTCCAAGACATAGCTGTTTGTTCTCTCAGCTATCTATCTGTAGGATGTTCAGTGCTCTTCTCCAACACCACAGCTCAAAGGTGTCAATTCTTTTTCTGTCATCCTTATTCATTGTCCAGCTCTCAGATGAATAGCTAGTAATCGGAAAGACTATGGCCTAAATCAGATGCCTCTTAATTATTTAAGAAAATTAATCTTTTAACACTCAGCTACACGGTAAAGCGGTAAATGAAAAATAAAAATTACAAATATTTTCAAAAACTTTCTCAGTAACAAGAAACTTAGTAATAAAATAATAATAAAAATTCCACATTCCGTATCCTAAACAAGTCTCATTACAATCTTGCATTGATATTAAACTGTTTCTAGAAGATTAACAAACAGTATCAGATAGCTAAAATATAGCATCAAGAACATTAAACTTTATTATTTAAGATCGTGGCCAAGCCCATCCTAAAATATACGGCTTTTCCTCACTTTACAATATTTTATTTGTATTTTCAATTGGCTTAATCAAAATCAGTCCATTGGTGTGATCTGTTTTGTGCACTTGTGTCAATTCCATCTTCTAAAAGCCTTACATGACAAAGTATTACTAGTGCTCCTACATATTTCCTGGGAAGATGATCTCCCATGCAATCACTGGACAGATTTGAACCAACAACCTTTTAGTTAGCCAACCATTTAACCAGGTCTCCTTCAAATTCATACAGTAGGCTTTTTTCTTTTTATTCTTTACAAAACCTATTAGTAAAATAAGTAAACTATAGTAACACATGCATGAATTTATGCCATCACTTTAATGAACACGATTCTTCTTTTAAGGATTAGAAGATATACACTGAAAAAAAGCAACCAGGGGACAAAACTGCAAAATGTCTTTTAAGAAGAGAGTCATTGTACAAAAGGTTAGTTCACCATTACTCTCCCCTCCCCCCCATGACCCCTTTCTCTTTTTCTTGAACAATCATATTTAACTAAAAGCTTGGTTTAGAAAATCAAGGACTTTATCCTTCAATATAGATCAACATCAAGAAGGCAAAAATTCTCATCACTGGGTAAACAGACAACATAATGAAAGATGGAGAAAGGATTAGAGTTGTTAATGATTTCACCTTGCTTGGGTCAACAATCAATGTCCTTGGTAGCAGCAGTCAGGAGATCAGGAAACATCATGCAACGGCAAGTCCACTGTCAGAACTCTCTCCAAAATACAACAGTGGTCAGTCTCAAAGCTAAAGTGTGCCTGATTCTGGCCATGGTCTTTTCAGTCACCAGCTACATATAAGAGAGTGGGATAATGAATAAAAATGATAAAAGAATTGATGCCTTTGAATTGTAGTGCTGAAGAGTACTGCATATCCCATGGACTGACAAAAGAACAGGTATGTCATGGGAAAAGTACAGCTTGAGTGCTCCTTGGAGGCAAAGATGGTGAAGCTACATGTCTCATACGTTGTGCTTGTTGTTGAAGCTATTTCATGGAAAGGGACAAAGTGCTTGGAAAAGTGGAGTATCAGCAAGGGAGAAAGAACCTCAATAAGATGGGCACACAGTGACAGCAGCAATGGGTTCAAGTATGTCAGAGATGATGAGGATGGCACAGGGTAGGACAAGGTGCAGGTCTGTTGTTCACAAAGTCATACTTAACTCACATAACAACAATGACCCAACATAACAACAATAGCTGTGTACAAAGGAGCTCTGGTGGCCTAGTCTGTAGTGAGACGCCTTATGAACTCAAAAGCTGTCCGTGTCTCTGGAGGTTTAATCCCCGCCAGCCGCTCCAATGGAAAATGATGGACAGTCTCCCCCCTTTAAGATTTGCAGACCTTGAGATTCACAGAATTGAGTGTGAATTTGAGTTTGACTGGCAAAATGATTCACCTCAGATTCTATGATTATTCCACGAAAACATAACAAGTCCTTAAGTATCCATTAACAAGATATATATTTCAAACAGAGATTCACAGTTTTCTTCTGGACATAGAATAATCTCAGCAGCATTCTCTGCAGCCTATGGGGGCATGGGACTCCTGTGCTCTGGATTAGGCTTATCCATAAGAGTCAGCAGTTCATGCAGAGAACAGTTTCAGCAGGCAACAAGGATCACTTTGTTGGAAAGCTCAGCCAGTATCATGAAGAAACTTTGAAAAAAAAAATTCAATCTCTCAAGGGGCTCTACATTATAAGAGTCCAATAAAGGGGCACACCCACTGCTGAAAAGATTTATGAGCTTACTCATCAGATCAATGCTTCCCAAGATAGTCTAATTTTGTTGGAATCAGCCCACAGCTGACTCTCCAGCAGGATTTCAGAGGCAGTACAATTGCATGGGAGGAGACTGTCCTTCCTTCTCCCACAGAGCTGCTGGCGAACTTGAACAGTGAGCCTTTGAGATTACAGTGCAGCTGTTTACCACTAAGCCACCGGAGCCCACTGACTTCCACACTCTCTCTGCAATGTCTTCACTCCAGCCAATCTCAAAATACAAGAAAATTCAAAATAATTCCATAAACCAGTATGTTTTTAAAATTAATATACATCAAAGAGCCTGGGTTCATACTATTTTACTGTCGTTTTTCAGAAATCTGTAATATGACTTAAAAGAAGGACAGAAGTCTTTCAAACTCACAAATTAATCTGTTTGCATTTTTGGTCATTAGGCATTCCAGTCAGTTAAATCCTAGAGCCTTTGATCTCTCTTGAAATATTTTTTTTAAATATAAATCATTCTGTAAAATACTATAATTAAGAAAAGATATCAGACATTTATTTATAACCTTTTCTTGAGGTTTTGTGATCATTTCCTACTGTGTGCTGTGCAAAACTCATGCACCTTTACAGAGACATTTGCTCCACTATTAACTGGCCTCAGACAACAAAGTTTTACCTGCGTGACCTTTAATCTCTTGAACTCCATCTTTAGGTAAGTACGCCTACTTCTAGCATCAACATAACTTTTTTCTCTATTTACTGTCCCTTTATAATTTTTATAACATATTATGTCCTGAGAGGTATAAAACTCACTTTCCCCCCGCAGTGAATTGAATTCAGTCAGTAAGCAGTTTTTCTATCTTTTTTTTTTTTTTTTAGTTTTTCTATCTTTAATCAGAAGGAATATAAAGAAACAGCTGGATGTTTAGGTTAATGATGGGCAACATGAGATGTACAAAGTTAACTACACTAAAATTGATATTGCTGTATTTCATAAATGTTCACCCATAAGTAAACGATCACTACCACACAAAGTCTTTACAGATTTATCTTGTTGTTTTTGCAATATGCTATTGACTCATGGCGGCCCTATGTACAAGAGCCCTAAACCCTGCTCAATCCTGTGCCAACCTCACCATCCCTGACACACTCATTCCCATCACTCCACTCACAGAATCAATCCATCTCATCAAGGGTCTTCCTCTCCTGCGCCATCCCTCCACTCTGCCAAACATGATGTCCCTCTCCAAGGACCAGTCCTCCTTGCAACATGCCCAAACTATGTCAGATGAAGATTTATCTTACTGTTTATTTAAACTACATGCACTCCCCACATGTAGTTTATAAAGTATGACCTAATACTGCAGGAAAGAAAAGTCAAGCTGACCTAAAACACGCTTAAGCTGAAGCAGTAAGAAGTATCACAGGCTACGGTATTTCATGAAAAACAGTGATAGTTATTAGAACGGCACAGAAAAAAATTCAAAACTCCTTCTAGAGAAATACACACCTACGCATGCATATACAAACACCAACCTATAAAACCCTCTGCCACACAAATACAAGTAGTATTTGAGAAAAAGAGAATTCCAGATATGAGTTTCCTTCCTTTTAGGATCGTAAACCAGCCCTCTCTGGCAGTCTGAATTCACCAGCTGCTTCCTGGGACAGAGATGAGCAATCTAATCCTCTGTAACCTACAGCCTCAGAAAATCAATCAAGAGTCAGTTAATGAAAGAATGTGAAGTTGATGGCAATGAGTGAGAAAGAAGAATTCACCAGATAAAGAGGTGGGCAAATGTAGAGAGGGGTGGGATCTGACGTAAACCAGCAATACTGACTTCTCTGAAGCCCTCTGAACCTGATGCAAACACTTCCATTTTTGTTGCGTAAAATGTTTTTATAATTACCAGATACCTCCTCTCTTGCTTCGCTGTTGTTATGGACTGCTGAGTTGATGGCGACTCATTGTGGTTCCGTGCACAGCAGCTCTAAACCCTGCTCTATCCTGAGCCAGTCCCACTGTTCTACAACAATTCAACCCAATTCTTTACCTCTAAAAAGGATGAAGAAAAGATTCATTCCTTTGGAAATATATCTAAAGTAATCACAACTGTTATTTGTTTTAAAAAAAACTTTTATAAACTGAGTTTTGTATCAGAGAAGTTGCCAAAATCAATGTGATTACAATATGTGCCAAAGATGTTGCCAAAAAACAAATGTGTTTATAGAATTTTCTCTTCTCAGTAAATACAAAGCCACGCATTCCAACAAGCTTCCTTGCTTGGCCTAATTAGCCCAAGTGTAGAGTGCCAAATTTGCTCCCCAGTAAGATTCATCTACTTCATCCTGATACTTTAATGTTTTTTTTTTCTTTCCCTTCTCTATTTTCAGTCTCTTTTCCCCAATATCTCTTCCTCCATCTGCTTCTGAAAACCAGAAGTGGTACAGATCAGAATTACCAGGAATACTTTTCCAATTATCATCATTCTCCCCTTATCTGCGGTTTTGCGTTCAATGGTTTCAGTTTCTTGTGGTCAACCACGGTTCAGAAATATTTAATGAGTAGCCTGAGGAAATCTCGCCTTGTCCTGCTCCGTCCAGCTGAGCCCTAACTCACTACTTTGTCTGGTGTAGACACACTGCACAGATTACATGCTCACCCACTCATTCGTCATCATTGGGTTGGAGAACCAACTCAGAGCTGAGCCTGGAACAAACGGTTTCCTGGGCTGTAAATCTCACAGGGGGAGTTGCCCCTCTTCCCCTCTTCGGGCCACTGGTGGATTCAAAGCCCAGAAAGGCACCACGCAACCAGGGCTCATTTCTTACTCATTAGTTATTGTTATTGATCTCTGACTGTACCTAACTTATATAGTAAACGTTATCATAGTTATGTGTATGCAGGGGGGGAAAGTCTATAGGGGTAAATACCAGCCCAGTTCAGTTCCAGGCATCCACCAGTGTCTCCCTACAGACTTGGGGGTGGGCACGAGTATACAGGAGAACTACACTTTTATATACAAAGAATTACTGTTGTTACGTGTCCTGGAGTCGGTTTCACTCATAGCAACCTTACAAATAACAGAACTAAACACCGTGCCCTACGCCATAACCAAAAATGTTGCTATGTTTGAGTCTGTTGTTTTTGAGTCACTGTCTGAATCCATCTCAGGCAGGGAAAATACCATACAACCCGAACTTTCCATATTCCAAGACTGACTTTCCCATTGAACTAAATGGAAAGTGGGGAGAAGAAAGGAGTGTTTTCCAGGTACAGGTCTTCCACTCTTTGCTTTAGACATAATTTAAAAAAACTCTAAATAACAGACAATAAAAGCTAAATTTTAAAAAAATAATTAAGCTAATGTACTACACACATGAAATTATATGAAAAAGGCATCCTCAGCACATTCCATTCTCCTGTCAGACCGAATATGCTTGAAACGTTTTACAAAACCCTGCTATCTCTGAGCTCTCCTGCAACAAGGCTGATCTTAAAACCATGGAGCCGGCTGTCCCCACCCCTGTTTGTCTCCATCTGCCTTACTTGGCTAGAAGACAATTTCTACAAATGTAAAAAATCTGCTACAAGTAAGTGGCTCTGCAATTTTTCAGCACTACAACCAATACTTTGCAAAAGGGCCCGCTTCCAAATTCACAGCTCAGTAAATCATGGAGTCGTTCTGGCCTTTGTCCTGGACTTTAACACTCTGACTTCCCTTGCAAAATGTGTTTCAGGGCCCGTTTCTCAGCCCTGGAATTGTACTGAATAAACACCAAGATAACAATGTTCTAGGACATAAAAACAAGAATTTACATTTTAATTAGAGTGATTTAAAAAAATAATAATAATGATAAAATAGTCACCAGTCTTCAAGGCAATTCCAATCCATGTAAACACAAATGAAAATATGAAGAAAGGCACAGAGAATGTACAATTGATACATACAATATGCAACACTGAACTTTAATATAAAAAATATTATAAGGCAAGTACCTTTACTCTTCCTGTCATACTCCCTCCCATCCAGTCTGTCTGCCATTATTCTGAATGTTTACAGAACCAGCTGCTTCTGTTAGATTGGCTTGTCCAACCATAGCCAGTATCACCTCTGCCTTCCACTACTTAAGTGGACTCCTACTGGCTTCCCAAGTTTACCCTGCCACCTAAGACCTATTCACTTTGACCTATTCACAGAATGATGCAGTGACTTCCTGGTCCACTTGCATGGTGTGCAGCATGCTGCAATGTTAACCAAAAAGTTAGTGGTTCAAATACACCTGTAACTTCTTGGAAGAAAGATGTGAAGTGTCTTGCAGTTAAGATTTACAACCTCAAAAATCTAACAGAAGGTTGCTAGGAGTCAGAATTGAATTGAAAACAATCGCTTGAGGGCAGGATTAAGTGTAGATGAAGATACACTGGTGGCAAATGTATAAGTGCTATCAGAAAGTCAGCAACACAAACCCACTTTCTGTTCTTAAGAAGAAGAACAGGCAGTCTCCTGTAGATGTAAAAACTGGACAGAGTCGCCAGTGTGCTTGAAGTTATTATTCTGGGTGTGTATAATTTTTTTAAACTTTTTCATTTGAGAGAAAATGTACAAATCATATTTGGTTGTGTGTTGTTTTTTTTTTCTTCAAGTCTTTATTTTTTTAATTTATTATTAATTTCAATGAAAATTTACAGAGACTTTGGATTTCCATTCATTCACTGTTACACTTTCCTCCCCTCCCAACCTTCCCCCCTAGTACACTACCCTCTTAGAAAAGTAAAAGAAAAATTCTTTCATTGTTTTACAATCCCTCCCGCCCCAGGTCCACTCCAACTATACAGCCTTTGCTCTGGACTCCTGTCATGACAAAAATACCTAATAATTTTCCCTCTTAAACAATTTTCTCCCTCATCTGTTTCAATGCAGTATACATTATTTAACCCATCCTTCTCAGTCTCCTCCCAACCCCAAGGTCAGTCCTGTTTTACAACAGTGGTGCAGTATTTGTCCTTTTGTGACTGAGATATTTCACTCAGCATAATGTCCTCCAGGGTCACCCATTTTGAATAATACTGCATGAGTTCCTTGTTTTTCAATGCAGCATAGTATTTCATTGTGTGAATATACCACAGCTTCTCTATTCATTTGTTGATGAGCACTTAGGTTGTTTCCAACTCCTTGCTATTGTGAACAACACAGTGATAAACATGGACATGCATATATCTGCTTGGATGGCAGTTATGGTCTCTTTGGGGTATATTCCCAGTAGTGGAATTGCTGGGTCATATGGTATCTCTATTTGCAACTTTTTGAGAAAGTGCCATACCACCTTCCAGAGTGGTTTCACCATTTTACACTCCCACCAACAGTGAATAAGGGTTCCAGTTTCTCCACAACGTCGCCAGCATTTGTTGCTTGCTGTTGTTCTGTTAAATTTTGCAATTCTGACTGGATTGAGATGGTATCTCACAGTTGTTTTAATTTGCATCTACCTTAGAGTTAGGGATTTTGAACATTATGTTCATGTGCTTCTTAGCCATCTGAATGTCTTCGTCATATTTGTTTTCATTCATTCACTCATAGACAAATTTGTTTTACAACATTAATTACAATGGAGGTTTTTTAAAAAAAATGAATTGTGATTTGATTGAAAATTTACAAAGCATATTATTTTAAAACAGAACAACTCATTGCTGTCAAGCTGGAACCAAGTCATAGTTGACTTTCCAGGGGGTTTACACAGGCATTCATGATCTAGTGATTAAAGAGTTGTGTTGCCAACCCAAAGGTAAGCAGTTCAAATCTACCAGCTTCTTGGCACCTAAAAGGGGGGGGCACTCTCCTTTGCAATTACAGCCTCTGAAAACCCACTGGAAGGTCTGCTATGAGTAAGTTCCAACTTGAGTACAATAAGTTTTTCTTCGTAAATCCCATGAGAAGAGACGGCCCATTTTTCTCTCACAGAGCAGCTGGTGAATTCAAACTGCCTTTCTTCGTACTGACAGCACATCTTATTCCCTGTGCCACCAAAGCCATCTGAGGTTATTTTTTAAGTGTAGTTAAGCAGTTGTACTGCACACAGATTCCAGCAGAGGGCCAAGGCAGAGAAAAGAGGCTGAATCCGGCCCATATTCCATTTGCCAAACATGTTCAGAGAGGATAACTTCTCATTCACCTGGATCATGTCTCTTTTGTGCTCAACATGTTCCACTGTTTACTATGGAACATAAAATCTAAACTTCTTGCCAACAGAACGCAAGGCCTAAGTTATCTGTTCGTAATGATCATTCTGTTCCCTCTTTTCTCTCTCTGTTCTTACTCCAGGCACTGTTCCAAAGTACATCCAGCACCATTTTGGCTAGGGCCACTGTCATTCTGGTTCCTGCTGCCTAGAACACTTCTCTCAGCAATAAACGTCAAACGTCTGCACAAATATAACTGAAAGCCTACCTAAAAAGAAATAGAACTTAAAAAGGAATTCTCTAATCCCACCATTCTTCTCCTTTATTTTCTTTTTCTTCTTGGTACTTAACCCACCGGAAATTTTTGCTTTTTATCCTTCCTCACTACACTAGAATACACCACTGAGATAAATATTAAACTCACAAAAGAGCTATAAGTAGGGAGCTCTGGTGGCCTAGTGGCAAGAAGCTGCACTATAATCCCAAAAGCACATGGTTCGAATCCACTAGCTGCTCCACCAGAGAAAGATAAGTTATCTCTTTCCATGTGATTTTCTGCCTCTGAAAGCCCACTGGAGGATCAGCTATGAGTCAGCACCAACCCTACAGTACATAACAGCAAACTATTTAGAGAAATCTATTATTATACATTTAACTTAAAGAAGATAAAGAGAAGTAGAAACTTTCCCCCCCCCCAATGACTAGATGATATTCTTTCTAGTAAAGGTAATACTGAAGACTATATGTGGCAGACTACTTCATTGACTGCTGTGGAGGTGATAATGAAAGCAAACTTCTGGAAAGCAACTGGGTCATATGCAACAAGAGGTATGAGTTCACTTTCATTATTTTATTCCTTGGATTTATCCTATAAAAATAAGAGATGGGAACCAAACTCTACCTTCAAAAACACCCCACTATATTATTTCTACCAGTATAAAATAGCAAACAAGCCATACAATCAATAAAATAATAATTACAAGAATTGTTAAAACCTCATAAAAGATATTAAATCATTAAGTATGATTTCAAAAACATTCAATATAAAAATTAAAATGCATACAATTCAATGTTTTATAAATAAACCACTGGGCTGTTTCTATCTCTTTTCTATGGCTTATAATACTATAATAAAAAGGAGTGTACACACATCTGTTTGCATCATGACTCTGGTTCCTTTACAGTATACTCCAAGTAGTGGCATTGCTGGATTAAATGGTATTTCTATTTCCAACTTTTGACAGAGTGTCAGACTACTTTCCATAATAGCTGTACCATTTTAAATTCCCACCAGCAGTGAATAAGAGTTCCAATCTCTCAACAACCATGTCAGCATTTGTTTTTTAACTGCCCTACTGAACCTATTGTTGTTAGGTTGAGATTTTATCACATGGTTGTTTCAAATTGCATTTTTATGATAGGTAGGGATTTTGAACATCTCCTCACGTGTTTGCTGGTCACCAGTACTTCCTCTTTGGTAAAGTGAATGGGTGAGGTGATGAAGTATTCTATAAATTTTAGCTATGTGCTTGGCTCCACAGTCAACACTCTTGGCACCAATAGCCAGGAAATTAAAAGGCGCATTGCCATGGGAAAGTCTGCTGTAAGGGACCTCTCCAAAGTACTGAAGAGCAATGGTGTCTCTCTGGAGACTAAGGTTCATTTGATACAGGCCATGGTCTTCACAATCACTTGTTATGCATCAGAGAGTTGGACAATGACCAAGGAGGATTGAAGGAGAATTGATGGCTTTGAGCTGTGGTGCTGGAGAAGAGTATTAAGAATACCATGAACTGCTAGGAAAACAAACAGATTTGTCCTGGAAAGGGTTAAACCGGGTGGCTCTTTGGAGGCAAGGATTCTGAGGCTCTGTCTAACATACTTTGTACATGTTGTGAGGAGAGACCATGCTTGGGAGGGTGGAGGGACGGCGCAGGAGAGGAAGGCCCTCTATGAGGTGGATTGATTCAGTGACTGGGATAATCGGGATGCGAGAGTCAGAGAGAGTGCGATTGGCACAGGACAGAGCAGAGTATAGGGCTGTTGTACATCAGGTCACTATGAGTAGCAAGCAACTCGATGGCACATAACAACAACAACAATGTGTCTACCAGTTATGTAATTGCCAAATATTCTTCCTAGACTGTGAGTTTCCTTTTTACCCTGTTGGAGAAGTTTTTCAATGTGCATAGAAATCTGATTATTAGAAAGTTTCATTCATCTCTTACATTCTTCCTGATGGTAAGCTTTTTGCTGTGCTTAAAAGTCTATTAAGCTGTAGATTAGGGCTTCTAGAGTTGTTCCTATTTTTCTCTGATGAATTAATTTATAATCTTTGGTCTTCCTCCTAGGTTCATGATCTACCTTGAGCAGGTTTTTGTATATGGTGTGAGGTATGGGTCTTGCTTCACTTTTCTACAGATGGTTTTTCAATATTATCAGCACTATCTGTTAAAGAGGCTGTCATATAACCACTTAACTGATTTTGTCTCTTTATCATAGATCAGTCACGGCAGATGAGTGGACTTCTGAGTTCTCAATTCTATTCCACTGGTCTATTTATCAGCACCATGCTATCTTGATTAATAATGGCTGTGTAACAGAATGTGAGGTCAGGAAGTGTGGTGCCTCCTAACTTATGTTTCATTGTTCAGTAGTGTTTGGCTTATTCAGTGTCTCTCTCCATTCCAGACAAAATTGGAAACTGTCTTTTCTATCTCACTGAAGAATGGAATTTTGGTATCTGTATTGTGATTTCATTGAATTTACAGATTGCTTTTGGTAGAACAATCATTTTCACAATGCTGAGTCTTTCTATCCATGAACATCTGAGTTGTGGTATTGGAGAAGAGTACTGAATAGCCCATGAACTTCCAAAAGATGGAAGAGATATTTACTGGAAAAAGTGCAGTCAGACTGCTCTTTGGAGGCAAGGATGGCAAAGCTTCATCTTTCACACTTTGGACATGTTGCTATGACAGGCTATTCCCTGGAAATGGATACCATGTATGGAAAGGAGGAGAGTTAGCAAACGAGAAGACAACCCCCAATTGTGTGGACTGATATGGTGACTGCCACATTGCGCTCATCTGTACCAGAGATGGTCAGGATGGCACAGGATAGGAAAGAATTCATATTTGTTGTTCATAAGGTCGCTATGAGTCATACTCTATTCAAAAATGCCAACTAACAACAAAAATCCATGAACACAGTATATTCTTCCATTTCTGTAGACCTCTATTTGTTTCTTGTAATAACATTTTGTAATATTCTTTGTATAGATCTTTTGTGTGATACGAAGTGGCAAGGACGAGTTAAAACAATCTCTACATGCAGGCTACTCCTTGGAGGCAAAGATTCTGGGGCTTTGTCTGACATACTTTGGACATACTGCAAGGAGAGACAGGTCTTTGAAGAGGGACATCATGCTGGGTAGAGTGGAGGGACAGCGCAGGAGGGGAAGACTCTCTATGAGGTGGATTGATTCAGTGACTGGGGTAATTGGGATGGGTGTGTCAGAGGCAATGCAATTGGCACAGGACAGAGCGGGGTTTAGGGCTGTTGTACATAGGGTCGCTATGAGTCGAAAGCGACTCGACGGCACATAACAACAACAACAACATGCAGATATGATAACATACTTAGAAAACCCTAAAGATTCAGCAAGAAAACTTTCAAATATAATCAAGCAATTCAGAAAAGTGGCAGGATACAAGACTAACATACAAAAACAGTTGGATTTTTCTACAGTAGCAAAGAGAACATAGAAAGGGAAATAAGAACAATACCAATTTCAGTAACTGAGCACAAGATGAAATACTTAGGCAAGATTCATATCTGCTTTGCAAACAGCTGCTGTTAGTCTGAGTCAGCTCACTGGCACCTAATAACAAGTGTGAATTCTAGGTGTCAGTTTTAGGGAAGGCTTTTCTCTCTCTCTGCTGGCTCTTGAGAAACTTCCTTCTCTCTTCTAAACTTCTTTTCCTAATTAATCTTCATGTGGCTTGTTAGCTCTATTATCCCATTTATGCTTCTCTAGCTTACCTGTTTCATTTTTTTATATCTCAAAAGAGATTCTCACAAAGCATCCTCTACAATAGTCCTGCCTCATTAACATAAAAAACCAACAGACAGAATTATAAACATATACATAGATGTAAAGAATTACATAATTACATACTGTAATTGTGAACTGGATTGCTGCAGAACTCCTCTGCCCTGGAAGCTACTTAAGGATCTACTTGAGGGGCTTGCCAAGTAACCCATTATTCATCATGGTCACTAATGAGTAAAGGAGTACACAGACACTTTTCTGTGACACTTTTCTGTCAGGGTTCCAGTCAGGAAAGAGAACCTATCCTAGTATAATGAGCAAAATATAATTCAGGGGAGGGGGCCATAAAATTAAATCTATCATATTCCTCACAGAGCTACTTAGAGGTTTCAGCTACACTCTTACTTATCAGCCCTCCTATAGTTAAAAGAAGCTCTGCTGGCTTGCCAGGAGGAACTGTGCTGCCAACCACCAGGTAAATGGTTCAAATCCATCATCTGCTCCATGGAAGAAAGAGGGGTAATCTCCGCCTATGTCATTTACTCCCTCTAAAAATCCACTGGAGGGGCAGCTATGAATCATTCCAATTCAGTATTATACAACAATAACCTATAGATAAGAGGGACCTCTAGTGGCCTAGTGGTAAGCAGTTGCACAACCAACTCAAAGGCAGGCTGTTTGAATCCACCAGCTGCTCCATCAAGAAAAATACAGGAAATCTCTCATTTTTACAAAACCTACTGGAGGGTCAGCTTTGGGTTGGTCCCAACTCAAGAGCACATAATAATAACAGCAATGCAGGAAAACATAAAAAAGGGACACACACACACACACACACAAAAAAAGTTTCAAACAAGAAATCACTAAATCTATAATTACAAAGTACCATTACAATGGCTCACAATGTGCTCTTTTCTACTTTGATTTTAATGAACACAGTTAAAAATTGGACAAAGTAAAATAAAACCCTTCCTTCCTAAACAAGCCAGCATTTTTCTGCTATCTCTTGACCTTCTCAAATTCCAGAAGTCTGAATAAGTCCCAGTTGTTTCATCTCAGTAAAGTAAGTTTCATCCACTAAGTATTTGCTGAAAGTTAATAGGGTTGTTTATAAGATGAAAGCAGTAGAAAAGAAAAGTTTTCAGCCTCTTGGTTTTTTGAAAAGGAAATAATCACTAAAAGTCAAACAAACACAATAAAATTGTAATTAGAGGTGAGATTAATTACATTGTCCCCACATAAAATATAATCCAACAGTTTAGAAAGGAGAACTAGTCAGGGGAGGAAGGAGAGAAGATCCTATTAATCATCTTAATTTTTACATTTTACTACCTTTTTCCCATGATTTTCTTCTCTTGAAACTTGGGAAAGTATTTCATAAACACTGCTTTATAGCACAGCTCCATGTTAGAAAGCTGAGGCCATACGCACATTTCTACTACCAAAAGGACTTATCATAAAATCTTTATTTTATAAATAAAATCCCTGAAACCTGAGCAATCATTGAATTATTTAACATGTTTCAAGAGAGTTAAAGAAGAAAGTCACAGAGGGGAAAAAATAAATATGAAAGCATTTTCTCAACTCCTTCAGAGCAAAGTTTCTAAATAAAACCCCCATTTCTCCATTTACGTGCACTCCTTTTGAACTTTGAATATAGTTTTCTCCTCACTACTTTTGGCTACCACATCTTGGCTGCATTCACCAACACCAGCATCCCAATCAGGCAGACAGATACAAACGATGCAGAGACTCAAGTGTGTTTTCTGGAAGCTTCATGGGGATAAGGACTCCAGAGAGGGCAGCTTCTTGATCCCTGGATTGTGTTTAAGGCAGCACACTCTTGAAGGCAGTTGTTTAAGGGACTCTCTAGAGTCCTTCCAACTTTAGAAGAGTTAAGGAGTAATGTTCTTCTTTGATCAGCCTTCAATAGTACTTCATGAGTCACTAGTTGAGGTTCACTCTAAATTCCACTGTTTCAGCCTTTGCTGTATTTCTGAAAGTCCCTAATTACTTATGTTAAGTTTCTTTTTGTTTACAATACCTAAAGTCAGTTCTCTCTCCTTGCTGGAACCCAGACTGAGAGGTTTCTATTCAGACACACAACAGTTAGACCATGATGAGCCAGGCCAGCAGAGTTCTGAAACATACACATTTACAGACAGATACTCAAAACTAAAGAGATGCAAGTTTAAAGCCAGGGAAAATAAAGATAATTAAAAAGTAAAGACTACACACTATCCTATCAGTAGCTAAATACATGACAAAATGCACATTTAAAAACAATATTAGGTGAGTTTAGCAAAGGGGATAGAAAACAGAGCTAGAAGAAACACTGGCTATGTCAATCAGTATCTCCCGACTGAATTCTCTAGATTGGAAAAACAGGGATGGAGGCAAATTGTTACATCACCCTTAAGAAATTTTCCAGTTTTAATAAAATGATTGAGGGATCATATTGTGATAAATGGTCACACAGTCAGCCTCATGAATGAGCCAGCAACCTTAAAATAAGTAGTATAATTTCAACACCATGGAGGGGTTTGGGGGGTGGGGGGACAGGTATGACTGAAGCGATGGGGAAAGGCAGACTGTGAGGCCAGCTGAGGACGGCCGGGGCCTGCCAAAGACACTGGGGTCATCTCTGTACAGGAAAAACCAGTCAGAATAGCCAGGACCATCTTGCTGGAAGAAGTCAGTAGATTTAGGAGAGACTCTGCTTGGTTTCTGCTCGCTTGCTTGTTTTTACAGATTATTAGAGGACAGGTTTGTTGAGAAAAATGGTTTACGTGGTACTACTTATTTTATAGTTCGTGTGTGTGTGTGTATGTGTGTGTGTGTGTGTGTGTGTGTAATGTAAAATTTATTCTAGCTATTCTTGGCTTTATATTCTTACTTCCAAATGAAAAGTTAATTAAAATGCAAGCAACAACAAGGTCTGGCCAAGTTCTGCCCTGTTACAATAACCAGAAGAAAATCTAGAACTTAAATACAAAACAATCTTGAAACTGTTTCCTTTGGCATAACAAGTAAACTAATAGTAAGTTCCCTAAAGGTCTCTCTGTCTGTATTCTATGGCACTTTGTCTCTCTACTGCTTATCATAACACTTAGAATTCTTAAAACATCACGAATATTTTATTTTCTCTGTGCATTAAATTTATACAAATCTTAGAAACAGTGACCACCACCACCATAGCAAGTGCAGTTTTCCATAGAATACACTTCCATCATTTAGAACCATTATTCTTTTAAGGTAGATGTGTCTGAGTTAAATGAAGCCAGGGAGGAAAAGGTCTGATTATTAAAATCATCTGTGATCAATTGGGTGGGAAAAATCATGGAAATGAGTAGGAGAGATCCTAAATTACAAATAAAGTCCAGTGACGCTAAATAATTATTCAAGACCAGTAAGCGGAAGGCTTGGAACTTGAATCCAGTTTTCCGGATGCCACGATGTCTCTGCTCTTCCCAATATAGCAGGCTGCTGCCACATAAGGGCTTCTTTGATTTGTGCAATTTGTTTACATATGCATTTCTTTTCCTGTAGGATCATGGAATTTCAGCATGGAAGAGGAACTGTGCCTGGTGTGTTCTGTTTGTTTTATACACTTTAGCTTTTTTTATTTTTCCTCCACCTAAGCTCTAGCACAATATAGAACAGAAAAGGCTATTGTGTATATTAACACCAGCTGAATTAAATCTTGGGAAAATTAACTCACACATTTCAGAGTCTCACACAATCAAAAATACAGTGTGCATACTTTTGTAGGTGAAAAAATAAAATATCTCAAGGCGGGCGAATTTTTACTACCTAATTTCATAAATGAGCTTCAGCTCAACTCACAAACTAACATCTGGCCATTCCCTGTAATTTTGAGGTTTTATATCGCACAGAAGGTGAATGCCCGCCTTTCTCCCAAGGAGTCCATGATGGATTTGAACCTCCAGAGCGATAGTGCCTTTGGGTTAACAGCACAACTCCCTGCCGACTAGGCCATTAGAGATCCCTTAAGTAAATACAGACGTACCAAATAATGTAGATTCCTCAAAGTGATGGCCAAGTGATAAGAAGCTGCACTGCCATCCTAAAAGCACATGGTTCAAATCCACCAACTTCTCCAAGGAAGAAAGATGGGCAGTTTCCTCCTGTGTGATTTACTGTCTCTGAAAATCCACTAGAAGATCAGGTCTGGGTTTGTTCTGACTTGATAGTACACAACAACAACAACAACATGAGCCACTAGCATAATTGCAGAAAAGCTTTCACCTATTGGAAGTAAACAGGGGTCCAGTGGTTAAGCATTCAGAAGTTAAGCAACTGAAAAGCTGGCAAGTGGAACCTACTGGCATCTCCATGGAAGAAAAAAAAATCACCTGGTGATCTGCTTCTGACCCTACAGTTCTAGTCTGCCCTATACAAGAGTCACTATGGATCAGTATCAAGTCACCCATCACCCTTTAGCAGCAAGTCTCCAAGAAACTATAAAATCATCTACTGTCATGGTGAATAATGTGGATACGAACATATCTGTACAAATCTCTGTCTGTGTCTCAGTTCTAATTTCCTTGTGGTATATTTTAGCATCGGAATAGCTGTGTCACACAGAGTTTCTACATTCAGTTTTTTGAGGAAACACCAAACTGCCTTCCAGAGCGGTTATACCATTTTACAATCCCACCAATAGTGTATAAGAGTTCCTTTCTAACCAAATGCTCTCCCAACATTTATTGCTTGCTGTCCTGTTAAAACTTTGCCAATGCAACTGTGATAAAATGGCATCTCACTGTGGTTCTGATTTGCATCTCTCTTATTGCCAGTGATCTAGGGCATTTCTTCATGTGTCTGTTGGCTACCTGAATGTCTTCTTCTAAGAAAAGTCTTTCCATGTCTTTTGCCCATTTTTAAAATTTTTTTATTAAATTTTATCAATTTTAATGAATATTTACAGAGATTTTGGGTTTTCATTCATTCACTGTTGCACTACTTTCTCTAACCTCTCCCACCCCAGTTCGTTCCTCTTTTTTTCCCCCTTGAAAGTCTGTTTCAATTGTCCCATTGCCACAGTGCTTGTCAAAGCCAGTTCTGATTAATCTCCTTTGTCAGTGTGTCTTTTGCCATTCCCTATCACTCCTCCCTGAGAGACTTCACCTGATTTATAAGGAAAAGGGGACGGCGTCTTCTCTTAGCTACTTCCTGCTGAAAAGGGATGCTGTAGGTTTCAGGGTGAAGATCTTCTCTCACTAGTCTAAGGGTTACCAGTCTTTTTTCTTGTGGAGGGTCTGTTGCTATTGTTGTTGCTGCTGTGTACTGTAAAGTCAGAACCAACCCATAACTGACCCTCCAGCGGGTTTTCAGAGGCAATTAATCACATGGGAAGAGACTGTCCATCCTCCTGTGAAGCAGCTGGGGCTTTGAACTGCATGCCTTCAGGACTGCAGTGCAGCTTCTTGCCATTAGGCTACCAGGCCCTGTGGTATTCTATAAATTTTTGTTATTAGAGCCTTGACTGAAATGATAATGGCAAGTGATTATTCCCTCTCAGCAGGGTTTCTTTTCACTCTACTGGGGAAAGTCTTCGATGTCTAACCACAACCAAATGGAATGAGAAATTGTGCATTCACACAATGGAATACTACACAGCACTCAGGAGCAATGATTTCAAAAATCACTACGTAACTTGGGAGAGACTGGAGAATATGATGCTAAGTGAACTAACTAAGACAAATACTGCATTTGTAAATTATTTTAAAAAAATAAGATAACTAATAAAACATGTATGGGAATTCAAGGAGAGAAGGGATGGGAGCAGAAGGATGAAGATTGGTAGGGGGGAAAATCACAGGGTAGCACAATTTAGTGGTTGGAGGGAGGGGGTAAAGGAAATGGGAAAAATCTGATGGAGACCTAAAAAGATAGGGTAATGGTGGGCATAGTTCAAGGGTGATTTATTTTATAAAACACAGATGAGGGACTGAATAATTTAAAAGTGATGGCTAACAGGGTATTATGGTTATCACAAGAGTCTACAATTAAGGTTGCATAATGGAATGTACTTGGGGCGGTGGGAGAGGTGCAGGGGGATTGTGTACCAGGGAGGGAGTCTTTCTTTTACTTTTGAAAGAGAGGAGCGAACTGGGGGGCGGGGTGGAGAGGGCTGGGCGGGGAGAGAAGTGCAGAATGAATGAATGGATATCTAAATTCTCTGTAAATGTTCATTAACATTATTTTTAAAATAAAATTAAATTTAAAAAAAAACACAAAACACAATGTAATGATTGTATGAAACATAAGGTCAATGAAGGAAAGTGTGAAACACATACTCACAAAAAAACCCCACAAAAACCAAAAACCACCCAACTATGTACATGAATGAAACACAATGTATATGAGTAATTATATAGATACTAATAAAATAAGTAAATAAAAATGAGGACCTGGTGCATTCATATTTATCGACCAATGAAACTACTGGGTGCCAAGGCTGAGGAGGAAAGAGTTGTCTGCAAAGTAAGTGGTAGGAAGAAGAGGCAGAGTGAGAGTGAACAATGGGTCAATTGAGAGTTTAGAGAAAGAAAAGTCTGGGTGGACAGAGAACCCTCAAGAATATGCCAGGCAAGCATGCCCCTAACTACCTGACTTAAGTAAGTTAGAGTACTCCACACTGAACACATAATTTGTAAGTCTGTTCTGTTCTTTACTTTGGTGGTTTTCTAGTTCGGGTTCTGGTTTGGTTTTACCCTTGGTTACCTAGACAAATCAGCTCAGAAAACTTTAACCTTGTGTAAGCTTACTTGGAAGAAAAGGAGAATTGTCCTTCTCTAGACTTGGCCAAAGGAATGTCAGGGTGTCTGGGTGAGCAGGGCATTCCGGTCACAGTGATGGTGCCAGCGGAGGGCTGGGAAAGCAGCCGCCCTGCGAGAACAGGGGAAGAGGGATCTCTGAAGACAAGGGGCCTCAGAGCTGGCTGGGGCAGGACTGGAAAATCCCACCCAAGGCCAGTCTGCCCTCCACAAGAAAGCTCTCTAAGTCTTCCCAAATGGCTGCATCGGGGAGGGCATTTCAGTCTGCCTGCACACTGGTAACCAGTTTCTTCTTTTTATAAGGAACAGATTCAACTCCACACAGGCAGGTTTGGAGTTTAGGATTTGCTTTTTGTTTATTCGGTTGTCTGTTTGTTCCTTGATGAGGAATAGCTACCAATATCTGTTATACGGCTAGACTCACAAAGGAAGAACCTGTGAGAGAATACATTTAAAGACTAAATGCATCCCTTCTCATTTTTTACCTATACAATTAGTGTGCTAAAGCCTCATGAAATTTGTGTCATTAAGCCAATTAAAATATATTAGTCAATGAAAGAGCCTTATAAACGGGACACTGACTGCTGACGCTCTGAGACCATAACCTTCAAGAGCTTTTTTTTTCCGGTCCAAGTTCAGAACAATGCTGCAGCCTCAGTAATCTGAAGCTGTCAGGATTCCATCCCTCACCCTCCTACAGCTGAGCTTACAGGAGGGTCAAGCCCCGCCACATGATGTGCACTCAATAGATCTTTTTTTTAATTGGTTTGCTTACAACGTTCATATATATTGTGTTTCACACTATTTTTTTTACTCACGTTGTGTTTTATACAATCATTCTCATTGCATTTTTTATAAAATTAATCACTGTTGGACCATGCCCATTAATACCCTGTCTTTTTTGCCCAGATCTTTCCATTTCCTTCTCCCCTCCCCCACACCCACCAAACTGTGCAACCCTGTGGTTTCACCCCTACCCATCCTCACCCTTCCCTCCTTTTGAGTTCCCATACGTGTTTTACTAGTTATCCTTCTATTTTCATAATAATGGTCTTATGTAATATTTGTCCTTATGAGACTGTGTTAGTTTCACTCAGCATAATGCTCTCCAGACAATTATATCTTGATGCTTTTGAGGTCTTGGACTAACTAGAGGTGCTGAGGGAGAACAGTAAAGCTGCATGAGCTGAAATGCTTCAGGTTCTCACTAAAAAAATCATCAACTTAGTTGTTGTTGTTGTTATGTGTCGTCGAGTCGTTTGTGACTCATAGCGACCCTATGTACAACAGCCTTAAATGCCTGCTCTGTTCTGCGCCAATCACACTGTCTCTGACAATCCACCTCATAGAGGGCCTTCCCTCCTGTGCTGTCCCTCCACCCTCCCAAGCATGATGTCCCTTTCCAAGGACCCATCCCTCCTTGCAACATGTCCAAAGTATGTCAGACGAAGCCCCAGAATCGTTGCCTCCAAGGAGTTGCTTGGTTTAATCCTCTCCAGGATGAATCTGTTTGTTTTCTTGGCAGTCCATGGTACATTCAATACTCTTCTCCAGCACCACAGCTCAAAGGCATCAATTCTCCTTCTATCCTTCCTAGTCATTGTCCAAATCTCTGATGCATAACAAGTGATTGCAAAGACCATGGTCTGTTATCAGGCACACCTTAGTCTCCAGAGAGACACCATTGCTCTTGAGTACTTTAGAGAGGTCCCTAACAACAGACTTTCTCATCGCAATACATTCTCGCAATCAACTTAGAGCATCCACAAAAATAGAAGGATAGACCCATTGTAATTGTAATTAAATTGAAGGGAAAATAAAAGAGGTTCTCAGTAACTAGAGAAAAAGACAGAAAAGGAGGGGGTATTTCTTTTAAAGATTTGATAAGATAATTTTAAAGAAAATGAGGAAATAAATGCAAATGCAATTTTAAAGTACATAGCCAGTCTCCAGTATATCTTATGCTTACAAAACAGTGACATCAATATCAAAATCAATAAAACAATTAATAAGAGAAATGTAATCGTAACCAGGTTCCCCTATAAATTCTGTTATTGTGTCTTGAGAATGTCTGGGGAGCGTCTCCAGCTCTCAGAAACTGCAGAGAATACCTCAGATCCATTGTACAAATAACAGTAAAAACAAGTGTGAAGAACAAAATTTCAGTAATGACTGTTGTTGAAATGAAAAATAGAGAAAAGAGTTGATGTTATATGCTGTCGAGGCATTTGCTGCTCATAGTGACCCTATGTACAATAGCCCAGAAAACCGATCTATCTTGTGCCAACCTTACTCTGTCTCTGACACACCTACCCTCAACACACCAGTCACTGAGTCAATCCATCTCACTGACAGTTTTCCTCTCTTATGCTGTCCCTCCACCCTCCACAGCATAAGATCAAAGATGACAGCCTTCAATATGAGTTACAGAAAAACCAACATCCTCACCACTGGCCAAACACGCAACATCATGATAGATGGAGAAAAGACTAAAGCCGTCAATTGTTTCATTTTAGTTGGATTCACAATCAATATCCTTTGTAGCAGCTGTCAAGAAATCAAAAGATGTACTGCCTTGGGGATATGTGCTGTTAAAAACCTATCCAAAGTTCTAAAGAACAAAGATGTTCCATTTAAAGACTAAGGTGAACCTGATCCAAGCCTTGGTATTTTCAGTTGTTCTTACACATCAGTTAGTAATGAAGATAGGAATAGATAGCTTTGAATTGTAGTGTTGGTGAAGCATACTGAATATACCATGAACTGCCAAAGAGCAAACAAATCTGTCTGGAAAAAAGCACAACCAGAGTGTAGAGGCAAGGGTGGTGAAACTTCATCTCATTTAGTTTGGGGATATTTTCAGAAAGAACCAGTCCTTAGCAAGGGACAACATCAAGCTCGGTAAGGTTGGCCAAAGAGAGGCAGACTCTTAACAAACTGAATTGATACAGTGACTACCACAACAGGCTTGAACATGGTAGAGATCATGAAAATGGACAGGGTAAGGTTATCTAAGAGTTGTAGTTGACTTGACGGTACCTACCAACAACAATAAACCTATCTAATTACATTATTACAGCATTGCCTCGTCAAGCTTGCATGTGGTCTAGACCATCACAGGCAGCGTTGCTCTCACCTGGTACCTGGAATAATTGTTAACTGCCAGATGTATGTAAGTGTGCAAAATAGTCAGCAGATATGTCAGCACTCTCCTAAGTGGGAAATGTCAGATAATGTGATACCAGTAAGTGAGGGGTAGACTTTAACAAAAGGAGATTCTACTTTCTTTTCTAAAGACAGACAAACAAACAAAAAATCCTTTAGCGGAAATCTTCCCTCTGCATACAAAAATAACCTACTTTCTTGTTGTTGTTGTTGTTGTTGTTGTTGTGTTATGTGCCGTCAAGTCGCTTGCGACTCATAACAACCCTATGTACAACAGCCCTAAACCCTGCTCTATCCTGTGCCATCTCACTGCCTCCAACACACCCATCCCGATTACCCCAGTCACTGAATCAATCAACCTACTTTCTTAGTTCAAATTTTTAAAGTCATTTTTCATGAGAAATATCAACACTTACATGAAACAACTGCAGTTTTTTTTTTTTAACTGAGATTTTAATGGAAGTATATAAAGAACTTGGATTTCCATTCATTCATTGTTGCACATTTTCCTCCCTGCCCCACCTCCAGTTCACTTTTTTCTTTGGAAAAAAGTTCTTTCATTGTTATACAGTCCCCACCCCTCAGATCACTTAACTATACAGCTCTTATTCTGGCCTCTTGTCATGCCAATAATACCTAATCATCCTAGTCATATATTCCTTTTATACAGTTCTATTCCTCATCCGTTTCAATGTTGGGTACACTATTTATCCCCTCTTTTGTTAGTTTCCCACAAACATCCATGTCAGTTTTGCTTTATAACAATGGCATTGTGCAGTATTTGTCTTTTTGTGACTTTTTTGAGATATAAATGCAGTTTTAAATTATAAACTGTGTTTTTTGAGGATGCATTCTTGTGTAGGGTGGTAAATAATTATTCACTGATGTTTGCCACCATCAGAATCATTGCTAGAGGTTACAATACTGCAAGTCTTAACATAAACAACAACAAAAAACACCCCAATACACTGTTCACAGTTCTTTGAATTTCATAACCAACCTTTATTGAATTTAGGTGCTGTGGCATCAATTCCCACTCATAGAGACCCTGTGAACACAATCAAAAGCTTGCCTAACCCTGGCCATCCTCACAATCCAGCCGAACTTAAACCCATGGTTGCAGTAACTGTGTAAATTTATCAAATTGAGGGTCTTCTTCACCTTCACTGACCTGTACTTTTCTGAGCATACATTTGTCCAAGGTCAGGATCCTCCTGACAAAGCGCTTGTCTCTAAGGTGAATTCTGACTGTAGTTCTTCCAAAAAGATGTGCTTGTTCTTTAATCATCCCTACATGACTACAGTGGCAACAGGGGAAAATTGGTTCTTTAAATTCAGTTTAGTAAAGAAAGCTCTCCACAGCAAATACAAACCAGCAAATGTAAACAACAACAATAGCAACAGAATCCTTTTCACTTTCAAATCTGCCAATTTAGACTAATTTATGGCAGTGATTAAAGGAGACTGAAAATACTCATTAATAAATGTGCCAATCATTTCTTCCCGGGAACTCAGCCACATATTTAGAGAACCAAATTACCAGAATGAATGCAGGCTTTGAAGAGCTACGTATCTCCTTTCAACAGTCTTCAGAATGTTTCACTGATGTTTGATCACAAAGACACTCCTTACACGAAAACACACGTCTAGCTGGCATCACATGTTGTGTTTAAAACATGTAACAGAGAAGTTCGATGTCTGAATCCTCCAAAATACCACAGAAATCACTGGCAAAGTAAAAAATGAAAAACAGCTCTCTGAAATGCCCACAGCCAATTGCTACTGTCCACAATCGGGTTCTTACCAGTAGCGCAGCACATCTGCGTGAGCCAGAGCTTTAGAGGGAATGCCATCTCCTAAGGCAAGAGCTAACACACTTTTTTTTTTTGAAAGGCCAGAGAGTAACTATATCGGACTTTGCCAGCCATCTGGTCTCTCCTGCAACTTCCCTGTCACAATGAGGCTTCCAACTAGCCACATAAATGAACGAGTTGGACTGTGAACCAATAAAGTATTTGTTTTGTTTGTTTTGCTTTTTTTTAATGAACCCTTAAATTTACATTTTATATAGTTTTCATGTCATATTCTTTTTTTCCCCCTCAACCCTTTAAAATGCTAAAACACTCTTAGCTACTGGATCATATGAAAACAGGTGGCTGGTTTGGGTCTGCTGGTCTTGATGTATCCACAGCTTTCTCCCCTGTTTACCTAATGCTACAAAGTATGTATTTGCCTTTGTACCAGCCATCACTTTTGTTTCTCTAGATTAGATCATAGCTGCCTAGTCTCCGTTTCTTTCTAATAAAAAAGTCCAAAGGAGCAAAGAAGAGGGCAAAGAAAATCCAGAGAATGGTTGGGAGGAAGGTGTAGAGCCTGCTCTACAGCTGTTTACCTATGTGATAGATAAGCTTATGAAAGCCAGGGAGACATTTCAAATCTTCACTTCACCATCTAGTAAAAAAACACTTATAATACCCAGGCAAGTGGGTTTTAATGATGGGCATAATGACTGGCATTCCTGAAGGTGTGCTTTTATATCAAGTAGGAAAGAAGAGCGACATCCACTTCCTAAACAACATGTCTGGAAACTCTATGTTCGATAAATCTCGATGGTTGTGGAAGGGCTTCAGGCCTTTTGTTCATAAGGTCACTAAGAGTCATGCTCGACTGGAAGGCAATCAACAACAACAAGGTAGATAGAAGGAGCCCAGATAGTGCAGTGGTTGAACATTTGGCTGCTAACTGAAAACCTGATGGTTCAAAACAACCAGGAACTCTCTGGAAGAAAAAAGCGGATAATCTGCTTCCATAAAGATTGTTACTGTAGTGTTATGTGCTGTCCAGTTGGAATCGTCTCATAGCTGACCCTCCAGAGAGTTTCCAGATGCTGTAAATTGCATGGGAGGAGACTGTCTGTTTTTCTCCTACAGAGCAAATGGCAGAATTAAACTGTGTGTCTTTGCACTGGCAGTACAGCTCCTTACCATTAGGCCACCAGAGTTCCATCCATAAATATCACAGCCGAGGAGATCCCACAGGACACGTGGACTCTTAACATACAGAGTCTCTGTAAGTTGCAATTAATATGACACCTCAAACCAGGGTAGACAGAACAAGGTCATTTAACCAGTGAAAAAAGGGTTGGCCTGCAGCAATTCAGAACAAAGGCCTCACATGCTGTTTCATAGTTAAGCTGCTTGACTATGGTAGTCCTAGGTTCGCTAACTGGAGAAAAGAAGAACAGTAAATGTGGTTGGAGTTTTGGTCAAAGGATCAGCTCATGGTCATACTGATTCTATGCCACTTTACATAATTCACACGTGGTCAGGAAACTAAACAAACCAAAATGAAAATTATCTTCAAGTCAGGAAAAAAAAATTCAAAAACAGAAAAGGGAGAACTTTGCTGCAGGACCAGTGAGGAAGGTGCAGAAGCAAGTGGACTCTCCTCCAGGTGAGCTCACCAACAGAGTAAACGTCCAGCCAGCACTAAGACAGAAGCAAAGTGAGTTCCCTCACTGGAGGCCTCCACAGCCACAAAGAGCTTTGCTGAGGGACCAGAGAAAGTTCCCAGCCAGGACAGAGACAAAGGAGCTCCCTTCCCAGGGGGCTCTTTAGCCACAGAGGACTGCAGGGACCATAGAGGTAGAGGAGAAGCAGGGTGAGTTCTCCTCCAGTTCCCTTTCAGTTGCTCCTTCCAGAGCCAGGGTGGCCTTCCCAACAGTCCCAGAAGAGAGGGAGAGCTCATTCCCCTCACAGTGGACTCAGCAGTCACAGGGAACTCTGCTGAAGGGCCACAGGATAGGAACAGAAGCAAGCAAGTTCTCCTCTAGTTTCTTTCTCATTGACTCCCATCTGCTGCAAGCATCTCAGCTAGCTGGGGGATGACAGAGGAAATACTAGAGACAAAGCAAGTCTGGATTCACAGTGAGCTCCTCAGTCCCAGAGAAATTTACTCCAAGAAAGAGAGAATGGATACAGGCAGGATGACTTGCCCTCCTCTTTCCTACTGCAGTGCTGAGCTGTCCATCTGAGGCTAGTCTTGCCATGAGGCAGAGACTAGAGAGATCTTCAGGCAAAGTGAGCTGCCTGCCCTTCCCTCCTCTGGAGCAGTGAGCTCCCCAAACAAGGTCTTCAGATCCAAGACCTACTAGGGACCTAAGGTAAGAAAAACTCTATCACAGCAATGGCACATAAGAAGCTGATTACATCACATCCTACACAAAACCAAAGCAAGACTTCACCTTAAAAAAATTATAAAAACACAGAATCAATGGAATTTCTGAAGCCAGAAAGTGATAGAACTTTCTGCCACAGAATTCCAAGAACAATGTCAAGTATTCTCAATGGCTGAAAGAAAAATATGAAGAACTGCAGGATTCAACAAGCAAAAGCCAAGAGGAACTTACAAAAACCAATTCAAGACAATGCAGACAAAACAGGAAGCATCAGAAACCCTAGATATATAAACAAGAAACAGCAATTATGAATATTAGGATTGTCTCAGAAGTCAACATACAGGGACAGATGAGCAGAATTGAAAATGTAGCACAGAACAAGTAAAACAGAAGAGAGAGCTCTCAGTACCTATTTACTAGAGCAAAAGGCAAAATAGAAAAGGAAGGAAAATAAAGAAATCCTAAAAACAATAAAGAGGAAGAACGTGTACATAATTGGAATTCCAGAACAGGCAAAACAGCAGGAGAGGGAAAAAAAGACAATGAGAATGCTGTGGAGTTACTAGAAGAAAACTTTGTAGATATCATGAAGAATGAGAGAAGATACAAACATCCAAGAAGCTGAGTAAACCACATAGAGAATAGACCCCAAAAGAAAAACACCAAGGGATATCATAGTTAAACTCACCAGAATCAAAGACAAAGAGAGAATTCTGAAAGCAGCTAGGAAAAAATGAAGACTAACTTATAAAGGAGAGAAAATAAGAGTGTTGATTTCTCAGCAGAAACCCTGTGAACAAGAAAACAGTGGAATGACATATAAGCACTCAACACAACTGTCAACCGAGAATACGGGACAAAGCAAAACTTAACTATTAAATATGACAGCAAGATAGACATTCTCAGAAAAGCAGAAACTAGGGAGTTTGTAAAAATAAGACCAGTGTTGCAGGAAATACTGAAGTAAGGCTTTCTCAGAGAGGCTCCACAGAAAGGAGGATTGATCAAAGTAACCAGCAACAGCACAAAAAAACAACTCCACAAAATGACAGCAGTAAAACATTACCTCTCAGTAATTACCCTGGATGTGAATGTTTTAAATGCAGCAGTACAACAACAGATGAATTAAGAAAAAAGAAGAAGGAAAGTAAATTGGGGAAGAGGGTAGGAAGGAGGGAAAATGTGCAACAATCAATGAATGAAAATCCAACTTTTCTGTAAACTTTTGTAAATAACCACAATTTTTAAAAATAGGTTTAAAATTTTTAAAAAAGTTCCTTTCAATGACTAAATTATTGTTTGTACACTTTTTAAAAAAGGAATAAAACAAGTAAGCTTAAAAGAAACTCAACATACTGAAAAATTAAATTTCACAATGAACCAACTTGATCTCACAGACATATACAGACTAAAGCACCCCAAAAAGCTCAGTATACATTCTTCTCCAGTGCATAGGGAACATTTTCCAGAACAGATCCTATTTTAGGTCACAAAGCAAACCTCAGTAAATTAAAAAACACAGAAATAATACATAGCATTTTCTCAGACCACAATGCTGCAAAATTAGAAAATCAACAAGAGCCTGAAGGAGAAAAAAAGCACACACCTGGAAGCTGAAAAACATTCTGCTTGAAGGTGAGTGGGTAATAGAAGAAATAATAAAATTAAAATGTCTATTGAAACAAATGAGAATGAAAACACAACTTACCAAAAACTTTCAGACACAGCAAAAGTAGTACTTAAGAGTTCAATTCATAGCAATTAGTAAATCCAGTAAAAGGGAAGAAATAGTAAAAATCAATTCTGTAACCCAACATCTCCAACAAATAGTAAACCAACTGCAAGAAAACCCAACAATTTCCAAAAGAATGGAAATTATAGGAATTAGGGCAGAAATAAGTGGAATAGAAAACAGAAAAACAATTCAAATGATCAGCAGGAACTGGTTCTTTGAAAAGGTCAATAAAATCAACAAACCACTAGCAAAGCCAACAAAGGAAAAGACAAATAATAAGAGATGAAAGAGGCAATGTTACAACAGTATCAATTGAAATAAAAAGATTAATAATGGAATTTTAGGAGAAGCTACACTCAAATATGAAAACTAGAAGAAATGGGCAGTGCAGGAGACTCTCCAGAGAAGGCAGGTGGTGTGGGAGACCCTCCATCAGCAATGGGCAGTGCACTATCCCACTGCTGGGAATAAAGAAACCAGAGTCTCAACAAAACGGATGTATGCAAATCCACGTTTCCTGCTGTGTTATTCACCATAGTGAAGAGATGGAAGAGTGTGGATTCTCAATTTCATTCATTAGCTGCTACTGAGCCATCACGGGGAACCATGTGTTATGAAACACAACATCGCCCAGTCCCATGCCAACCCACGAGTGGTGGTGAAGCTTACTGGTGTGGTTCACAGGATATTTACTGGCCAACTTTTGCTTCCTGTCAGGCTATTCTTCCTAGTATACCTTAATCCAGAAGCGCTGCTAAAATTTGTTCGACATCACAACAACATGGTGTGGTGGCTGTGCATGAATTGCAATGCAAAAAACTAAACCCCAAGAAAATGAGAACTGAGGCACAAACAGAAACTTGTGCACTAATGTGTCATTCACCATCGCAAGAATATGGAAACCATCCAGATGTCCAACTACAAATGAATGGACTGAGAACTTGTGGTACATCCATATAATGGAATACTATGCAGCACACAGGAGCAATGATTCTATAAAGTACTACCTAACTTGAGAGGGACTGGAAAGCATTATGCTGAGTGAACTAACTCAGTCCAAAAGGACAAATACTGTATAAAAACACTACTGTAGAGTGAGTATGAGGAATCAAGGGGGTGGGGGTGGACAGAAAAGGGTAAGGATGGAGAGGTAGGGTGTTAGTCATAGGGTTGTACAATTCAGTGGGTGGGTGGGGTGAAGAAAATGGGAAGGATCTTTCATGAAAAACAATGTATTCAAACTTTATAAACAAATCAGTATAACATTTTAAAATAAATAATTTTTTTTAAAAGCTACCAAGAAAAAACAAACCCAAAGCTAAACCCAGATCTGTAAGTCACTAAGATCATAAAAGGAACAAAGGGAGAATATAAAAAATTTCCAGAAATGTAAGCTGAATTCAGAAGTAGCCATGAACAAGAGATCATTGCTAATGTCAGATGGATTGTGACTAAAAGCAGCTGTCCAAACAGAAGAAGGTAACACTGCATGGTTCAAATCAAGAAAGGTGAACATTAGGGTTACAGATGCTCTCCACATGTATTCAATCTGTATGCTCAGTAAATCATTTGAGAAACTGGACTACATGGAGAAGGCAGTATCAGGAATTGAAGAAGATGCACTAACAATGTGTTGGTATGCAGAACATACAAATTTTCTTACAGAAAATGAAGACGATGACTTGAAGCACTTACAGCAGGAAATCAAAGACTGTTGTTGCTGCTGATTGCTGTTGAGTCAAGCACAACTCATAATAACTCTATGAACAAAAGGTCTGAAGCCATTCCATAACTATTGTCCTTTATCAAAGTTCATAGATTTTCCAGATGCATGTTGTTTAGGAAGTGGATGCCACTCCTGCTTCTTCAATATGGGTTACATTAAGCAAAATGAAAACAGAAATCCTCACCAGTGGACCAACAGATATGAGAGATGGAAAAAACATTTGAAGATTCATCAAGGTTTTCATTTTACTTTAATCCGCAATCAACACTCATCGTACCAGTAGAAAGGAAATCAAAAGACGATTTATATTGGAATAATCAACTGCCAATGGCCTATCTAAAGTGAATAAAACCATGGATATCAATTTAATGACTATACTGAGCTTGATCCAAGGTATGGTTCTTTTTCAGTTGTTTCCTATGCATCTGAAAGTTGGACACACAAAGAAAGTAGAGCTTTAAATTCTTGTTTTGCAAACAATGTTGACTCTACCATGGACTGCCAAAAGGAAAATAACCAACACATCTGTCTTGGAATGAGTGCAACCAGGTAGGTGTCCCTTGGAGTGCAGGATAGTAAACTTCATTCTAGAGACTTTGGGCATGTGGTCAGGAGGAACTTCTTGTTGTTATGTGCCATTGAGTTGTGACTCATAGTGACCCTATGTACAACAGCCCTAAACTCTGTTCTGTCCAATCGCACTGCCTCCGACACACCCATCCCAATTACCCCAGTCACTGAATCAATCCACCTCATAGAGGGCCTTCACCTCCTGCGCTGTCTCTCCACCCTCCCAAGGATGATGTCCTTCTCCAAGGACCGGTCCCTCCTTACAACATGTCCAAAGTATGTTAGATGAAGCCTCAGAATCCTTGCCTCCAGGGAGCTGCCCAGTTTAACCCTTTCCAGGATGAATCTGTTTGTTTTCCTAGCAGTCCATGGTACCCTCAATACTCTTCTCCAGCACCACAGCTCAAAGGTATCAATTCTCCTTCTATCCTCCTTAGTCACTCTCCAGCTCTCTGATGCATAACAAGTGATAGCAAAGACCATGGCCTGTATCAAATGCACCTTAGTCTCCAGAGAGACACCATTGCTCTTCAGTACTTTGGAGAGGCCCCTAACAGCAGATTTCCCATGGCAATATGTCTTTTAATTTTCTGGCTACTGGTGCCAAGAGTATTGACTTTGGAGCCAAGCAAACTAAAGCTGTGAACAATTTTAATCTCTTCACCATCCATCCTGATGTTGCCAATTGGCCCAGTGGGGAGAATCTTTGTCTTGTTGACATTGAGCCTCAATCCATATTGGAGGTTGCAGTCCTGAAGAATGGGAATCCCAGAACACCTGATTGTGCTAAGGAGAAATCTATAGTTGGACCAAGAGGCAGTCATCAGAACAGAGCAAGGAAACACTGCATGGTTCAAAATTGCGAAGGGCGTATACCAGAGATGTATTCTATCTCCATACCTTTTCAACCTGTATGCAGAACAGATTATCCAGGAGGCTGGGCTCTATGAGGAGGAATGTGGGGTCAAGATTGCTGGGAGATCTATCAACAATCTGCATTATGCAGATGATACAACCCTGCTTGCTGAAACTGAGGAGGACCTGAAGCACTTGCTGCAGCAGAAACTACTCCATGGAAAAAAGTCAATATGCTGGTGAAGGTGGAGGGTCAGTGAAAGAGCAGAGGATCTTCAAGGAAATGGATCGATACGGACACTCTAAAAGGTTATCCAAGGTGCAGGACAGGACAAAATTCTGATCTGCTCTTCACCAGGTCACTCTGAGTTGTTGTCAACTCCATGGCACCTAACAACAGCAACTGGGTAAAAAATTGGTTCCACTCATGAACCAACCATCAATTTCATTTTTTTGCCATCCAGAAATTGGTTCTACTCCTGAACCAACCATCAATTTCACTTTTTGCCATCCAGACGCCTTCACCTTGTTTCTTAAAAATGAAACTCATCAATGCTAGGCTGCTAACCACAAGATCAACAATTTGAACTCGCTAGCTTCTCTCCAAGAGAAAAATAGAGTAGTCGCTAGCTTCTCTCCAAGAGAAAAATAGAGCAGTCTTCTCCCGATAAAATGGACAGTGTTGGAAACCCAATGGAGGATCACAATGGATTGGAATTGACAGGATAGCAGGTAGTTTGGGGTTTGGTTATATCCTTGGAATATTTTTAATAAAGAGACTTTCCCTTAAATATTTTAGTCAGTGCAATATTTGTTAAAAAAAGAATGAAGAAAATCATCTTTTGTTATTATCTGATGTAACTAAGTTTTCATTTTGTTTTCTCTCATCATCTTTTATAGTCTCTCTGGCTATACACAGGGCAATCTCTCTCTGTCCTTTCTTTATTCCAGACATTTCTCTGGAACCATTCTTGTCCTTCTCCACCCCATAAATTGCAGGTTTGCATCAATAGATAGGGACAGCCCTTTCCTTTTCTCCTTGAATATGCCAGAGAAAATTAAAGAGTTCGCAAATTAACATGCTTGAAAAATACCAGTCTTGACAAAAACAGCTGAAATGATTTCTTTCATTTTTGCCCAAAACTTGGTTTCTATCCAATTTAGGTCAAGGTACCTCAGAAAATACTCATTTGTTTATGCAGGTCTGGAGACCTGTTTGCAAATGCTTGACAGGAGAAAGAAATTTACATATGAAACTGATTTAGCCATCAAGAGGACTGAGACAGAGAAAGCCTCTATGAGAACATAAAATTCAGATACAATTCCTAGAAATTATTCTAGGAGAAAATGATTGTAATTAGCTGAAAGCCTGCTAAAATTCTTAGATTCTGTCTAAGCCAAGAATAACGTGGCAACCGAAATGGAATGACATAAAATATAGCATAACTCTCAAAAAGCAGTGTTCTCAGTTCTGGCCATACCACCAAATCTAGGCAAGACTATATTCCAAAAAATTATCTTTGTGATTCAAAGAATGCATTCGCTACTATATTAGAAAATGAAAATTTGCTTTAAGTGTTTGCTTAAAAAAATGGCTACTCTCATTCCAATAAACACTGTAATGACATAATATCCTATATATGCAGATTTTTGTTTCTTGGGGATGTTTAGAAATTTCTGGAGATTTGTTTTTTTTAGGAGTGTAATATCTGAGGATGGGGAGGTTATTACTTAAATTTTGGGAGTAGAGGCCAAAGATACTGCTAATAGCCATCCCTCAACCCTACCAGACAAAAAATTGCCTGGCCAAAAGTATCAATGAGACCAAGAAACCACGGTCTAATCCATTTCCATGCAACTAGCCTGGATTTAACAATGCACAGGGGATTTACATATTATAGATATTTTTCACTTAGAACTGCTGTTAAGTTAAAACAACTTAAAAGAGTACTGAGAAGAGCTTGATATTTACAGTGATAACTAAATTTCCTCTTTAGTTATATTTCATTTTAATATTTTAGTGAGGGAACGGAATACATAGGTATTGCTTGTCACATAACCTGACAGAACACTGACCTCTAAAATTCTCATAATTAAACTAAGTACTGTTGGCTCCAGCTGTTACAAAATAATCTTTTCCTGCATTTTAGAGGGACATGCATTTCCCAACTCCACTAAGAAAAATTATTTCAAAAATGGCTTCTATGTGATATTTTCTGAAAACGCATTCGTAACTGAAATTCTTTTTCTCTTATGTTGTAATCCATTAAAACTTTACTGTACAGTTCCATGAAGTAAAAGCCAGAATGCAAAAGGCAGGTGATTTGACTATAAAGTGTCAGGCAATGACAAAGTTGGGTGGTTTCTATAAAGAGCAAAGCGTGTTGGTAATCAAGTGACATTAGTGAAATATAATCTGACAATGAAATATGCAAACGTTGAATTGGTTCCTAAAACAGTAACAACTTGGAAGCAGAAGTGGCATCCACTTCCTAAATAACATGCCTCCGGAAACTTTATGAACTTTGATAAATGTCGATAGTTGTAGAGGGGCTTCAGGCCTTTTGTTCATAGGATCGCTGAGCCGTGCTTGACTAGAAGGCAATCAATAACAACTACAACAAAAGTAACAACAGGATTCCCTAAAAGTAAAACTTTATTTTCTTTTTTTAATAACCTTCCCGAGTGTTTTAGCAAAGATAAAATTTTTTAGGTGGTTTTTTTTTTTTGCTTTTATTTTAATGTCTCCATTTCCAACTTTAAGGCATTTGTCTTTTAATTTTATAGTTTTACACAAGAGAAAAATCTTAAATTATGAAAGTATTCCATTAAATTTAGAGCAACCAAACAGGCCTTAGAAATCTATTTTCAAGCCATCACATACACCTGACAAAATGAAAAGTGGTGTAAAACTGAAAAAAAAAAAATCCATCTCAGGACAGGTTTCTCGAGTTAACAAGGCAGGCACTGTTTGGCAGGAATGGACAAGGATAGGCAGTTCAGGCCTTTATTGTCTTCTTAGAGACAGAACCAATCGTAATTGGAGTGGCTGCTCTCTCCACCAAACAGCACTCTCTAAAGATAATGCTGAAATAGAAATCCCTGTTTTGAGATTTAATAATGTTCAAACAGAAAAGTGCCTAAATGCTGGTCATTTAAAGTAGAACTGAAGGGCATTTCAATGAAAGATCAGGTTTCAGGGAGTTGAGCACAATTAGCCCAAGAACCTCCACGGATTTCTCAAAGTGCAGCAAGTGGCACAAAAGTATGTTTTGACAGACATGGTATTCTGGGAAGTGTAAAACAACAACAAAAAGTAATGTTTTACATGAACTTTACTAGACTCTTTGCGGCAGTTCTGGCTTGTGCCAAGAAGAAATGGGACCAAGTTTAGAAAAAAGTGAATAAGGAGAGAAGCTGTGTTCACAACTTCCCCTCGGAGTCCCACCGGAGGAAAGCTGCCACCTGGGGGTAGTGCGTAGCCAGGTCGCCTTCCTGAAAACAACCAAGGTTTTGAGTGCCGGGTTTTGGCACGAGGTAGGTGTAACGGGGCTGCTTGCTGGGGCGCTGGAAGGAATGTGTCACCATCAATCAGAAAGTACACTGAGTCCCGTGTTTCAGCCAGAGGGGGAGTGGTGCCTCGTCCAACAGGGACTATCGAGAGAACCCCAGGAAAGGAGATCTGCAGGAAATGTGCTGGTATTAGGACCTGGCAACTTCAAGAGGCAACTCCGGTGTATTATAAGGGAGAAAAGGAGAGCGATCTAGTAGGATGGTTGCTCCAACACGTTTCCGGGGACCTGCACACCCCAAGCGCACTCCCGGGAGACAACCTCAGCAGCACGGGAGGCGAAGGCCCCCGAGTGCTCACCTGCCCAAGGCCGGGCGTGAGGTGGTGAGAAAATGAACCACCAGCAGAGGCTCCCAGGTTGGGACCGACGCCGGGAGCGCTTACCTGGTGGGATCCAGGAGGGATTGTCCGAGTCGGCGCCCAGGCAGGGGTTCCCGGGGCAAAGGACCAGCGCCAGCAGGAGCAGCAGGAATCTCCTCTCGTACCTCTCCATTCTGGGGACCCCAGGGTCTGCTCGGACTTTGGCACCCCCAGCAGCAGAGCACTTCTCGCGAGAACAAGGGGACCCCCTTGTCGGCCGAGGGGCTGGAGATTGCGGTGAGAACTGGCAGACCCGGGGGCGCGAGAAGCGAAGGACGCGCGGAGCGAGGGGCAGCGGTGAGGACGCCCCGGCGCGGCTGGCGCCTTATAGGCTCCCCGGGGCGGGGGCGGTGACGGGGCGGGCCGCGCCCGGGCTATTGGCCGCAGGCTGACCCACCGCGTCCCCTGGCGCCCCGCGATCGCTTCCGCTCACCCTCTGCAGCCTCACGGCTGGGGGGTGCGGTTTGCGCAGCTCGAACCCTATTTAAGGAGCTGTCTGGCGCTACGTGGAGAAGCTCACGCAGGCCTCTCCGGCTGGAGCAGGCTTGGGAGTGGGCCTGGGAGAGGGGAGGAGCAGCCGGCGGCGGGCGGTCCTCCCTTCCTCTCTGCAGCCCCGCATCAGAGGCTGCCAGCAACCTGGACGGGAAGCTGATGAGAATCTGCTCTGGACTTACATATGACCCTCCAGTCAGAGGTAACCAAAAGAGCCCTCCACAGTCTTGGTGGAACGGGACCTTGTCAGATTTAAGTCATGGAAATGGGTCGACCACTGTCAATTCCACCCAGTTTCTTCGCCCAGGAAAAGGACAAGCCGTGTGTTTTATTCTTGTTTTACTCTATAAGCCGAAAATGTTTATTGTTTGATGAACATGACCACCTCCCTCGCCTGCGTCGAGAGAGTCACAGACGGTGTCTCGTAATAAGACTTGTAAAGCCTGCAGAATTGGAACGCAGCGTGTTTAACCTGGGGCTGTGCCTTACAAGCTTTCTCCAGTCCACATGGAAAATTCCTCCCAGAGATGTTGTCCGAGCGATCCCTTGGCTCCTCGGAACGTCCTCTTCAGCTTCCAATTTTGACTCATGTCTAACTAACCAAATTCCATTTTTTCCCCAGTTCTAAATATCCCACATTTTCGTCAGAGTCTGATCTGTTGGGATGGGTAGGGGAAATAGTTTTGTCTCATTTCATATCTTAGTTTGTGAGAGGAAGATAGAGTTCTAGTATCTTCCACCTCTATTTATGTTCCTAAAACGGTAAAGAAAAGCAGTGAGTCAGCACTTCATCTAAGGCTAACCCTTTAAAACTAAAACAGAAAATTATTAAGACATTATTAGGATGTTCCAGATAAACATTTTTTTTAATTTAGCAGTAAATCAAGATGAGCATTAAATGAAAGCATTAGAAACAAGTAGGAAATCCTTCAAAGAAATATTGCCTGAAGTGTGGCATTTTAGAAACAAAATTATTTCCTGTTCCCAAAACTAAGCCAATCGTTGCTGTTTTGAAGTTGGTTGGAGTTTGTTGGTGTTGTGTTTTTTGTTTGGGTTTGTTTTTAAGAGAAGGAAAAGTGGAGTGTTCAGAGAAGTGTAACAAATAATTAAAGAAATGGAAAATATGACCTGTGAGAAGAATTCAATAAGGTTTATTTAGTCTGAAGAAGAACTAAGAGGCAGATACCTTAATAACATCCTTCTGAGTGTCAGACCAGACAGAACGCAAACAGGGAGAAGTGGTCCTTCGAGTCTGAGGACTCTGTTAGAGGTTGCTGGTCTTTGAACCAAATACCATTCTTCAGAATTTCAAGCCTGCCCTTTGTTCCTAAATTCTGCCAAACTCCTTCACCTTGACTGTGTCTTTCCTATAACTGTAAGGTCCTCACAAACCAGAAGTGTTCAAACTTAGAACTTGGCTTTCTTCCCAAAACCTTCTGGCCCCCTGCACACTGAGTGGCTTCTTCACGTCACACATGTCTAAAATACGAGGTTCCTCTTTCTGCTTTGAATCTCAAGTCAGGGATATAAGTCTTGTAGAGAGTAATTGCTGTTTGTGCATTTTCAAAATAGTCAGGTTATCACAGTCTGAAAGACCACAAGCTCTGAAACCAAATCTTGCCTGCCTTCTTTTATTTCCAGCTGTCTGCTAAACATTTCTACTTAGACTTTCCACTGGCATAAACTCAACATTGTCTTTAGTTCATCAAATCCAGATCCCACTCATAGTTGCAACATCTCTGTTAATGCTACTGCTGCTTTCTAACTCAAACAGCCTCAAACTGTTTTTAAAAAATTTTCTTTTCCCACCCTTGCTTGCAAAGCAAGACACTAATTCCTAGCATTTTTTTTCTTCTGTTCACATTTTTTCCTCTCCGTTTGTTTTTATTCTTGTTGTCACTCCACTGTGACACTCCTCAATGTATCGTAACTAGCCTGTTTTGGAAGCAGGAGTGGCATCCACTTCCTAAACAACATGCCTCTGGAAACTCTATGACCTTTGAGAAATGACAACAATTATAGAAAGGCTTCAGGTATTTTGTTCATAGGGTCACTATAAGCCGTGCTCAACTCGATGGCAATCAACAACAACAATCTGTTTTAGGACAGCTCTGGTGGGATAGGCCTTACTTAGAGTGTTGCACTGCTAATCACCCCTGGATCCAGGGGAGAAAGAGATTAATCTCCTCCAGTGTGTTTTACAACCTCTGAAAACCTACTGGACGGTCAGCTATGAGTCATGGAGTCTAACTCAATGGCAAAATAAATAATAAATAACTAAAATGTAAATTTGAGTCTGTTTTAAGGGGGCTCAGAGAGCAGAGCATAGGTCGCATCAGAGTTACACCGGAGACTCTAAAGGAAAAATAAGGGCAGTATCACCTCTTGTGCGATTTACAGCCTCTGAAAAATGGATTCTGGATGCTCTGCTGGAGAAGGAGGAACAATCTCCTCCTGTACCAGTCAGATCTGATTTGACAGTACACACAAAAAATAATGAAATAAAATAAATTTAAAAAAAGAACTTGCTAAAATAAAAAAAATTAAAAATATGGATTCTGACTAGATGGCAATGAGTTGAGGGTGGTGAGTCTGTTTTAACTCTTTGTTTATTAATATATTTTTATTATTATTAATTTTAATGAAAATGTACAGAGACTTTGGCTTTCCATTCATTCATTGTTGCACTTTTCTCCCCGCCCACCCCTCCCCTCTTAACTCTTTCTAAATTGGCTCCCTTTCCTATACTCTCCCCACCCTCCCAATACAGCACCACTGTAAATATCCTTTTGATTATTTCATCTTTGAAAACAAAGATTACATCAGGAATTTGGTAACCTAGACTTTAAAACCCTAACTTATTAAACCCATTTACCTCCCTCTATCTCCTATACTCAGTCTGATTTTCTTTATTATCTAAGAAAGCAGACCAAGAGTTTTGTCACTCAGAACTGCCACCCAAACAGATATATGCAGACATGTTTATTGTTGTATTGTTCACAATAGCAAAGAAATTGAAACAACCTAAGTGCCTGTCTACAAACAAATAGAAAAGCTGTGGTATATTCACACAATGGAGTACTATGCTGCGTTGAAAAACAAGGGACTCATAAAATATTATATAAAATTGGTCACCCTGGAGGACATTATGCTGAGTGAAATATCTCAGTCACAAAGGGACAAATACTGCATAATGCCACTGTTGTAAAACAGGAGTGATATGGGGGTTGGGGGAGAACTAATAAAAGAGAGGATAAAAAATGTGCACTGCATTCAAACAGATATGGGAAAGAACTGTTTAAAAGGAATATATCATTAGGTATTATTTGCATGACAGCAGTCAAGAATAAGAGGTACATAGTAAAGTGGACTGGAGGGGCAGGGTGGGCAGATTGTTCAACAATGAAAGAAAAGAATCTTTTTTCAAAAAGGAAAGCAAACTGGGGGTGGGGGTGGGTCGGGAGGAAAATGTACAACAATGAATGGGTGGAAATCAATGTTCTCTATAAACTTTCATCCAAATATAATTTTTTTTAAAAAAAAAGTTTTGCCACTTTTGTTCTTGAGTCTGAGTAGGATTTCACTGAGTTCCCCCAAGGCCGACTCTGAGCCAGTATTCAATAACAGCACTTTGTGAGGAATTTAAAGGAAACAAGATAAAGAAGATGATGTTACAGCAGAACGGGAAGACAGGCAGTATTATATGCACTCCAATCTCAGCATCAAGAAAATAAATTAAACACACACACACACACACACACACACACACACACACACACCGGCCAATTGATAGTGTTATGACTGATATAGAAGAGATTAAAGTTGTCAACAATTTCATCTTGCTTGGATCCACAATCAACACTCTTGGTACCAGCAATCAAGAAATCATGTAGCATCGGGAAAATCTGCTGTCAGAGACAGCAATGTCTCCAAAGTGCTAACTAGCAGTGATGTCGGTTTTAAAATTAAGATGCACCTGATGTAAGCCATGATCTTCTCACTTAATTGCTATGCGTCTGAAAGTTGGACATTTACTCAGGATGACAGATGAAGAACCGATGTCTTTGAATTGTGTTAAGGAAGAATATGGAATATATCATGGGCTGCCAAGAAAATAAACATGTCAATCTTGGAGAAAGTGAAACCAGAGTGCTCTTTGGAAGCCAGGATGTTGAAACTTCACCTCACATATGTTGGGCACATTTTTAGGAGTGACCAGTCCTTGAAGAAGGCCATCAGGTTTGAAATGGTGGAGTACCAGTGCAAGAGAGAAAGACCTATAACAGAATGGATTCACGTGATTACTGTAGCAGTGGGTTCAAGTATATCAGAAATAGTGAAGATGGCATGGAATATGGCAGAATTCAGATCTGTCATTCATAGGATTGCTATTAGTCACAGTGAACTCACAACAACAGTAAAAGATAGTACATCCCTCAAAAAATCTTGGGAAAGACACATGAAACTTAGAATGTTTATACTCGGACAGTCATCAATCATTGATTGTTAACTGCAGGACGCACATTAGTCCCTTAATGCCTCAACCTCATAGATCCATGCACAGCATCTTTTCAATGAGGATGCAGGTCTTGGCCAAGAATCAGAATGATATGATCAGAGACTGTAAGGAGATCCTTAAAAAAATGAATGAATCACCAATACTGTCTTCTCATATATCATGCCTCTGTTCATTCTATCCCTCCAACTACAAAACTTTCTCCAAACCTCCCCTCCTCCCTTCATTGGACTAACTTCTATCAAATCCAGGTGCCACCTTCTATAGCAATCCCAACTTTAGTACCCTAACCCACTCTAGATTGGGTTAGCTATCCTTCTTGTATTCTCTCCAATGCATTCAGGAAATCGCTTTCATTAGCCTTGTCACCTTGTTCACTTCATAATGTGACCAGTTTTTTATGAGACAGTCTATTTATTGAGGGCAATATGAAATTTTTTCACCTATATATAGTACATGACTCTATGCACATAGTATAATGTATTCATTTGTGCAAAAATTGTTTAATGAGTGTCTATTATAACTCAAGCACAGCTCTTCTTGTATCATGCCATTGAGTGATTTCCAAGTCACAGCAACCCTATGTACACTAGAACAGAAGTCCATTTGCACAATCAGTCATTGTGTCAATCCCCTGAAGATCATCTTCTCCTTTTGCACCAGCCCTCTGCTTCACCAAGCATGAAGTCCTTCTGCAGGAGATTGTCCCGCCTGATATTGTGTCTAGTCATTGTTGCTTCTCCTGAGGACTCTGGCTGTATTTCGTCCAAACAGATGTGTTCTTTTGAAAGTTCATTCAATACTTTTTGCCAACATCGTAATTCAAGTGTGTCTGTTAACTTTGGTCTTCCTTATTCACTACCTAACTTTTACATGTGTGTGAAGTGATTGGAAATACCATGGTGTGGTTCAGGCTCATTTTAGCCTTGAAGTGATATCTTTACTTTTTAAAGAGGTCTTTTGCAGCTCATCAAATACAGATGTAATATATCACTGTTTTGCCCTCTTCATGGTTACTGATTATAGGTCAAAATAAAATTCAGTCCTTGACAACTTCAATTTTTTTCTCCATTTATCATAATCCTGCTTATTGGTCCATTGTGAGGATTTTTGTTTTCTTTATATTTAAGTGCAATCCATACTAAAAGCTACAGTCTTTTCATCAGTAAATTGTTTTGAAAGCTGGACAATTACTAAGGAGGATAGAAGGAGAGTTGATGCCCTTGAGCTATGGTGCTGGAGAAGAATATTGATTATACCATGGATTGCTAAGAAAATGAACAGGTTCATCCTGAGGAGGGTTAAACCACCTGTTCCTTAGAGGCAAAGATTCTGAAGCTTCGTCTGACATACTTTGGGCATGTTGCAAGGAGGGACCAGTCCATAGAGAGGGGCGTCATGCTTGGGAGGATGGAGGGACAGCGCAGGAGAGGAAGGCCCTCTATGAGATGGATTGATTCAGTGACTGGGGTAATGGGGCTGAGTGTGTCGGAGACAGTGAGATTGGCACAGGACAGAGCAGGGTTTAGGGTTGTTGTACATAGGGTCACTATGAGTCACAGGTGATTCGATGGCATATAACAACAACAACAACACCACCTTTAACATGCAAAATTATTAATTAGTATTTCTTCCATTTTGATGCCACATTCTTCTTCAACTTATTCCACTTTCTGACTAACATACATACTGAGTAAATATTGTGAAAGGATTTAACTTTGAAGCACAGCTTTTCCAATTTTAAACCACACTTGTTCTGTTTAAATGAACACCTCTTGGTCTGTATACAGATTCCATTCCACTTGAGTACAATAAAATGTTCTGGAATTCTCATTCTTTGCAATACTACCCATAATTTATTATGATCAACACAGTTGAATGCCTTTATATACTCAATAAAATACAGTTAAGCACCTTTCAGGTATGTGCTTTGAGCCAAGGTCGTCTGGCATCTTCAGAGATTCCTCTCATTGCCACACACTTTTTGAATGCAGCTTGATTTTCTGGCACTTCCATCGTATGTGTGCTGCTTGCAACCATTTTTTAAAATCTCTTTAGCACCGCTCTAAACTTTGGTAAAGTACATGTATCGTTCACTGATGAAGTGCAAAATCTCTGCACTTAAAAGGATTTTTTTTCTATTTTAAATGTTTAATGATATGACCCCAAAAGGATTTTATTTTCATGCTCAGAAAGACGTATATTGTTTAAAAAGAAAATATATAGGTTGGTGGTCAAGAAGAAGTGTCATCACCACCAGATGTCATCATCAAGTCTGATTTGACCCTTGTCAGCTCTCCTTTGTGGTTAATTGTAGACCTTAGGAACAACATTGTCAGTCTTAATCCCAAATGGGGTGGAACAATATTTAGATGGTTATAAGTAAAGTAGTGATAGTGGTGTACATTCTGTATTGGCTGGCTAGCTGAAAGACTGGTGGTTCAAATTCACAAGTGCTTACTGGGTGAAAGGTGGACAGTCTTCTCTCACGAAAACTTACTGCCTTGCAAAACTAGTGGAGATTCTCCAAGAATCAGAATGTCATCTACATTAGTGAATTCTAGTTTGTGTTGCTTTTTGGTTGGTTGGTTGGTTGGTTGGCTGGTTGGTTGATTGGTTGGTTGTTTTAGGTAAAGCAATGGCATCACGGAGTATAGTGTTTGCAAAGGACTACAGAATCCAGCTGCAGGGAGGAGAGCTTAAAAGCAGCAAAGACTACTAAGTTTCTAGGGGGCGGAAATGGAATGTAGAGCCAAGGAAATGTGACAGTTTGAATGTATTGTTGTTGTGAGATGCCACTGAAGCTAGTATGAATCATAGCAACAGATGCGAAGTCCGTCCTATCCAGTGCCATCGTTATGCTTCCTGGCACACCTGAACCCATCGCGGCAGTCACTGAGTGTGTCCATCTCTGGTTAAGGATCTTCCTCTCTTTTTCCAGCCCTCCCCCTTTCAAAGTATGATGTCCCTGCCAATGTGCCCATAGTATATGAAATGAAGTTTTGTCATCCTTGCCTCCAAGGATCACTTTGGCTGAATTTTCTCTTAGATGTATCTGTTTGTTCTTTTGGAAGTCCATAGGATCTTCAGCACTCTTCTCCAACACCACAGTTAAAAAGCATTGATTCTTCTTGTGTCATCTTTATTCATTGTCCAGATCTCAGGAGCATAGCAAATGGTTGGAAAGACTATGGCCTTAATCAGATGCACCTTAGTCCTCAAACTGAAAGCATTGCTTCTCAACACTTTGAAGAGTTTCCTGACTACATGCTTTTCCAATGCAATACATCTCCTGATTTCCTGACTGCTGGTACCAAGGGTTTTAACTGTGGATCTAAGTAAGATGAAGTTGTTGACAGTTTCAATCTCTTCTCCATCCACCATGATGTTGTCTGTCAGTCCAGTAATAAGAATCTTTGTTTTCTTGACATTGAGATGCAACCCATATTGAAATCTATATTCCTTGATCTTCTGCAACAAGTGCTTCAAGTCCTCCTCTGTTTCAGCAAGCAAGCTTGTATCATCTGCATCTTCTTCATAGAATCCAGCTTCTCCAATAATTTGCTCAGCATACAGATAGAATAGGTATGGAGAGAGAATACAACCTTGACTCACCTCATTCTCAGTTTTAAACCATGCAGTGTTTCCCTGATCTGTTGTCATAACAGCTTCCTGGTCCAGCTTTAGGCTTGGTGTGAGCTCATATAAGTGCCCTGGGATTAGCATTCTTCTCAATGTCAGCCACAATTTGTTATGATGCGCACAGTCAAATGCCTTTGCATAGTCAATAAAGCACAAATAGACATTGTTCTGGTATTCTCTACTTTCAAACAGGATCCACCTGGCATCAGCAATGATATCCATGGTGCCATAGCCTCTTCCAAACCCTGCCTGAACTCATGACAATTCCCTATCCATACAGTGGTCTAGCTGTTTTTGAATGATCTTCAGAAGAATTTTTCTTGCATGTTATATTAATGATATTGTTCGATAGTTTCCACTTTCTGTTGGATCACCTTTCTTAGGAATGGGAATAAATATGGACCTCTTCCAATTCATTGGCCATCCAGCTGTCTTCCAGATTTCCTGACATAGGTTGGTGAGCATATCCAAGGCTGCATCTGTTAATTGAAAGAAGTCAATTGGTACCCCATTGATTACTGGGGACTTATTTTTTGCCAGTGCCTTCAAAATAGCTTCCACTTCTTCCTTTATTACCTTTAGCTCTTGCACATCAGGTACTTGTGAAATTTTTCAGTGTCAATTAGTTCTTTCTGGTACAGTGATTCTGTGTATCCTCTCCATCTTCTGATGTTTTCTGAGTCATTCAATATCTTGCTCATAACATCTTTCAGTATTACAACTCAAGGTTTAAATTTTGTTTCTGTTCTCTCAGCTTGAGAAATGCAGAGCAAATTAGTTCTTCCTTTTTATTCTCTAATTCCAGCTCTCTGCACATTCCACTATAATACTTTGCTTTATCCACTGACAATGCCCTTGAAAATCTTCTGTTTAGCTCTTTTACTTCAGCATGTTTTCCCTTTGTTTTGGCTTCTTGATGCTCTAGTGCAATTTTCAGAGTCTCTTCTGACATGCATTTCTTTTTTTTTCCCCCCCTTTCTCCTCTGTCTTTTTTATGACCTTTTGCTTTCTTCATGAATGATGTCCTTCCTTGATGTCCAATGCCTCAAACCTTTTCCTAAGATGATCGTGAAAATCAGGTGAATAGATTCAAGAGCATGCCTTGGTTCTTGTGGACTTATATTAATTTTATTTGGCCTCAATTTGAACTTGCTTATTGAGTAATTGATGGTCTGACCCCCAATCTGCCTGTGACCTTGTTACAACTGCTGATATTGAGCTTCTCCAATGATTTATTGCACTGATGTGGTCAATATGATTCCTATGTAGCCCATCAGGTGATTTTGATGCACAAAGTTGTAATTTCTGTCTTTTCAAAAAGGTATTGTCAATGAGCAAATCATTGAAAACGCATAATTAAATCATTCTGTTTTCCTAATTTCTATCACCAAGGTCATATTCTCCAACGTTCTTCACTGTTTCTAACTTTTGCATTCCAGTTACTATCATTATTGCATTTAGATTGCATGTACAGTAAATTTTGGACTTCAAGATTTGGTAAAAATTCTCAGTTCTTCCTCTTTGGCTCTAGATGTAGGAGGATATATTTGAATGATAATCATGTTAACAGGTCTTCCTTGTATCTATGTGGATAATATCCTATCACCCACAGCATTGTATTTGACACTGGAACTTGAAATTAACTTTTTGGCTATGACTAGAACACCATTCTTCCTGTTTTTCATTCCCTGCATAGTATACCATATTATTATCTGATTCAAAGTGACCAAAGCTAGTCCTCATCTTACTAATGCCTAGTATGTCAATGTTCATATGTTCCCTCTATTTTTTTTACAATTTCTAGTTTTACAGCATTCACGTTATATACATTCCATGTTCCAATTATTCAATATGATTGTCACTTTTTTTCCTCATTTCAACTTACTTCCAGTCTGGGCTCTACCACTACACTACTATCTGTGTTCCTCCAGTGTTCACAGGGTTTCTAAGGCCTATTCTTTAAGAAGTGTGTGGCCAATCCTGTATCTAGTCTTTCTTCATCTGGGAGCTCTACTGAAACCTGTCCACCATGGGTAACCCTTATGGTATTTGGCACACTAGTGGCATAGCTTTCAGTATCACAGCAACCTACAAGGTATCTCAGTACAGCAAACTGACTGACAAGTACTGTACCAATTAAAACAATGTTCTCCTCAAACACAACAAACTGCCAATTTAGTTTGTAATTCTAATAGCAAATCAGCCTTCAAACCAGGACTGAGAGCCACAATTCAATCAAAATGACCAACCACATTACACCTGATTGTTAAGTAAATCAAGGCAGTTTACCTCCCAGAATCCAACTGCTTCAGACAAGAAGCTCCACCTGTACATAAAAAAAAACAATTAAAAAAAAATGAGCAAACTAATTCATCATGTCCAGGGCAGCATCTGCTGAAATATGTTAATTGGTATTCCATCAATTCTTGGGGTCCTCCCCCCCCCAGTTCCTTCAGAGTAGTTTGAAATTCCACCTTCATCACTGTAGGCTCTTGATCATATAAATAGGCTGGCAAATACAGCCAGAAATACACAAATAGGAGAGGATAACATTGATGAATGGGACTTTCTAAAGATAAGTTCCTATGTGCATCAAAATCTTTTTTTCCAGTAGAGTGAAAAGAAAACCTACTGACTGGGAAAAGCATTTGGCAATGTCATCTTAGATGGATCTCATAATGAAAGTCTGCAGAATAATACCCCAGGCCCTCCACAAGAAGAAGGACTGATAACCAACCCAGTTACAAAATGGGCAAAACATTTCATAGAGGAAGACATTTGGATGAAGAAATGCTCAAAATCACTGGCAATAAGAGAGATACAAATAAAAACCACATTGAAATGTCATGTCACCTGAATAGCAGTGGCAAAGTTTAACAGGACATAAGCAATAAATGTTGGAGAAGATGTGGACAGATTGGAACTCTCATGCACTGCTGGAGGGATTGTGAAACGGTATAACCATTTTGGTTTGGTATTTTCTCAAAAAGCTGAACTTAGAAATTCCATATGACCCAGCTTTTCCACTGTTCTTAATACCCAGAGGAAATCAGAACTGAGACACAAATGGATCAATACTTGTACATCAATGCTCATAGCAGCTTTATTCACAAATGCAAGAACATGGAAAATAGCTCAGATGTCCATCAATAAATGAAAAACTTAAAAAATTATGAACTTGTGGTACATTTACACAATGAAATACAATGTGGCACTCAGGAGTAACAATTTCGAAAAATACTATATAACATGGGAGAGACTAAAGAAGATTATGCTGATTGAACTAACTCAGTTTTATAAGGACAAATACTGCCTGAGACCATGATTGTAAAATAAAAAGAAAATTAGTAAGATGTGTATGGAAGTCTAAGAGGGGAAAGAGAGGGAGCCAGAAGACTGAGGCTGGGGAGAGGAGAAATCATGGAGTTGCAGTATCAAGTTGTCAGAGGGAGAGAGGGAGGGAGTGAAGGAATTAGGAGAGATCCAGTAGTGATCTGAAATGATGGGTAATGATGAGCATAGATGAATGGTGTTAATTATATAAAACACAATGTATGGGAATGATCATATGAAATATAAGGTGAGTGAAGTTATGTGTAAAACACAAGATACAAAAATTATGTATCCAAACCAATATAAAAGAATTTTTTTTTAAAAATCAAGAGATGTATTGCACTGGGAAAATCTGCTGTCAAGGAGCTCTCCAAAGTACTAAAGAAGAAAGATGTTAGTCCAAGCTGTGATAGTTTTGGTTACTCCCTATGCATTTGGAAGCTGTACAATGAATAAGGAAGAGTAAAGAAGAATCGATGCCTTTGAACTGTTACGGTGGTGAAGAGTATTGAATATCCCATGATCTACCAAAGAATAAATAGGTGTGTCTTGAGAAAAGTCAACTAGCGTGGTCCTTGAAGGCAAGGATGGTGAAGCTTCATTTTATATACTTTGAGCATGTTGCTAGGAGAGGCTATTCCTTGGAATGGACATTCTTCTAGGAAAGGTGGAGGGTCAATTAAGGAGAAGAAGACCCTCAACATGATGGACTGAAGGTATGACAGCAGCTTTGGATTCAAGGGTGTCCGAGATTGTGAGGTTGGCACAAGGTTTCAATATGTTGTTCATAGCAGTGCTATGAGTTGTACTCAAAAACACCCAACAAAAGCAATTAAAAGAATAAACAACACTGTCCTGGAGGAGGCACAACCGTGTGCACCTTAGAAGCAAGGATGACTACTCTGACACTGTCTCAAACACTTAGGGCAAGCTTTCAGTCTATGAGAAAAAAGCCATGATTATGGGACAGGTCAACAAAAGAGAGAATAACCCTCAATAAAACGGATTAACAAAGTGACTTCAACAGTGGGCTTGGGCAGGGCTGAGATTGTGATGAGGGCGCATGATAAGAGTCTCAGCTGTTGTTCCTATGACTATTATCAGTCATAGCACACTCAGTTGCCTAACAAGAAGACTGAAACATACTCTGTAAACACACCCATTGTCTTGACAAATCATTTAGGCTAAAAATTGAGAGAAATGGTTTCTAAGCTAACTCTTTAAGACAAGGACATCCTTTCAAACAAATAAAGTTAATTGCTTAACAAATTGTTAGAGTTTCTTCACATATAAAACAGCAGCTTTTTTTTTTTACAGGAGAGTTATCTCTTGCATGAGTTATTCCTGATGATTTTAACTCCTTTCATTCTCCTTTGTTTTCCATTTGGATAACAGTATTTTACTTATAAATTCTGACTCTCAGCCAACACTCCCAGCCAAAGTATCCATTGCTTTTTAAACCTTGATTATATATTTTAGTAATCTTAGCACGCCCGTATAAAATACTCCCTAGGTTGAAATGAATTGTGAAACCCTTGTACCTAACAAAATGATGTCAGATGTAAAACTAAACTCGGCTGAGTTCAAAGTAAAAAGAGCAAGCCAAGACAAGAAAGAGCCAAACAGCACACAAGTATTCTGAAGATGATCCTAGCAGATGTTTTGTGACTCCTTCAAATGACTGGGACCGAGTTGTCTCGGCCATGAGTCACCCTTCGGGGCCAGCAGCGATTACTTGTGGCTTGCACATTCAATTTTCCAAATTTACTTTACCAGGGTTCCACATCATGACTTATTCATTGGCAAGGGGACTCCAGAATGTCACTAATTATGATTGGCAACAATATAGCGTCAATAAAATGCTTTTATTCAACAGTAATTTGTAATATGTTCATGGTCTTTATGTTCCTAAATCTCTCATTTCTCAGATTTGCCATAAAAATTAATGACACTCCTGTGTCATTAACCCCCTGTTTGCACGGGTTCCTGTGAATGTTAGCATCTAAAAGTTGTACAGTGCTCCAGATTGAAGGGAAGCCACGTTTAATCAGTAAAAAATTGCTAAGAAAGCTTATCCTAGAAACTGTGTAAGGATAGCCTAGGAAAAAGGCTTATATGCCAAGAATTCGGTAAATTTTCTTACTCTAGATAAATACTCACTTCTCTATTTTATAAATGTAATTTATATTTTCTAGTTTGGGCATCTTGTCAGAAGTGGCCCGTTCTTGGAAAAACACGTCATGGTAGGAAAGGCAGAGGATCAGTGAAAGAAAGAAAGACCTTCAGTGAGATGAATTGACATAGTGACTGCAACAGTGGGCTTGACTGTGGCTGAGACAGTAATGGTGTAGTCAAGGGTGAGGTTCTAATCTATTCATAGGGTCTCTGCCTTGTCATAGATTCAGCAGCATTTAACAACAACAATTTTATATTCTTTTTTCCTCTTAAAGATCTGTAATGAAGTATAAGCTTGTTCTGTTGTCATTATCAGATCTACTTCCGACTCATGTCAACTCCATGTGTCTTAGGTTCAGAACTTTGTTTTCATTAGCTGATTTTTTATAAGTCGCCACCCAGGTCTTTCTCATTCACCTTTCTCAATGTGGAGATTTCACGGAGACCTCATCAGTGTGACATCACACAAACTTTCACTGATAGTCAGATGGTGGCTGTACTTGAAAGCCATTGACCAGTAATGAAACCCTGGCCTCTCATATGAAAGACAAGAATTACACAACCAAACTACTGCTGCCACTCCTATTGAAACTTGATTCCAATGTTCTACAATATAGCAACATAATATATACAATAATATACACACACACTAAGTAGTCAGCATGTAAAGAATCAACAGTCTGTAATACCTAGAATTAATTGAACCTTCCTATGTTAGATCTGGTAGAATGCTATTCCCATTTTCCAAGAAAGGTTTTGCTGTCTTTTCCCTCTGTGACCGAATGCTTCTTTAGACAAGTTAGCTCAAGTAGGTTGGTCACTATTTTGGATCCCTGTCGGATAGCCTAATTCTTTTCAGACTCTTGTATCCCCTGTTTTCTTACAAGTTTCCAGAAAAAGGAGCTTGGCAGTTCTCTCAAACTTCTGCAAGATACCCTGCTGAGACATTGTTTTTATCTGCTTCTGGTTTCTTCCTTATCAGCTCTGCTGTCTGATTTGCTTGTCCTAATCATCTCTGTTCTCTAAGAGCACATCTGAGTTTAGCATTTCTCGTCTCTGAGTCAGCCTTGAGTTAAAGAATTGTCTTAGAATGCCACTTAGGAACCACCAAGAATGCTGCTTAGAAAAGAATCATGGCCTAGTTGAAAAAAAAAAATGGAAACATTATATAATAAAAACAGATGTGTGTGTATAGCAATATTAACCCCACAGCCATCCAGTAAATTATGTTATGAAAAAGAACAAAGAGGAACAATATCTACTGTTCTAAATATGATGTACAAATACAGTATTATTTTTAATATACCATTCCTAAAATGTACAATGATTTTAATATATAAAGTGGAGGTACATTTTCTGGTATCACTTTAAAAGTACGTGTAATACACCTAAAAGGAAAGAGACCTTTTAAGAGTATGCCAACAAGTTGTTCCATGCCCAGTTTCAATGCAGCGTCATTGAATTGCTTTGTGTGTCCTTTAGCGCACTTTCATTATAAGTTCCCCCAAAAGGATGGCTTGCAACAAATGTAATTTTCTCTATTACAGGCGCAGATTACAATGTGCAGAGCCTCGTCATAACTTTTTTGAAGACAGCTGTAATAACCATGCTGACCTTTTGCTGACTAAGTTCGTGAGCTTTCGTCTATCATGTGTAAAATGTTCATCAAACTTTCTGGAAAGTATATTTGTGAAGCTCTCCAGCATTACCATAACACCACTCTGGTATCCGAAGTAGCCAGTTAGTGATTATCTTCTAACTTATCTTTACTTTAATCAGAATGTTTTTCTTAATTACTAGTGTTGTGCTACCTCATAATTGTGTGGTCGTCTCATTTCCCCCCTCAAGTATTAATAAGATCCTTTAAGATCACAATTTAGAGATAATTAACACAACTTCTACCCCAGGGTTAAATACTATTTATGGGCAGAGTGTTTTCACCTTTTTTTTTTTTTAGTAAAATAAAATAATGTTTCAGCTGCACACTGAAAGTAAATAATTATGTTTAAAGTAATTTTAAGCAAGAGTTGTTATTTTTAAAAATATTTAGAACTTCACAACTGTGAAAGAAATATTATGAAGTCAATGGTTTTGAAGCACTAGCAACTAAAATCAACAAATGCCTCATTCAAATTCATGAGCTTCTCAATTATATTTTGCTGTATAAATTCAAGTAGTTATAATAAATATTCACATAGCATAAAAAAGTTGAAAATCAATTGCAAATGTGAAAAGCAATTATTTTTTCTTTATTCCTTCCTTAATTTCCCTGAAATAAGTGCATTATCATTTATTCATTCAAATGTACTTTTTTCTGACAATACTTTGTTTTCAAGAGGAATATCATTCTTTTTTACATAAATGTGCACATAATAATCCTAAATAATAAATTA
>NW_006399908.1:7318155-7341594 GCF_000299155.1 Elephantulus edwardii
TTCCGAGGGCTTGCTCCCACCTGAAATCCTGGGTACCTGTGGAAAACGCCTCTCCTTCCTTATCTGCGGTCGCTGCGGCCCTAAAGCCTCAGGAAGTCTTATACCTTATACAATTATTTTTCAATTATGAATGAATTTTTTGCAACTATTTTGAGTAGAGCTCAACAACAATATCAGTAAATAAAGGTTCTAGCCACGTCATTCAGGTCGATTCTATTTTGATGACTCTATGAGGAGGAGTGTGGCATCAGGATTGAATGGAGACTCATTAATAACTTTTGTCATGCAGATGACAAAGCCTTGCTTGCTGAAAGTGAGGAGGACTTGATGCACTTGTTGCAGAAGATCAAGGAATGCAGCCCTCAATATGGATTGCATCTCAATGTCAAGAAAATGAAGATTCTTACCACTGGACTGACAGGCGGCATCATGATGGATGGAGAGGAGATTGAAACTGTCAACAGCTTCAATGTGTTTGGAGCTACAATTAACCCCCTTGGTATAACAGTCAGGAAATAAGGAGAAATGTTGCACCAGGAAAATCTGCAGTTAGGTATCTTTCCAAATTATTGAGGAGTGGTGATGTCAGTTTGATGTCAGTGCATCTGATTCAGGCCATAGCCTTTCTGATTACTAGCTATGCATCTGAGACCTGGTCAATGAATAAGGATGACAGAAAAAAATTGACACCTTTGAGCTGTGGTGTTGGAGAAGAGCACTAACATCCCATGGATGGCCAAGAGAACAAATAGATATGGTGCAGCCAGAGTGCTATTTGGAGACAAGAATGATGAGGTTTTGCCTCACATACTTTGGACATGTTTCTAAGAAGGACTATTCCTTGCAGAGGGACATGATGTTGGGAAGGGTAGAGGGTGAGTGAAGGAGAGAAAGATCCTCAGCCAGGTAGATGATGGCGCCGCATAGAACTGAGTCACTATGACTCATACTCGACAGCACCTAACAACAACAACAACAACTTCTTCTTTGAGGAGCTATTTCTGCCCTAGTTGTATTTTGAGTGCCTTCTTATTCTGAGGAGCTCATTTCTCACCATATATCTATCAGACATTATTTTTTTTGCCTTTCTTAAAATTTTCATGGACCAATTATCTCAGAAGTAGATAGCCTTTGCTACTTCCTAATCTGTTTTAGCCTGGTCTTTTGGCTGAACTCTGCTCACCATAGGTGAGCTTGCTGGAATCTGAAAAACTATTGACATAGATTCCAGCAACACACAAGCCTTCATAGCATAACAAACTGGCAGGCAAGTGGTAACAACAAGGACGTCATATATGAAGAAAGCAAAATGGCAGAGGAAAAAAATACGGGAAAGAAGGGAAAGTCAATTTGGATGTCTGCTCAAGAATTTTGAGAATCTGAAGTGAAATGAAGAAATAATAAAATAAGAAACCTGAATAGAAAATTTCAAAGGGCAGATGAGAAGACAAGTATAATGAAATGTGTAGTATTAAACTGGAATTAGATAGACAAAAGAGAAAGAACATGTGTGGCGTTTCTCAAGCTGAACTGAAAAAAAAAATAGGCTTCAAATCGCAATCATGAAGCCAAGTATTTGACATTGTTGTTTTTGTTTGAGTCATGTGCAACTCATAGCAACTCTACGAACAGAAGATCTAAACCCTATTCTTTCCTGTGTCATCCTCACACTTCCTGACACACAAGAGCCCATGCAGGAGTCATTGTGTCAATCCACCTGGTCGATGGTTTTCCTCTCCTTCACTGACCCTCCACCCTTCTTAGCATTATGGCCCTCTCCAATGAATAGTACCTCCTAGAAACATGCTCAAAGTATATAAAGCATAGCTGCATCATTTTTACCTCCAAAGAGCACTCCAGCTGCACCAACTCCAAGACATATTTGTTCTTTTGGTCATTCATGAGCTGTTCAGTGCTCTTCTCCAACACCACAGCTCAAAGGCATCCATTCTTCTTCTGTCATTCCTCAGACAGACATCATTAGTCCTCAATAATTTGGAGAGGTCCCTAAATTCAGATTTTCCCAATGCAGTGTGTCTCCTTATTTCCCGATTGCTGATACTAAGGGTGTTGATCTTGAATCCAAGTAAGATGAAGTTGTCAACAGTTTCAATCTCTTTTCCATCCATCATGGTGTTGTCTATTGGTCCAGTGGCAAAAATGTTTGTTTTCTTCACACTGATATGCAATCTAGACCAAAGGCTGCATTCCTTGCTCTTCTGCAACAAGTGCTTCAAGTCCTCCTCCCTTTAAGCAAGCAGTTATTTTACATGTTTTACAATGTTGTTATTAACTGTCAACTCATAGTGACCCTGTGAACAATAGATATGAACCTTGCCCTATCCCATACCAACAGCAAGATCTCAGCCATGCTGCAGCCCGTGGTTAAAGATCCTGTGCCAGTCCATCGCATTGAGGATCTTCCTCTCTCTGTATGACCCTCCATCTTTCCTAATATGATGCCTTATTTCTGAGGACTGGGACCTCCTGAGAACATGCTCACAATGTGACACAAAGTTTCACTGTCCTTGCTTCTAAGGAGCACCCAGGCTGCCTTTCCTCCAAGACAGGTTTGCCTGTGCTTTTGACTGTTCATAGGCTATTCAGTACTTTCTTTCACGCTGCACTTTAAAGACAGTGACTCAGATTTTCTTTTTTTCTCAGTCTGTTATGATGTTGCCTTTTGGAGGTGAGGATTTTTGCTTTCTGATGTTGGCATGTAATCCATATTGAAGACTGGAGTCTTTGATCTTCTGAAGTATTTCAAGTCCATGTACTTTGCACGTTCTATGTCCCAATTATTAATTGCTGTTTATAGCTACTCCACAGTTTTTAAATATTTTTCAATCAGATGGCTCTATCACAAGTGCCCTAACAGAGTTCCTCTATTTTTCACATAATTTCAAAGGCCTGATGTTTTAGAAGTGGATGGTTCTTAATCTCTCTTAATCTGGAAGCTCTTCAGGCTTGCAAACACAATCTTCCTGAAGATGATTCAAAATCATCTAGAATACTGCATCAGCCGAGAACTTCTAAACTTTCAAGATCATCTTAGAAAGAAGCTACAGCACCAGGGTTAACATTGCTAATGTCAGATGGATCTTGGTTAAAAGTAAAGAAGACCAGAAGGATGTCTACATGAGTTGTATTGACAATGAAAAAGGCATTTAACCATGTAGATAACAAATCATGGCTAACATTGTGAAGAATGGGAATCCCAAAACACTGAATTGTGGTCATGTAAAACCTAGACCTAGACCAAGAAGCTGCCATCAAACAGAACAAGAAATCACTGCACGGTTTAAAAGAAAAAGAAAAAAAAAGATGTTTGCATCAGTGCTTGTATCAGTGTTTGTACCTTTTCTCTGTACTTATTCAATCTACCCTTTTGGTTTGAATTTGGTTCAGTTTCAATCTGAAGATGAAGAAAATGGAAACAAGTCCACGAGAACCAAGATAGGATATTGAGTCTATCCCACCTGAATTTAAAAATCATCTTAAGAATAGATTTGAAGGATTGAAGACCAGTTAATCAAAGACCAGATGAGTTGTGAGAGGAGATTAAGGAAGAGAGTGCCATAAGCACAGCAAAAGATCACTAAGTAGTCAGAGAAGAAAGAAAAGACCAAAATGTATGTCAGAAGAGACCCTTAACATTGCATTGGAGCACTGAGAAGCCAAAACAAAGGGAAGAGATGCTGAAGAAGTAAGAGTCGATCAAAAGATTTCAAAGCCCCATTCGGGAAGGGACCACGGTGGTCCATCCAGCATACTCTGAAGAGGAACATAGCCTGCTGCACGCTGACAGCAATGGTTACACGAACCTTCCTGGTGTGGTTCAGCCCAGCCACCGGCCCACCGAGCGCCACTAAGGCCAGAGTCCACCCTCAAAGCATGGCAGCAGCAACTTAACCCAGTCTCGTGGGCTGGTGAAGGCCTCTGGCCAGCAATCCTTGACGCTCTTTGTCGATCCTCGGATCTGCCAGCCCAGAGGCGACGAGGATACTATCCCTTTAAAAACCTCAATTCCGAGATCCTCTGTGCAGCCCTTTGGGGCATCACCTTGCTGGTGGGCACTGAGAACGGGCTGATGTTGCTGGACAGAAGTGGGCAGGGCAAGGGGTACTGCTCACTGGGCAGCGGTGCTTCCAGCAAATGGAGGTGGTGCTGGAAGGCCTCAGCTTGCTTCTTCCCATCTCAAGAAAAAGGAATAAACTGCGAGTATATTACCTGTCATGGCTCCAAAAAGTGGAGAAGAAGCAGGGCTGGACCACCGTGGGGGACATGGAGGGCTGCGGTCACTATCGCGTCGTGAAATACGTGCATATGGAGTCATTGCTCTGCAGAGCTCCGTGGAGGTGTGCACTTGGGTCCCCAAACCTTAACCTCAAGTTCAAGGCCTTCACAGACTTCCCACACCACGCCGTGCTGATCGACCTCAAGGTCATCTCTGGTTCCAGTGCCAGCTTCCACGCAATGGATGTGACTGGGGAACAGCTATGACATCGACATCCCTTGACACATCCAGAGCCAAATCACACCCCACGCCATCATCTTCCTCCCCAACACTGATGGCATGGAGATGCGGCCGTGCTAGGAGGACGAGGGCGTGGACATCAACACTGAGGATGTGGTGCCCAGTGGGGAGAGAGGCCCGCACTGTGGCCGACATCTCCTCCAACCAGATGATAGGGTGGGGCAAGAGAGCCACACTGGCCACCTGGCGGGGGCCTTCATGCACAAATGAGCCCAGAGGCCCAAGTTCCTTTGTGAGCTCAAAGACAATTGTTTTTGTTTTGTTTTGTTTTGCTTTTTCCTCAGTTCGATCCGGAGGCAGCAGCCACGTTTACTTCATGACTCTGAACCGTAACTGCATCGTGACCTGATGATGGGCCTTGAGCTAGGGCTGCCCCGACTGGACCTAGCTCTCCTCATTCAGCCAGACTTCCTAGCCCGCCCCTCATTCCCTTCCCTGGGCTTGTGCTTTTTACTGGTTTGATTCATGGGAGCCCGCTGGGAACGTGACCTCCAACCTGAGGCTTTTGTGATCACGTGACTATCCTCTTTTCCAACATTCTCTCCCTAAAATTGTGCATGTCCCCGGCTTCTGGAGACAGGCACAGCTTTCCCTTGTCAGGCACTGAGTGGGCCCAGTCACCCCTCCTTTCCTCTCCTGGAGAGGAGAGTGAGTGGGCCGGGACTCCTTCCCACTGCTGTTGGCTGGGCTGGGCCTTGGGCCGGGCCTTGGGCCCCTTCATTTGCACGCCAGGGGAGCTGGCTTCCCCCTTGAATGAACCAGACCCTGGAGCAGGCACTGGGTTTTAAGGGGGTCACCTGCCACTCCAGGCAGAGGTGGGGACCATTTCCTCATTTTCAGAAATCACTTTAATGATTACCCTTCCCCCAAACCACAGGGAATGGAGAGGGCACCACCCCCTACCCCCCACTCCTCCATGCCCCCCAACCCCACCAGCCAAAACATTAACTCTTTCCACTCCTCATCTCCTAGCTTCAGCCCTTCCTGGTGGCGGAAGGGAACTGGGAGCTCTCACCCCTCCCTCTTGCTTGCATCTTTATATAGTATGAACAGCAAGTAGCCCCTCTTCAACACCACCCCTCTTTAATGTAGTGGCCTTGGCAATCTGTTTGTTGATAAAGACAATTCAATCAGAAAAAAAATAAAAGGCAGCTCAGAAAGACAAAGCAAACTACTACAATGGAATGTGTAGAGATCTAGAATTTGAGAATAAAAAGGAAAAAACCCACTCAACATTTCCCAAGCTGAATCTGAAAAACAAATTCAAGTCTCGAGTTACAATAACTAGGGATGCTGTGGACAAAATCTTGAATGATCCAGGAAACCTCAAAAGAAGATGGAAGAAACATACAGAAGTCACTCTACCAAAAAGAATTGGCTGACAGAGAACTATGTTGAGAAGTACTATATAACAAGCTGCACTGAAGGCATTGACAAAAAAATATGACCCCACGAATCAATGGGAGAGTGATTGAAATGTTTCAAGTGATAGATGCAGCCTTGAATGTACCCAGCAGTCTATACCAGGAAATTTGGAGGATAGCTGCCTCACCAACTAACTGAAAGAGACCCATATTTGTTCCTATTCCCAAGAAAGATGGTCCAACAGAATGTGGAAACTATCAAACAATATCATTAATATCACATGGGAGCAAAATACTGCTAAAGACCATTCAAAAATGAAACGCAGAACAATACACAGATACAGAACTGCCAGAAGTTAAAGCAGGATTTAGAAGAGGCCAGGACACTATCATTGCTGATATCAGATGGATCCAGCTTGAAAGTAACAAATTCCAGAAGAATGTCTATTTATACTTTATTGATCATGCAAAGGCATTTAACTGTGTAGATCATAACAACGTACGGCTAACATTGAGAAGAATGGAGTTGATTTTCTGGGTTCTCAATTCTCTTCCATTGATCTATGTGTCAGGAATCTATGGGATATCAATTAACTTGTTTCAATCAACAGATGTAGCCCTGGATGTGCTCACTAGTCTACGCCAGGGGTTTGTAAAGATAACTGTCTGGCCAATGGATTGGAAGAAATCTAGTTACTGGGTCAGAAACCACTCATAGCTGATCCTCCAACTGATTTTTCAGAGGCAGTAAATCACATGGAAAGAGATTGGCGATCGTTCTCGGGCAGAGCAACTGGTGAATTTAAACTGTGTGCCTTTTGGGATTGCAGCACAGCTTCTTACCTCTAGGCTACTACAAGTATAATTAAGTAGTCTAAGATTCCCATTCTTCTCAGTGTTAACCCTACTTTGTTATGATGCACACAGTCAAATGCATTTGCATAGTCAATAAAACACAAATGGACATTCTTCAGGTATTTTCTGTTTCAGCCAGGTTCTATCTGGCATCAACAATGATATCCTTGATGCTACAGCCACTTCTAAACCCATCTTGAACTTCTAGAAGTTCTCTATGTACTGTTTCCAATATGGTATATTACTTCTGTTTACCTCCTATGGTTCCAGAAGTTCAAGATTATGTGTTACTGATCCTACAGAAAAGAAAAAATATTCATACAGCTGTGGGATCAGATTGATTAATGGGAACACGTTTTAGTCATACTAAACATAAAATAAAGCTCCAGGAATTGATGGAATGCCAGCTGACATATTTCAAAAACAGATGCTGCCCTGGACATGCTTACCAGGTTGTGCCAAGAAATCTGGAGGACAACTGCTTGGCCAAATGACTGGAAGAGATCCATATTTATTCCCATTTCAAAACAAGGTGACCCAACAGAGTGTGGAAATTATTGAACAATATCACTCATATCACAAGCCAGCAAAATCCTGCTGAAGATTATCCAGAAATGACTGAAACAGTACATTGACAGAGAACCACCAGAAATACAAGCAGAGTTTAGAAAAGGCCGTGGCACTAGAGACATTATTGCCAATGTCAGATGAATCTTGGCAGAAAGCAAAGACTGCCAGAGATATATCTATCTATTTCATTGACTATGCAAAGGCATTTGACTGTGTGGATCACAGCAGATTGTGGTTAACCTCAAGAAAAATGGGAATCCCAGAACACTTAATTGTGCTTATGCAAAACCTATACTTGGACCAAGAAGCAGTCCTCAGAACCAAACTGGGAGACACTACAATGGTTCAAAATTAGGAAGGAAATGCATCAGGGATGCATCCTCTCTCCACACCTTTTCAATCTACATGCAGAACAGATTGTTTAGGAAGCCAGGCTTTATGAGGAGGAATGTGGCATCAGGATTGGAAGAAGATTCATCGACAACCTATATTATAGAATTGTCACAACTTTGCTTGCTACTGAGGAGGACTTAATGTACTTACTGTAGAAGGACTGTAGTGTTCAATATGGATTGAAGCTCAACATCAAGAAGACAAAAATTCCCACCACCAGGCCAATTGGCAGCACCACTGATGGATGGAGAAGAGATTGAGGCTGTTAACAGTTACAGCTTGCTCGGCTCCACAATCATCACTCTTGTCACCAGCAGTCAGGAAATCAAAAGATGAATTGCATTAGGTAAATTTGCTGGCAGGGACCTTTCCAGAGAACTGAGACAAAATGATGTCAGACTAGAGACTAAGGTGTACCTGATCCAGTCCATGGTCCTCACTATTACTTGCTATACATCAAAGAACTGGATAATGACTAAGGAGGATAAAAGAACTGATAACTTTGAGTTGTGGTGCTGGAGAAGAGTCTTTAACATATCATGGATTGCCAAGAAAATAAATGGGCCTGTCTTGGAGAGGGTGAAACCAAGTTTCTTCTTAGAAGTTAGGATTTTGAAGCACTCTTTTACATACTTTGGGCATGTTGCCAGGAGGGACTGATATTTTAAGAAGGACATTATGTTTCGAAGGGTGTAGGGACAGTGCAGGAAAGGAAGACCCCGGATGAGATGGATTGATACAGTGACTAGGGCAATAGGAGTAGCTGTGTCAGAGTCAATGAGATCAGTTCAGGACAGGGCAGGTTTCAGAGCTGCTGTACTTGTATAGGATCGCTATGAGTCACAGATAGAAGGAGAATTGTTGCCTTTGAGCTGTGGTGCTGGAGAAGAGTATTGAATGTACCATGGACTACTAGGAAAACAAACAGATTCATCCTGGAGAGGGTTAAACCAGGCTGCTCCTTGTAGGCAAGGATTCTGGGGCTTCATCTGACATACTTTGGACATGTTGTAAGGAGGGACCAGTCCTTGGAGAGGGACATCATACTTGGGAGGGTGGAGGGACGGTGCAAGAGGGGAAGACCCTCTATGAGGTAGATTGATTCAGTGACTAGGATAATCGGGATGGGTGTGTCAGAGGCAGTGCAATTGGCACCAGATAGAGCAGGGTTTAGGGCTATTGTACATAGGGTCGTTATGAGTCGCAAGCGACTCAACAGCACACAACAACAACAACAACGTGAGTCACAGACAACTCAGTGGCACATAAGAAATATAGAATAGATGCTTAATGATTACTGTACAAACCTAAGACAACTATTTGCTTATAGCTACACCCCTCAACACAGACATCAAATATTTGGGTTTTGGGTTTTTGGGTTTTTTTGTTATTATGTACCATCAAGTCAGAGCCAACTCATAAGCTAATCCTCCAGAAGGTTTTCAGAGGTGGTGAATTGTAAAGGAGGAGATTGCTCATCTTTCTCCCACGAAGCAGTTATTGAATTTGAGTTGTGTACCTTTGAGTTTGCAGTACATATCCTTACCACAACTACCAGAGCTCGCTAAATTATTTGGTATCTCTAAATCCTAAGTCCTGCTCAAGTGAGATCGACTTTGTTTATCATAGGAATTCCAATGTGTGGTGCTCAAATGTCAATGTTCTTCACACTTTTAAGGAGTACCTAAGGATCTTTCTATATCTTTTCATAATTTATGGATATCATACGTACCTACTTAATTTCTATTACCTTTTACATTTATTGATCTCACTTTTATTCCCTAATTTAATTTCAGTAGAGTTGTTGGAGAAGAGTATTGACTATATCATGAACTGCTAAGAAAACGAACAAGTTCTTCCTGGAGAGAGTCAAACCAGGCTGCTCCTTGGAGGAAAGGATTCTGAAGCTTTATCTGACATACTTTGGACATGTTGCAAGGAGGGACCAATCCCTCCTTGAAGGACATGATGCTTGGGAGGATGGAGGGATAGTGCAGGAAAGGAAGACCCTCTATGAGGTGGATTGATTCAGTGACTGGGGTAATTAGGGTAGATGTGTTGGAGACAGTGAGATTGGCACAGGATAAAGCAGGGTTTAGGGCTGTTGTACATAAGGTCATTATGAGTCTCAAGTGACTCGATGGCACATAACAACAACAGAGTTCTTGAAAAAAGTAGATGTAAATCTATGAATTCAATCATATATATATATATATAATATAGAATTCATTATCATCATTATTATTATTGTCATTCCCATTGTTTTTGTGGGCTTTTGAATGCACTACAATTCATATCTACCCCATGAACAGTGATCTGAACTCTGCCCTATACTCTGCCATTCTCACCATTTCCTACATACTTGAGCCCATTGTTACAGTCACTGTATCAATCCATCCTGTTGTAGGCCTGCCTTTCTTATGCCAATCCTCCACTTTTCCACACATGGTAGCCTTCTTTAAATATTGGCCCTCTCAATAATATGCCCAAAGTATGTGTGTCGCAGCTTCAACATCCACGTCTCCAGGGCTTACCTTCATGCTCGTTTCCAAGACAGACCTTTTTGTTCCCTTGGTAATCCTTGGAATACTCGGTGCTCTTCTCCAACACCACAACTCAGAGGCATCAACTTTTCTTCTGTCATCATTAAAGTCCTTGACTCTAAGGAGCACCTTGATTACACTTCCTCCAAAACTAAAAAAACTCTTTGGGACAATTCCACTCATTCCTGCAGGGTCATTATGAAGAAATGCAAAGTCCAAGGCAATGGCTTTGATTTGGTTTTCTTTGAGACAGAACTATGCTGACTTCATATTTGTATCAAAGTACCCAAAATCCTGGTATATTGGCTTAAAAATTGCAGACATACAGTAAATAGCTCATGAATGAAGATGTGCATTTACCTTTTACTAACCTTTTCCTATCCCATATAAAGACCTAAATCATCAGTTCCCTTTTAAAATCAAAATCTGAACAATTGATATGTACTTATTTTCCTTATTATATATGATCACTAGACAGGATATTGACTCTGTATATATAATTATAATTATCCATCTGATAATAGGTTTATTATATAGTTATAGTTCCTGTGTTTAATTGCTCATCTTTTTTACTTTATATTAATTTTCTTTTTTATTTGAAAGGTAGATAATCAAAGTTAAGACAATTATTAAAATTTTGCTTGGCATCATGTGTTATTTTGAGCAGACTGAATACTGGACTTTGTAACTTTTCAGTTTTATATGAGCTATGATTTTTTTCTGTCAAATCTTAAGCATTTGTTTATAATGCAAAAGAAATAGGGTTAATTTGCATTTTACATTATGACTTTTTGTGCATGTTCCCATAATTCTTCAGAAAATAGGTTTATTTCTCTAAATTATAATTTGAAAATAATCTTGTATATTATCAATTATGAAGTAATAATATGTGGTAAGGAGAAAATGCTTTTTAATAGAAATGCCTTTCTCACTGAATTGAAGTAATTGAAGTCAGTAGGAAACCAAGAGAGCTTAATTTTCATAAATTTTCTTACAAGCAACTTTTTAAAATCAAACTACTCTATTACATCTTTTTCTTTTCTAGTTTTAAGACAGTACACTATAATATCAACAATACAATAATAATGGGCTATCATCATGATTTTCTTAGAAGACATTTAGTTTTATTTCTACTGACCAGTATACAACATTTGCTCTTTCTCTAAGCTGTTGAGTTACGGAATTTTTAAAGAACTTTAAATTGTATATGCTTTGAGGAGCTAAATAAAGTCGGTGCTGAGGGCAATAGAATTTATTTTAAAAATGCTTGCATTTGCATGTGTAAAGAAGTAGGCTTTGATGGGTCACAAGAAATCATGAGCGTATGAAAATTGTGCTAGAGTGGATGAATACTAATAGTTTTTCTAGCTATTGCATTTTAATTTCACCATATATCACGGCCCATGCTGTTGAATTAGTTCCATCTTGCACTAACCTTCCCTTGAGGTCCAAGACTGAATCTTAAAGAGAAGAGAATTAAATGTGCAGACTATGCAAACCATAAAAAAAAAAAAAAATAAAGAGAAGAGAGTCTTCATCTTCCACATTTTGACAGCTAGTAAGATACAGTAACCCAGGTAGTATCAGCACTAAGGGCAGCATTGGTAGCAGCAAAGGTGGTGAAAAAACAGAGACTAGTGTGAGACAGAACTGAGCTAGATCCGTTGACTCATGGAGGTGGAAAGAACCAGTCACCTTCAGACCGAGGCTTACAGGCAAAGGAAGGATGATATAGAGTTAGTATTATATATTATTTATTAATTATATATTCTATATTCTATATTATTGTTGTTATGTGTTGTCGAGTCACTTGCTACTCATAGCAACCCTTTGTACAACTGAAATATCCTGTGCCATCCTTATCAATGCCAATCTTATTAACTCTTACACACCTACTCCCATTATTACCTCAGTCACTGAATCAACCCATCTCATCAAGGGTCTTCCTCTCTTGCTCTGTCCCTCCACCCTCCCAAGCATGGTGTCCCTCTCCAAGGACTAGTTCCTTTTTTGCAACATGCCCAAAATATGTCAGACCAAACTTCAGAATCCTTGCCTCCAGAAAGCAACCCGGTCTCACCCTCTCCAAGATGAACCTGTTTGTTCTCCAAGCAGTCCCTGCTGTATTCAATACTCTTCTCCAACACCACAGCTCAAAGATATCAATTCTCCTTCTATCATCCCTAGTCATTGTGCAGCTCTCTGAAGCATAGCAAATGATTGCAAAGACCATGGCCTGGATCAGGCACACCTTAGCCTCCAGTCTGATATCATTACTCTTCAGTAATTAGATCCCTAACAGCAGACTATCCCAATGCAATTCATATTTTGATTTCTCAGCTGCTGATACCAAGAGTGTTGATCGTGGAGGCAAGCAGACTAAAGCTGTTAACAATGTCAATCTCTTTACCATCTACTATGATGTGGCCAATTGGCCCAGTGTTACATAATACAAAATGAAAAGAGCTTTGTAACATAATGCTGAGAGGGTCACAGAGAGACTTGTTTGAGAAGTGGTTGTCCTGATTGAAGAACTGTCTCATGAGTGTTTCTGATTTGACTATTACTACTACTAATAATAATAGTTCTAATAATCATTACTTCTAGTCAATTGAATTCTAATGAATCCCATAATTGTGAGTACAATTTTTGAGTTCTGTATGGCCATTGCAACACATACTGAACCTAGCAGTAAAACATAAACAGCTGAGAGAGGAACCCCTGGTGTTGGCATTGATGGAAGGTGAGGAGCATGGGGGAGGAGGGCTTGTTTGACCTCAGAAGTATTGTCTTTGTTATTGCTGCTGTTGACAGGTGTTCTTATCTCTTGTGAAATGAATAGAGTTCAACTGTTGCCACCTGCACACTCAACCACACCGCTTGTGCCATAATATATTTAATCACAACCATGAGATGAGAAGATGCTATAAATAGTCTGTCACTGTATGGAAAAAAAAAGATTAAAAATACTTGAAGGATGAAAGATAAGAAAATCTGCTTTCATTAAGATTATTGAATACATTAACAGTGTATTCAAACTTTGTAAATAAATCAGAATAAAAATTTTAAAAAGACATAGGTCAATATAATTAAGTATTAAAATCAAAGTGTGTGAATGCTTAAAACACAATGTACATGAATGAAAAACAATGTATGTTTAAAAAAGTGTTTTTAAAAGAATATTCAAATGTAAAAGATTATATAAAGTAAAACTTTAAAGCTTACTTCTGAAATGAGACAAGTTTTCAAATGTTTCTCACAGAGTTCACTGTTCTTTAATATCTCCATAATTTATTGTACATGCCTTTTACAGTTCATGCTGTGAGTATGTGAATCTGAATTCCCAGTTCCCAAGCAGGGAAAACTTAAATCTGGAGTTGAGGTCTCGTTGGACGATCCGTTACACATGTGTAGGTCAAGTGTTATGGCATCACCACATCCTGAATTTCGCTTACATAAAAACATATGACGAACAAGTTTTCTAGACACTCGGTGATTTATTGCTGCCTTTGTATAATCAGAAACCTTTGGAATATCTTTAAATTGTTTTAAACACAAAATATATTGGTTGTTGTGTACCGTCAAGTCAGAATTGGCCATAGCTTACTCGCTGGTGGGCATTGCATTTAATAAATTAGTTTAAATTCATTATGAATATTTACAACAAAAACAAAAAAAAAAAAACCATCCCAACAACAACAAGCCAATTACTATTTCTGAAATGTAAATATCTTACAACGAACAGATATCAGTATTCCAAATTCTGCTCAATACTTTACCTGCCTTTAGAATCTTTATTCTCACGACCTTAAATCTCCAATCCAAGGTAACAAATTTTTTGATATTTTTTATTGTACTTTGCAGCTTCAGCAGCTACTTTTATTATTGTTGTAAATATGCCCACCAAACTTTCACCAATTTCACTTTTCATAAATATACAGTTTGTTGATTGAAATGAGAATAACCAATTATACAACCTTAACTATAATTAGAGCAATTTTTTTTTCATCACTGTTGACCTGTTTCTTTCCTCTTTCTTCCTGTCCCTTGTAACGACTAATAAACACAGGTCTCTATAAAAAATAAAAAATGACAATTTTAAAAACATATATCAAAATACATATTTACATAAAATAGACAGACTGAAATGAGCTTGAGGTTGTTGTCATCGAATAAATTTCAACTCACAGTGGCCTTGAAGGACAGAATAAAACTGTCCTATAAATCTGCAAGAGAGAAGAATTCCAAGTTTTTTCTCCTTGCCCCTATTAGGTAGTTTGAACTGCTGACCGTAGAGTTAGCAGCTAAGGGCTTACCCTTCACTCTACCAGAGGCCCTGCAGGCTGCTATGGTGATCTACTACTGTTTAGTCAGTTCTGACTCATGGGAACTCTCCATCTGGTTTCCAAGCCTGCACATCTTTATGGGGCAATACCGCCATCTTTCTCGCACCTGGAAGCTAGCTGATAGATTCAAATTGGCAAGCAGCACAGCACAAAACACAACTCACCAGAACAGGCCTTGAGTTTTAATGCAGGGGCAAAGGTCAACATATTGGTCACCAATTTAATGTAGTAACAGATTTGCCTTTTATAACAATTTAAGAAAGAACATTATAAAATTGAAAAATAGTTTCATTTTCAAGCTTAACAAGAAATGAAGAAGTATTATGGTTGTAGTATAAATCTGGCCATTGTCTGAGTACTGTTGTTGTGAGGTCCTTTCAAGCAGATTTCAACTCCATCCTCACTCACACCAGAGAGAAACATTGCCTAATTATGTGCCATCCTCACAATTTCCACTGTTCTCATCACTCTGTTTATCCATATCATTGGGGTCTTCCTCTCTTTGGCTGACCCTCTGCTATTCCACGTGGTGTGCTTCTCCAGGGACTGGACTGTCTCTTCCATGCCCAACACGTGTCTCACCCCCTCACTCCTGAGGAGCACTCTAAATGCGATTCCTCACAGACAGATTGGTTTATTCACTTGCAGTCCATGGGATATTTAGTACTCTTCTCCAACATCACAACTCAAAGGCATCAATTCTACTTCTGTCATCCATATTCATTGCCCAACTTTCTCATGCATGTTGTTATTTTCATGTGTCATCGAGTCAGATTCAAACCACCTGTCTTTGGATTGGCAGCACAACTCAATCCTGTCCTCATACAACCCTATATCCAGTTATCAGATGTCTTTTATTAAAGGTTTAGACAAACAGGAGTCAACTTGACTACAAAATAGAAAATATTTTAAAATATATTAACATTTTCCTATAGGCTGTGAATATTTCCAAGTGCACTGTACTTCAAGGTACAGGCTTGTCCCCAGGTGGAAAATGAGATCCATTCCTGTATCTTTAAGAGTTTGTTGCTAAAACAGACTAGGTACATATGGTTCTTATTTAACCTTACCTTAGTGCAAGAAAAGACTTTAAACCTTTTCAGTGACTTAAATGCTGCACGTGAAACAAGTGGAAGTGGATGTGAAGAGTCTGTTGTGAGCGGGGCTTGTTTCAGTCATTTCAAATTCCTGTAATGTTAGAGGGCAAGTAGAAGTAGTGTAATTCAGACATTCCAAGCAGGAGCACTGACTGTACTCATTATAGCTGGTGTTAGGACACAATTACCCTAACGATACCCTTCCAATTTCTTCTTCGCAAAATATTTTTTTGTAAAGGTGAATATTTCTCTATGTGCTCAATATATAAATGTTTCTATATGTGCTCAAAGGCATTTGGTCCACATCTATTTAGATTCTTTTTCTTATTAGTTCACTGTAGTGAATAGTGAGGTTATGGTGATAAACATGACACCTATAAACAGTGCTCCCCGCAAAATAAGCTGGCAATACTTCTGATGAAATATTTTTAAAAGAGGGAAAGAATAACTTTTAATAAGTTTGTCAGGCTTTTCTGGGACAGTTATGTAAAAATAAAACAGGGTTTTTTAGCATAAGATTTTTAAGGAAAAAATATATAGGTCCAGAAGAGATGAAAAGCTTTATTCAGACATGTGCAAAGAACACAAGGCTTAAGAGGTGTTAGCATAGGAGTAAATACTCATTGAGAATAAATCTGTGATAAAAGAATGAATATGTTGAGTGATTCAACTGATTTTTGTAGCTGAGGGAATAATTTCCAAAAAAATTCTTTCCAAATTGTGTAAATAATAAGAGAGTATTCCAGCTTTGGGAAAAGTACAGCCAAAGTCATCCTTAAAGGCAAAGGTGAAGAAGCTACATCTTTCACACTTTGGACATGTGGCTAGGAGAGGCTATTTCTTGGAAAGGGACTTCGTACTTGGGAAGGTGGAAAGTCAGTAAAAAAAGAGGAAGACCTCGACAAGATGGATAAGCACAGTTGCTCCAACAATGGGCTTATTAAGTGTGTCAGAGATTGTAAAGTGGCATAGGACAGGACAAAACTCAGCTCTGTCTTTCATGGTGTCACTATGAGCCATACTCAGATCTTTCCTGGAGAGGGTGAAACCAAGTTGTTCTTTGGAGGCAAGGATTGTGAAGACCCATTTCACATACTTTGAGCATGTGCCCAGGAAGGATCAGTCTTCAGAGAAGGACATCATGCCTCGAACAGGAAGAACCTGGACGAGATGGATTGATAGAATGTTGTGATGGGGCAAGTGTGCCAGAGACAGTGAGATTGGCTCAATCTAGGGCTGAGTTCAGAGCTATTGTTCATAGGGTCACTATGAGTTATAGTCAACTTGACAGCATATAATAACGCCGCCAACAACATGAGTTGGACTGGACTTCATAACAGCTAACCACCATCACAGTGTCCCAGCCTTAGCTCAACTAAGTATTTTTCAAGCACAAGTATAATGACAACGTAATACATTTATATGCCTTAGTTAAGTTCTCAAACTTAGTTAATTCTCAAAGAATTTAATTTCTCAGTTTAGTGTGTCAAGAAATTGAGGACATAAATTGTATGTGTAAGTAAGTAAAATTACTTAAAAGAGTTTTTCTTCCTTTCTCCTTTTTAAAATATACAACGTGGATTATTTTTTCTTTTCTTTTTCATGAAACTCTTAACCTTGCACATGAGCTTAGAATCCACCCAGCTGATCGCATAATCAAACTCGGAGGAGCCCACAGACATGACGACTCTAGAAGCAGAAACTAACTCTGCTGTACTTTAAACTAATGTAGCTAGACATGTGGACACATGGCATCCATTCACATTTTTTTTCCATTTCATTTACTTTACCAGTCAGACTTTGGGGATATTCCCATAAGTTTGTGACTCATCCTGCGTTTCAGATGACTTAAGGCTTCCATCTAACAAAGGAAAGGGGGGAACATGATTATTTAACCAATCCATGATCCCTAGTTGGAATGCCAGGAGTCGCAAAGAGGGTAACATTTGTGGCTTGGCATTTTCCATCCTCACTCCCACCCCCTTTAAAAATCAGTGATTACAGTTGGCTTGCTAACCAGACATTTCTTTTATCCCCTTAAGGGCATTTCTGGGTCAGTTTGTTTTGAAAAAGCTTAAGAGACTGTCCAAGAGCCTAGCTAAATTCTCTTGTAATCTCAGCGCTATACCAACTCTTGCAGAGAGAAAGTTCTACTATCTAGGTTTCTTTTACCTAATGACAATGCTAAGGCTTGGCTATTTGATTTTGATTCATTAGATTGATTATCTAATTTTAATTTTCTCAGTAACAGCACTATACAAATAAAGCAGACAGCTAAGAGCTTGATTTTATAAATGAAAAAATAGAGTAGGTCCAGAGCTTCATTTCTACCCCAAGATCACACAGTTAGCAAAGCCCCACTGTTGGCCCCACGGAGTCTGAATCACTCGTAACACCAGTGTCTGCAGAAAATCCCCACCACTTCCCAAACAGCTGCTGCTCCAGATCCCCAACTGAATACCAGGCACTGTTGCAGTTTAAGCATCTGATGACCTTTCATCATGTGTTTGTTATCAGTAGAAGAGGTTTGTGTGGTTATTGGTTAATTCTAGAAAAATGTGTTTCACCAATTGGCACAGAGAAAAAAAAATCTATCTATTTAATAGGCTGTTTGAAAAAAGAAGACTGACACTGAAGTTAAGAGCTAAATTTAGATCCCCACTGAATCTTTTCTAATTCTTTCATCTTCTCTCTCTGCCAACCAAACTCGGCTACACTGTTATTTCCCCCTCCGCAACCTCAGCATCCCTGCCCCATTCTCTTCTCCCCTTGGACGATTATATATGTATCTTACTAATTATGCTTCTATTTTTATAATAATGTCTTATGCAGTATTTGTCCTTATGAGACTGAGTTCACTTAGTATAATGCTCTCCAGGCTCTCCCATGTTATACAGTATTTTTCCAAATCACTGCTCTTGAATGCTTCATAGTAGTCCATTGTGTGAATGCACCACAATTTCTCAATCTATTCATTTGTTGATAGATATTTCGGCTGTTTCCATGCTCTTGCTACTCACTGTGAATTACACTGCTATAAACATCAGTTTGTAAATCTTCACTGGTGTCTCAGTTCTGTTTTCCTCAGCGCATATTCCTAGCCAGGAGAGACCAGTCTTTGAAGAAGGATATCATACTTGGAAGGATCGAGGGACAATGCAGGAGAGGAGGACCCCAGATGAAATGGATTGATAACTGAGGAATTGAGGATAGGAGTGTCAGAGACATTGAGATTGGCTCAGAAGAGAGCAGGGTTCAGAGCTATTGCCATACGCTATGAGTCGTAGTTGACTCAAAGGCACATAACAACAACAACAACATATTCCTAGCAATGGAATAGCTGGATCACATGGAATTTCTATGTTCAGCTTTTTGAAGAAACACCAAACTGCCTTCCAGAATGGTGCTACCATTTTACAATCCCACCAATAGTGTATGGGAGTTTCAATCTCTCCACATCCTCACCAATATTTTTTGCTTGTTGTCTGGTTAAACTTTGCCACTGCTACTGGGATGAGACGGTACCTCCTTGTGGTCTCAGTTTGCATCTCTCTTATTACCAATGATTTTCAGCATTTCTTCATGTGTCTGTTGGCCATGTGTACCTCTGTGAAAAGTCTTTCCATGTCTTTTGCCCATTTTGTAATTAGGTTATTAGTCTTTTTCTTGTGGAGGCCCTGTAGTATTCTGTAAACGTTTGTCATGTCATTCTTATTTGAGATGACATTGCCAACTGTTTTCTCCTAGTCAATGTATTTATTTTTCACCTTATTGTAAAAAACCACACAGGGATTTAATATTTAGAAGGTCCCAGTCATCAATATTATCCTTTCCTGGTTGTACATTTCTGGTTGTATTTTCCAGCCTATTTATACCATAAGCTAGATCAATGGGCAGCACCATGATGGATGGAGAAGAGATTGAGATTATTAAAAATTTCTGCTTTCTTGGCTCCACAATCAACACTCTTGTCACAAAAAGTCAGGAAATCAAAAGAAGAATTCCACTGGGGAAGTTTACTGACAAGGGCCTCTACAAAGAGCTAAAGAGCAATGATGTCAATCTAGAGACTATGGCATACCTGATCCAGGCCATGGTCTTCACCATTACAATGACTCAGGATGACGAAAGAGGAATCAATGCCTTTGAACTGTTGTTCTGGAGAAGAGTATTGAACATACCATGGACTGCCAAGAGAACAAATTGGCCTGTTGTGGAGATGGTGAAACCAAGCTTTTCATAGAAGGCAAAAATTTTGAAGCTCTGTCTCATATACTTTTGGGCATGTGGTCAGGAGGGACCAGTCCTTGGCAAAGAACATCAAGCTTGGAAGGGTGGAGGGACAGCACATAAGAGGAGGACTCCGAATGAGATGGAGTGACATAACTGGGGCAGTGGGGTTAGTGAGACTGGCTTAGGATAGGGCAGGGTTCAAAGCTATTGTCCATGAATTCTCTATGAATCACAGGCAACTCAATGGCACATAACAACAACAACAACAACAGGCCTTCTTATGGTTTTGGGCTTTACCTTTAGGTTTCTGATTCACCTTGACTTCATTTTTCTGTGTGGTGTAAGATGTGGATCCTGCTTCAGCTTTCTGCGTGGAGTTTTGCCAGGACCATTTGTTAAAGGGGTTGTTGCTTGATAAGTTATGTTAGCTTTTCAAACACTGGCTGACCCTCTACCCATAGGTAGATGGGTTAATTTCTGGGTTCTTTATTCTAGTCCATTGGTCTATGTGTCTATCAATGTACCAATTCCATGCTGTTTTGGTTATTACAGTTTTGTAATGGGTTTTAAGATGAAAGAGTGCTATCTATTCCTACCACTTGATTTATATTTTTCTGAAGTGCTTTGCTTATTTGGGGTGTCTTTTCTTTCCAAATAAACTTGTGTATTGCTTTTTTTAATCTCTTTGAAAAATGAATTTGGTATCTGTATTGGGATTACATTGAACATGTATTTTGGTAGGATTGTCATTTTTCACTATATTGAATCTACCCATCCATGAATAGGGAATATTTTTCCGTTAATTTAGATTATCTTATTGTTTCTCGCAGTAGTGTTTTGTAGCTTTCTTTATAAAGAACTTTTACGTCTGTAGTTAGGTTTATTCCCAAGTATTTGTGGGACTCTTAAAGATGGGATGATAGGGAGTATAGATCAATGGTGGTTGGCTTTATAACAGACAATGAATTGAATGATTGTATGAAGTACAATGTGAAGGAAGGAATGTGTAAAACAATGTATATGAATGAAACACAATATATATAAATTTTGTATGCAAAACAATATAAAGTTAAAATTATGTAAAAATAGACAATGTAATTTTTTGTGTAATTGGGGGGAAAAAGTATCAATATACTGGAGTTCCTGGTTTAACCAAGGAGCTCTAGTGACATAATCCCTAGGAAGTTGCATTGCTTACTCAAAGGTGGCCCTTCTCATGCATTTAAAATCCACCAGCAACTCCAAAGGAGAAAGGTGGGCAGTCTCCTCCTCTGTGATTTTCAGTTTTGACATCCAATAGAGGTCAACTCTCACACACAGCAATGAGTATGAGTAGAGGCCCTACCTTGAAGCTTAGATTTCCACTTGAATAAAATTTGCATGATATATAAAAAAGAATCAGAGCAATATACACACACACCCACACATCCCCTGGACCACTTCATCTATGCATTGTCTTGGTTTACAGTTGTTCTGTGTGAGCTCACTATCAATGGCAGCAGGTTTAATTGGTCAAAAAAGTGAAAGGTCAAAGATAATAGTGGAAATAATAGGACAGTTGTGGTGTTAGATGATGGAATTCAGCATAGATGCTGTATTTCCTACGGTAAAAGGGAAGCCACAGGCTGGGAAAAAAATACTTGGCAATGACATGTCAGTTAAGGGACTTATATCTAAAAATTTATAAAATACTCATGCATCACAACAAGATAAAGGTAAACAACCCAATTGAAAACTGGGCACAGGACATGAACAGACACTTCACTAAAGAAGACATTCAGGTGACAAATACATGAAGAAATGTTCAAAATCCCTAGCTCTAAGAGAAATGCAAATCAAAACAGCTGTGAGATATCATCTCACCCCAGTCAGAATAGCAAAATTTAACAGAACAGCAAACAAATGCTGGCGAGGTTGTGGAGAAACTGGAACCCTTATTCACTGTTGTTGGGAATGTAAAATGGTGCAACCACTATGGAAGGCAGTATGACTCTTTCTCAAAAAGTTGCAAATAGAAGTACTATTTGACCCAGCAATTCCACTTCTGGGAATATATACCAGAGAAACTATAACCACCACCTGAGCAGATTTGTACATACCCATTTTTATTGCTGCTTTGTTCACAATAGCAAAGAGTTGGAAACAACCTATGTGCCCATCAAAAAACAAGTGGATAGAGAAGCTCTGGTATATTCATACAATGGAATACTATGGTGCATTGAAAACCAAGGAACTCATGAACTGTTACTCAAAATGGGTGACCCTGGAGGACATTATGCCAAGTGAAATATCTCAGACACAAAAGGACAAATACTGCATAGTGCCACTGTTGTAAAACGGGACTGACCCTTGGGGTTGGGGGGAGACTGAGAAAGATGAGATAAATCATGTTTACTGCATTGAAACAGATGAGGGAAAGAAATATTTAAAAGAGATATATGATTAGGTATTATTATCATGACAGGAGTCCAGAACAAAGGCTGCATAGTGGAGTGGACTTGGGTGGGGGGAGGGATTGTATAACAATGAAAGCATTTTTCTTTTACTTTCCAAAGAGAAGAGCAAATGGGGTGGGGGACTTTGGGCAGGAAGAAAAGTACAACAAAAAATTAATGGAAATCCAAAGTCTCTGTAAACTTTCATTAAAATTAATAACCCCCCCCCCAAAAAAAAAAACCTAACATGCCTTACCCTGAAAAAAAAAAAATACAACGTATGGCTGTAATCTTTAAAGAAGTAGATTATCAGTTTTTTTCCTCTCCCCAAGAGAGCTTCTGATTTCAGCGGGGTGTCTGTGCTGTCACGTGGATGGGAAGAGACATGTGGATGGGGTGTGTTGACTTACTTGCAAAAGGACTGAATCTTTTTGCCATTAAATTGAGTGGATTCAGCAGCAGGAACTGAGAATCTCACCACCAGCAAAGCAAAAGCAGGAAATGAAGAGTGTGTCCTTCAGGGCCAAAGATTGCTGTGTCACTGAGACCAGGGGCCTATAGTAGCCACAGCAGTGAACCAGAGATCTACCATGAGAAAGAAATGACCTTGGACTACTATCCCACAGACGCAAAGCTAGAAGCCTTTGCTTAAGTCTGTAGGAGGACTGAGGAGGGCAGGGTTGGGGGGTGGGAGCGGGGACAGGAAAGATCATAATTGGGACTAAGAACTTTTTTTTCTTTTTTAGGATAAAGATAGCCAATCTTCTCCTGTGTGATTAACTGCCTCTGAAAATCTACTGGAGGGTCACCTATGCGTGAGTTCTGACTCAACAGTAAACAGCTAGCGCTTTCCAATGCTGGCCTAAAGCTGTGAGGCTGAAGGCTGGATTGCCGGTGAGCGCATTTCAGAAGCTGTTGACTGAGTGATTATATCCTGCTGCCAACCTGGGTTATGGTCTGTTGATTTCTCTAAAAAACATCATAATGCTTTGGGGGGAGAGGAATGCAAAGGATTTTAACTTTTAAAATGGAAAGAGAATTGATGGAGAAGAGTGTTGAATATACC